>NC_066629.1:29098216-29399883 GCF_025201925.1 Gopherus flavomarginatus | reverse complement strand
CGACCCCGACCCTAACCCCTCACCCTAACCCTAAACCTGACCCCAACCCCAACCCCAACCCTACCCCTAAACCCTAAACCTAACCCCTAACCCCTAACCCTACTCCTCACCCTCACCCTAACAACCCTAACCCCCACCCTCACCCTAAACCCTATACCCTAAACCCTAACAACCCTAACCCCCACCCTCACCCTCACCCTAAACCCTAACCCTAACCCCAACCCTAAACCCTTCACCCTCACCCTGACCCGGACCCCCGACCCCCTCACCCTCCACCCCAACCCCAAACCCTAACCCTACCCCTACCCTGACCCCTAACCCTAAAACCCTGACCCTGACCCTACCCCTAACCCTAACAACCCTAACCCTAACCACTCTAACCCTAACCCTCACCCTCACCCCAACCCCTAACCCTAACAACCCTCACCCTAACCCTAAACCCCGACCCCAACCCTAACGACCCTGATCCTGACCCTAACCCTAACCCCTAAACCCTAAACCCTAACCCCAAACCCTAAACCCTAACCCTAAATCCTAACCCCTAACCCTAACAACCCTAACCCTAACCCTACCCCTAACCCTAAACCCCAACCCTAAACCCCAACCCCTAACCCTAACAACCCTAAACCCTAACCCTAACAACCCTGACCCCTAAACCCTAACCCCGACCCCAACCCCTAACCCTAACAACCCTAACCCTAACAACCCTAACCCTAACCCCAACCCCGACCCCGACCCCAACCCCTAACCCCAACCCCAACCCTAACAACCCTAACCCTACCCCTCACCCTCACTCCAACCCCAACCCCAACCCTACCCCTACCCCTCACCCTCACCCCCAACCCTAACAACCCTAACCCTCACCCTGACCCTCACCCCTAACCCTGACCCCTAACCCCAACCCCCACCCTAAACCCCACCCCCACCCCAACCCTAACCCCAACCCCTAACCCTAAACCCTCACCCTACTCACCCTAACCCTAACCCTAACCCTAAACCCTAAACCCCCAACCCTAACCCCGACCCCGACCCCAACCCCTAACCCTAAGTCTCTTCCATCAGAGTAGCAGCCATGCTAGGCCACGTCCAGACTACCCGCCATATCAGCGGGTTAAAATCGATTGCTCGGGGATCGATATATCGCGTCTAATCTAGACGCGATATATCGATCCCCGAGCGCGCTTATATCGATTCTGGAACTCCATCAACCCCAACAGAGTTCCTGAATCAACAGGGAGAGCCGCGAACATCGATCCCGCGTGGTGTGGACGGGTGAGTAATCCGATCTTAGATATTCGACTTCAGCTACGTTATTCACGTAGCTGAAGTTGCATATCTAAGATCGATTTCCCCCCCCGTAGTGTGGACCAGCCCCTAGTCTGGATCTGTAAAAGCAGCAAAGAACGTCTGTTAGTCTATAAGGTGCCACAGGACTCTTTGCTGCTTTTGTCTCTTCCATGGAGCAGCGGTGACACCCAGTGGCAACTCAAAGTAATGCACAGTGTTTCTCAGAAAAAAACAGTTAACACTCCGTGGCCAGAGCCAGCCTCTTCCGCTGGGGGGCGGGGGGGTCAGACAAAATTGTGGCAGCTGCAATCCCCCTTGCCATGAGACTGCTCCTCCCCATAGCTCCACCCCCTCCTCCTCCTCAGTGAAGTGCCAACCCTGCCTCCTCTTCTCAAAGGCTCTGGCCCATGGCCCTGTCAGAGGCCAGAAGCCAGAGTTGGGCAGGGTGAAGCAGTTGCTGCACTAGCTGATGTCAGAGTGCAGGCAGCAGCAGAACTTCCCTATCTTGTCCTCCTGCTGCTTGGGACTCCGGGGCTGTGGCAGCTCCTCAGCTCCCTGCCACACTTCAACCACTCACCGCCCATAAGAGCCTCCCTGGTGCAGGGACCAGCTACGGGGCTAGCACAACCCTCGGGGAGCAGATCAGTCCAGGATGCTGTGCTGAGCCATGGACCCTCCACCTGCCCTAATGTGGTGCCTCCTGGCGGGCGGAAACACGTGCCAAGGGCTACTCTCCGTCCCCACTGCTCACGTCCTCTGAAGCAAGCCAAAATTGGTAGGGAGGAGGACTAGAGTGGTGTGACCAGGGAAGCTCACTCAGTGATGTAGAAGGAAGAGAGTTGAGGACTAAGTATCTCTGGTTACCGGCAAGTTGCTCTCCACATAATTACCGTACTTCAGGAAGACTCCATAGCACCAGACAAGTCCTTGAGAGGGTACAAACGACTCCCCCAAGCTTATTGTGCCTCACATCGATGCAAAGGCCTTTTCTCAGAGACTCACCTCATACTGACAAGAGTTCTTGCAGTCCTCCCTCAATACTTAACAAATTTCTATTTCACCCTCACCCTAACCCCTAACCCTAACCCCTAACCCCTAACCCCTAACCCTAACCCTAAACCCTTAACCCTACCCCTACCCCTACCCCTACCCCTACCCCCGACCCCGACCCTACCCTCAACCCCAACCCTAAACCCTAAACCCTAACCCTAACCCTACCCCAACCCTAACCCCTAACCCCTAACCCCTAACCCTAACCAACCCCAACCCCTAACCCCAACCCTAACAACCCTAACCCTAACCCAACCCCAAACCCAACCCTAAACCCTAAACCCTAACCACCCTAACCCTACCCCTACCCCAACCCTAAACCCTAACCCCTAACCCTAACCCCAACCCCTAACCCCAACCCTATCCCTAACCCCTAACCCCTTAACCCTTAACCCCAACCCTAGCCCTAGCCCTAACCCTCTAGCCCTAACCCTCTAGCCCTAGCCCTAACCCTAGCCCTAACAACCCTAACCCAACCCCAACCCCTCACCCTCACCCTCACCCTCACCCTAACAACCCTGACCCTGACCCTGACCCTCACCCTGACCCTGACCCCGACCCCGACCCCAACCCCAACCCTACCCCTGACCCCGACCCCAAACCCTAAACCCTACCCCTACCCTAACCCCAACCCTAAACCCTAAACCCCAACCCTAAACCCCAACCCTAACCCTACCCTCACCCTACCCCAACCCCCTAACCCTAACCCCAACCCCCTAACCCCCTAACCCTAACCCCAACCCCAACTAACCCTAACCCTACCCCTAACCCCTAAACCCCAACCCCTACCCCTAACCCCAACCCTAACCCCCTAACCCTAACCCCCTAACCCTAACCCTAACCCCCTGACCCTGACCCTCACCCTCACCCTAACCCCTAACCCTAAACCCTTAACCCTACCCCTAACCCTACCCCCGACCCTACCCTCAACCCCAACCCTAAACCCTAACCCTACCCCAACCCTAAACCCTAACCCTAAACCCTAACCCAACCCTCACCCTAACCCCTTAACCCTAACCCTAACCCCTAACCCTAACCCTTCACCCTAACCCCTCACCCTCACCCTTAACCCCAACCCTAAAACCCCAACCCTAACCCCAACCCCAACCCCAACCCCAACCCCAACCCCAAACCCTACCCCTACCCCTAACCCTACCCCTAACCCTAAACCCTAAACCCTAAACCCTAAACCCTAACCCTAACCCTCACCCTCACCCTAAACCAACCCCAACCCCCGCCCTCACCCTGACCCTAACCCTAACCCAACCCTAACCCTACCCTCACCCTAACAACCCTAACCCTGACCCTGACCCTAACCCTAACCAACCCCAACCCCTGACCCTGACCCTAACCAACCCCAACCCCTGACCCTAACCCTAACCCCTAACCCCTAACCCCTAACCCTCACCCTAACAACCCTAACCCTAACCCTACCTAACCCTAAACCCGACCCCGACCCTAACCCCTCACCCTAACCCTAAACCTGACCCCAACCCCAACCCTACCCCTACCCCTAAACCCTAAACCTAACCCCTAACCCCTAACCCTAACCCCTAACCCTACCCCTCACCCTCACCCTAACAACCCTAACCCCCACCCCCACCCTCACCCTAAACCCTAACAACCCTAACCCCCACCCTCACCCTAAACCCTAACCCTAACCCCAACCCTAAACCCTTCACCCTCACCCTCACCCTGACCCGGACCCCCGACCCCCGACCCCCTCACCCTCACCCTCCACCCCAACCCCACCCCTACCCCTAACCCTACCCCTACCCCTAACCCTGACCCCAACCCTAAAACCCTGACCCTACCCCTAACCCTAACCACTCTAACCCTAACCACTCTAACCCTAACCCTAACAACCCTAACCCTAACCCTCACCCTCACCCCAACCCCTAACCCCTAACCCTAACAACCCTCACCCTAACCCTAAACCCCGACCCCAACCCTAACGACCCTGATCCTGACCCTAACCCTAACCCCTAAACCCTAAACCCTAACCCTAAATCCTAACCCCTAACCCTAAACCCCAACCCTAAACCCTAACCCCTAACCCTAACAACCCTAAACCCTAACCCTAACAACCCTGACCCCTAAACCCTAACCCCGACCCTGACCCTGACCCCTAACCCTAACAACCCTAACCCTAACAACCCTAACCCTAACCCCAACCCCAACCCCAACCCCTAACCCCAACCCCAACAACCCTAACCCTACCCCTCACCCTCACTCCAACCCCAACCCTACCCCTACCCCTCACCCTCACCCTCACCCCCAACCCTAACAACCCTAACCCTCACCCTCACCCCTAACCCTGACCCCTAACCCCGACCCCAACCCCCACCCTAAACCCTAAACCTAACCCCAACCCTAAACCCCACCCCCACCCCAACCCCTAACCCCAACCCCTAACCCTAAACCCTCACCCTACTCACCCTAACCCTAACCCTAAACCCTAAAACCCCAACCCTAACAACCCTAACCCTAACCCCGACCCCTAAGTCTCTTCCATCAGAGTAGCAGCCATGCTAGGCCACGTCCAGACTACCCGCCATATCAGCGGGTTAAAATCGATTGCTCGGGGATCGATATATCGCGTCTAATCTAGACGCGATATATCGATCCCTGAGCGCGCTTATATCGATTCTGGAACTCCATCAACCCCAACAGAGTTCCGGAATCAACAGGGAGAGCCGCGAACATCGATCCCGCGTGGTGTGGACGGGTGAGTAATCCGATCTTAGATATTCGACTTCAGCTACGTTATTCACGTAGCTGAAGTTGCGTATCTAAGATCGATTTCCCCCCCCGTAGTGTGGACCAGCCCCTAGTCTGGATCTGTAAAAGCAGCAAAGAACGTCTGTTAGTCTATAAGGTGCCACAGGACTCTTTGCTGCTTTTGTCTCTTCCATGGAGCAGCGGTGACACCCAGTGGCAACTCAAAGTAATGCACAGTGTTTCTCAGAAAAAAACAGTTAACACTCCGTGGCCAGAGCCAGCCTCTTCCGCTGGGGGGCGGGGGGGTCAGACAAAATTGTGGCAGCTGCAATCCCCCTTGCCATGAGACTGCTCCTCCCCATAGCTCCACCCCCTCCTCCTCCTCAGTGAAGTGCCAACCCTGCCTCCTCTTCTCAAAGGCTCTGGCCCATGGCCCTGTCAGAGGCCAGAAGCCAGAGCTGGGCAGGGTGAAGCAGTTGCTGCACTAGCTGATGTCAGAGTGCAGGCAGCAGCAGAACTTCCCTATCTTGTCCTCCTGCTGCTTGGGACTCCGGGGCTGTGGCAGCTCCTCAGCTCCCTGCCACACTTCAACCACTCACCGCCCATAAGAGCCTCCCTGGTGCAGGGACCAGCTACGGGGCTAGCACAACCCTCGGGGAGCAGATCAGTCCAGGATGCTGTGCTGAGCCATGGACCCTCCACCTGCCCTAATGTGGTGCCTCCTGGCGGGCGGAAACACGTGCCAAGGGCTACTCTCCGTCCCCACTGCTCACGTCCTCTGAAGCAAGCCAAAATTGGTAGGGAGGAGGACTAGAGTGGTGTGACCAGGGAAGCTCACTCAGTGATGTAGAAGGAAGAGAGTTGAGGACTAAGTATCTCTGGTTACCGGCAAGTTGCTCTCCACATAATTACCGTACTTCAGGAAGACTCCATAGCACCAGACAAGTCCTTGAGAGGGTACAAACGACTCCCCCAAGCTTATTGTGCCTCACATCGATGCAAAGGCCTTTTCTCAGAGACTCACCTCATACTGACAAGAGTTCTTGCAGTCCTCCCTCAATACTTAACAAATTTCTATTTGTTCTGACTCCACAGATCACTGTCTGGTTTCCATCTCCCTGGATGGTCTCAGGGTGGCTGCTCCTTTTGGTCTCTGCCGCAGGTGGGTCATTCTTTCCTCTACCCAAAATCAGTAGTAACTGAAGAAAGAGGGAGAAAACACTTGTAAGTTAGGCAAGCACTGGTGCCAGGAAGACTTACACACACAAGTCATCTGGCTGCTGCTCATTGGACCCCCTTCCCTATACCTCTCCAGCCTCCCCAGAGCCTAAAATGCTTATCACTCATAAGGAACTATAACCAACCAGGTCTCTCCACATCCTCAGTCCACGACACCCAGGCCTGTCCAGGATGCTCTGGTTCTCTGAAGAAAGAACGGTTGAGTATGGAACTGAAGAACAATGTGATCTCCAGTGACTCTCACCAGATGACATGGAAGGACAGACCAGAAACTACAAAGCATCTCTACTTGCACGCAGGTCACCTGCCTTCGCATTTAGTTATGGGGATGTGGAGGACAATTCCAGACAATTACCAGCCAACGACACTTCTACTATCTCCCATCATTGGATATGGGCAGATGTAGAAACCTGTGGGGGATGCAGACTTGGGTGTCAATAGCTCTGTGCCTAGAGGGGTCATGTTAGGTATAGATTTACAGTTGGAGAGGTATGAAAATAAGTGACTTATTGTTGCTGCTATCTCTAGTCTAGTGGATGTGATCTAGAGCTGATGGGACCTGTCTGCTTCCCTGAAATTATGTATTAAGGACTTGGGTAGTCAGAGCCCTCTGAGAGCAGTGAGAGGCCATTTACAGGGAGCTGATCTCTGTGTGGAGACCCTTGCAGGGGGAGGTGGCAGAGGCCTTGCACCTGTGGTATAACCAGAGGTGAGCTGGAGCCAGTTCCCACCGGTTCACAGGAACCAGTTGTTAAATTTAGAAGCCCTTTTAGAACCCGTTGTCCCATCCCCCAGGACCAGCCCCTTCCCCCAGCCCCAGCTCACCTCCCTCTGCCTCCTCCCCTGAACCCTCCCTCGGCTTCTCCTCCCCGGCTTCCCACAAATCAGCTGTTCACACGGGAAGCCTAGGAGGGCTGAGAAGGAAGTAGTGGCTTCCCGCAGGTGAGCTGGGGCAGGGGGCGTGACGAGGGCTCCAGGCACTGCACTGCTCCAGCCTGGCCCGAACCCGTCCCCAGGCGGCGTGGCTCCAGCCCGGGCCTGACCTCGTCCCCGGCCGGTGCATGTCCGGCCCGACCCGGCCCCCAGGCCCGACCCCAACCGGCCAGGCAGCGTGACTCCGGCCTGGCGCCCCCCACCTGCAGGGAGCACGGTGAGGGGGCAAGGAGCAGGGAAGGGGTGTTGGATAGAGGGCAGAGGAGTTGGGGGGGTAGATTAGTGTCAGGGCAGTTAGAGGGCAGGGAACAGGGGGACTGAATGGGGGCAAGAGTCCCGGGAGGGCCAGTCAGGAAGAAGCAGGGGTTGGATGGGGCAGTGGGGGGCAGTCAAGGATAAGGATTCCAGGGGCAGGCAGGGAACAGAGAGAAGGGGTGGTTGGATGGGGCAGGCATCCTGGGGGGCCCATCAGGAATGAGAGGAGGGGTTGGATGGGGTGGCAGGGGGCAGGCAGCGGACAGGCAAGGGGGGTGGATGGGGCAGGGGTCCCGGGGGGGCCTGTCAAGCAATGTGGGGGGATTGGATGGGGCAGGAGTGATGGGGGGGAATGAACCCCTAGTGGGGTGAAGAGGAGGGAACTGGTTGTTAATATTTGGGCAGGTCATCACTGCCGCAGCTACTTCCTTACTCCTGCTGCAGCTTCTCAGGCACCTGCCTTGCCCAAGCTCCATTTAATTGAAGTTAGTCCCTGGGGAAGGGAGCTCTGGTGGGAGCCTATCCCAAGAACCTGTCCTCTCCCTTATTTTCCCCAGGTCTCATGACCTCCTCAATTCTTATTTGCCCTCCCCACCTGGAGAGAAAAGCTAAACTTGTCTCACTTGTACCTTAATTTTTCCAGCTATAGGTCTGATCCTACATAGGGTAATAGCACTTCCACATATAGCCATCTCCAGGGATGAACCTAATAGTAACAAAGCAATTACACTGTGCAAGGTAAACAGTAAATATAGCTCTGCAATGACCAGCTTCAGTCATCTTCCTGGGTAAAAACGTTTAACTTTGTCTGAAGAGAAAATAGTTTATAGTTACATATTAGACAAGCTTTTTAAGTCACATATTTTAAGCCTGTGACAGTGAGACATTCTATCCTTTGGGAGCATACTGTAACCCCCATATTTCTCATCATATAATTATGAACTTACACAGGCCTGCACAACTTGTCAAGCAGCGAGGGCCATATTACTCCAAAGAAAACAGCTGAGGGCCAAACCCCCCCTGTGCTGCCCAGCCCCCGCCCCCCCTCACACACACACACACACCCCAGCACCGCCCAGCCTGTGAAAACATCCCCCCACCCACGCTGCCCAACCCTCCCGCCCCCAGCAACAAACCCTCCTTCCCCAGGCCCGCCCCGCCCAAACAGTAGTATTGAACCTTAGTAATGTTATACCAGGCCCCTAAGGTAGTATAATTAAGGTACAAGAAAAATGTCTTTTTGCTAAAAGTAGAATAAGATCTTCCCCCCACTTTGTAATCAATTGCCCTGTTGAATGAATGAGGTGTGACTGAGGAAGGTGTGGAAGGCAGCACCTCCAGACAGCTGCCACCCTTGGAGAGGGGATGGGAGCCAGGTCTCCTCAGCCTGCTCCCCACCACTGCTGCTCATCTGCCCCCTGCCAGTGTTCGTCCCTTCGCCTCCTCAGCCCCCCCACCCCCGCTGCCCGCTCACCTGCCCCCCTCCCCAGCCCCCCACCCCACCTCCCCCGCCACTGCCTGCCTCCTCAGCCCTCCCCCCCATCACTACCCACCCACCTCCTCAGCCCCCCGTTGCCAGCTCACCTGTCCCCCCCACTCCCCACAGCTCACCTACCCTCCCACCACTGCCTGCCCACCTCCTCAGCCCTCCTCCCCTCCCAGCAGCTCACCTGCCCCCCCCCCCGCCAATGCCTGCCCACTCTCCTGCTCAGACCCCCACTCCCCTGGCTCACATACTCACCCCCTGCCATTGCCCACCCACTCACCTCCTCAGCCTCCCACCCCCGCTGGCCAGTGAGGAGCTGCCAAAATCTTATCAACTCGTTCCCTCCTCACCCCACAAGGGGATCATGGCCCACCCCTGCAACTCCTGCCCCATCCAACCCCTCCTGTCCTTCCTGATGGCCCCCCAGGACCCCTGCCCCATCCAACCACCCCTTCTCCCTGTCCCGACTGCCCCTGGAACTCCTACCCCTGACTGACCCCCAACAATCCCCTCTCCTTCCTGACAGCCCCTCTGGAACCCTTGCCCCCATTCAACCCCCCGTTCTCCTCCCTCTGATTGTCCTGACCCCTATCCACACCCCCACCTCCCCTACCCCTATCCAACCCCTCCCTTCCCACTCCCTTACTGCGCTGCCTGGAGCTGACCTGGCAGCGCTACAGCCACGCCACTTGGCTGGGGCCGGGCCACACCACCATGCAATGCCTAGAGCACTGAGTCAGGCCAAGCTTTCAGCCCCCCCGCAAATCAGCTGTTCACACGGGAAGCCTGGGAGGGCTGAGAAGTGGTGGCTTTGCTGTCAGGCCCATTGAGGCAGAGGTGAGCTAGGGTGGGGAGCGGTTCCCCTGTGCATCCTCCCCAGATTACCTGCTGAGGCACAGGCATCTCCACCTCCCTGGGCCTCAGTGCAAAGCTGGCGCACCGCTTCTCTGCCCTCCCAGGCTTCCCGCACAGCTGATTCATGAGAAGCGGGGTAAAGCATTCAGGAGAGGCAGTGGAGCAGAGGAGAGCTGGGGCCAGCTGCGAGCTCACCCTCCCTCCCCCGCTTCCTCAGGCCCCCTCCCTCACCCACCAGCTCACCTGCCCCCCCCCGCTTGCCTCCTCAGCCCCCCTCCCTCACCCATCACTTTCCTCCTCACCCCCCCCCCGCCCAGGGCCACACAGCAAGCCCACGCAGGCCACATGTTGTACAGGCCTGATCTTACATACAAAGCATGCCTTGTAAGGTATCGGGGAAAGGTTACAATCTACTGGAAATCGGTTCTTTATCCATATATGTGTATCATTAATGCATATGAAGTTATGAGAATCATGTTGTATGGTGGTCACTAAAACATGCTGTAAGTTGGGGAAATCAACCAGATAGTAGCTCCCATGGGGCAACAGCAAGGAAAGTAACCAACGCCAATGTGGGGTGTCAAACAGCCCATCAACAGCCATTGCCCAGCAAGGGAGCTACAATGTAATGACTCACCTGCATGAGGCCACACCAGAGGAATTGCTCAACCTTGCTTGGAGAGACTCAGCAGTGCTACGCAGACATGCCTGGACTTGTGCTGGGGGTAGAAAACAGAGTGGACAAATCATGGGCCCTTCTTCTACACCAACCTGTGCTGCAAGCAACCAAGACACCGAGAAGATGACAAGACTCCAACACAGGAGATTGGCCCAGGTTTAAGGTACATACCTGTATATTAAGGACAGCAGTATCCAGTGCGGGGAGACAAACTGCTTAATCTAGTTGCTGCCAGGTCAAATAGGGTTGAGAGTTTAGACTGCATGCTTATATTTTATTTCTTTTAGTAACTAACTCTGACTTTCTGCCTATCACTTAAAATCTGCCTTTTATAGTCAAATTTGTTTGTTTATCTTTACCAGTGGGTTTGTACAAAGTGTGGGGCAAATCTGCTGAGCTTTGCAAAGTTTGGTGTAGGTCCACTTTCCATTGTTGAAGTAGTGAACCAATTAATAAGCAGGGCAAGATGGTATATTTCTGGGGTACAGTGCTGGGAACTGGGGGGGAGGGGCCTGGCTAGTGCCTTTCTCTGGGGGCAGTCATGCAATCTTGCTGGACGTGGAGCTCCACATGCAGTTGTGCTGAGTGATCACAACTCCTATTGAGCTTGCTGCTAGTCACTAGCAAGGCATTGTGAGAGGCAGCCCAGGCTGGTGAGAGTTCAGGGGGCACAGCCCCAGACTGCACCCCAAGGGTTCCCATCACAGACACGGAACACTCACTGCTAGTGGTGCCTCTGCCTGGCCACTCGGGATTTGCTCTACAGTTGCCATGTCCTCCTCAGCTGGTGTGTCTCTCACCCTGGGGACCTCTCACTCCAGGAACTGCAACTGCCTCTTCATGACCAGGCCCTCGAGACAGGTCATCATCCATGTTTTCCCCTTCCAGGATTACCCAAATTCCTTCTATGGAAATAGTCTCAGGCAGTCATCTCCTGTACCGCCCTGATGGTGCCACTTCTCCAGCAGACAATAGGGGAACCTGGGTCTACCCTCTAGTCAAGGTTCCAGTCCAGGGACCCTCAACCCAGCAGATCTGGGCTTTACTCTCCCAGTCCTCACTGCTCTTTCCCTAGACTGCTTTCTACAATTCTTGCCCCCAACCCTGGGAGTACCAGTTTCAAGCTCTCCTCCCTAGTAGTGACTCTTACTCAGTAGCAGCCTCCCACCATTCCTCCCTCTTCCCAAGGAATCAGCCTCTGCGTGTTGCCAGCTTTATAGGCCCTGCCAGCTAAGCCTGCTTGCAATCAATTCCCTGCTCCCTGGCTGTTCCTCCAGCTGCAGCCTGTGGAGTTAAAAGACCTCGCAAGTCACCTAAAACCCTTCCAGTCCTGGGTGGGGTGGACACCCCACCACAAAGCTCCCCATTGGATGCCAGTTAAATATAGGATAATTACTGTTTGAGATTTACAAACATTAAAGAGCTTTGGTTATTGCTGAAAACAAGTTAAATTTGACATGCATTTTATAAACAATTAATAACTTGGATCTTCCCGTAAAGTTTTATTAATTGGGGCATGAATAATTAACAATCAAAGCCAGCATCTTCACTTTCTACATTATCCTGAATAATGAGGATTTTTCACTGCATATTTATATATTCACGATGAAACAAGTGATTGTATGTTCTTATAGAGCAGTTGTAAGCTTTGCCACAGGAATAAGGCTATTGAAAAAGAAAAGCAAACAGCATGAGGCAGTGAAGTAGCTACCTGCTCTGTAAAACCTCCATCTCACACACAACCTACTAGTAAATAGCTAGTGTAAAAGATTCTCTGTTTCCTAATTTGTAATATGTGGATGACAACACACTTTCCTTTTAATCTGTGAATGAAAAGCCCTCCACAGGGGCCGCCATGTTGATTGTGCTAGCACATTACCCCAATTCCCACACACACACCTTTGAAGACTAGCTGCCTTGGTGCAGTTAGAAGCACTGAATACGAATTAACAGTTACTAGAAAACTTGATTCTGCTGCAGATTTTCTGTTCAGTGATTCCAAAGAGCTCTGCTCTTCATAGGCAGAAATTTGTCCTTTACATGACTAGCCCTGTAAAAGTTTTGGCCCTTGCTCAGTCAAACAATGGTGCTGTCATAACCTATTCCCAGATTTGGACCTTAGCGTCCAAAATATGGGAGTTAGCATGAAAACCTCCAAGCTTAGTTACCAGCTTGGACCTGGTAAAGCTGCCACTACCCAAAAAATTAGAGTGTTTTGGGGCACTCTGGTCCCCCCAACAACCTTCCCTGGGGACCCCAAGACCCAAATTCCTTGAGTCTCACAACAAAGGGGAATAAACCATTTCCCTTCCCTCCTCCAGGTATTCCCTCCCTGGGTTCCTGGAGAGATATATAGAAGCAAGCTCCGTGAATCTAAACAGAGGGATTCCACCCTCCCTATTTCCAGTCCTGGAAAACAGAAGTATCGAGAGCTAATCTCTCTTCCCCCCTCACCCAGAGGGAATGCAAAGTCAGGCTAGTAAATCTAACACACACAGATTTCCCCCTGACTTCTTCCTCCAATTCCCTGTTGAGCACAGACTCAATTCCCTGGAGTTCCCCACTAAAGAAAAACTCCAACAGGTCTTAAAAAGAAAGCTTTATGTAAAAAGAAAGGAAAATACATAAAAATGGTCTCTCTGTATTAAGGTGACAAATACAGGGTCAATTGCTTAAAAGAAAAATGAATAAACAGCCTTATTCAAAAGAACACAATTCCAAACACTCCAGCAACTACACACATATAAATACAAAAGAAAAAAACAATAACCCCTATTGTTTTATGATCTCTGTACTCACAACTTGGAAACAGAAGATTAGAAAGCAGGAAACAGAAAAATCCTTCCCATAGCTGAGAGGGATAGATTCAAGACAAAAAACTCAGACACAAACTTCCCTCCACCCAGATTTGAAAAAGTCTTGTTTCCTGATTGGTCCTCTGGTCAGGTGTTTCAGGTTACTCCTTTCCAGGTGAAAGAGACATTAACACTTAGCTATCTGTTTATGATAGGTGCACTCAAGCAGGGCTGCACACTCATGCAGTTAGAGGTATTTCCAGGCCTAGGACCTTCCCCAGCACCTGTGGAATGGGCAGTGGCGGCACCAACTCCCAGGATACACCCAAGCTGGCAGCCATAGAGGTGACCGGCTGTCCTCATGTGTTGCTCTCAGTATTGGGTTTACTACAGCGCCAATGGCACCATTGCACTGGGCCCACACTTGGAAGGGATCCATGACAACACAAGCCCCAGCATCTTGGCAGTGGGTCCTTCTCCCAGGGCAGAGGCAGGGCCTGGCCTGGCTGCTTCTAGTGCAGACAGGGACTTGGCCAGTGGGGAGAGAGACAGGGTTGGCACCACCATGTTGTGCAACGGACACTTGACAAAATTACCATACTTAGTGACGGAGATTGGGGCGGTTATGTCATTCAGTCATTCAACATTTCTTGACAAATTACCACGAGCCACAAAATGTTTACCATGGACACGCTGCTGATCCCTGGAGAGAGAGAGAGAGAGAGACACACCAGGCCCTTGGGACTCCTCCCCTTACACAGCTCCTTAGGATCCACCAACCCAGTTCCACAGAGACCTATTGTCCCCAGCCCAGCTGAGGGGCCACTGCCACAAGGGGGGGACGGGTCAGTACTTCAATTGGTGGAGTTACACACAGGGCAGTGCCACAGCTGGCCACCAGAAGTCACTGCCCAAATGGTCTGGGGGAGGCATACACACAGGTCATTCCCTGCCCCAATCTGTCCACCTGGGGTCACTCCCCCAAGGGGGGGAACCCAGCCCACTGCCCAAACTTTAACCCTTCCTATATTTTTATTGTGGTGTTGTATTTACCATATTTAATACAGTATTAAAAATAAATCCTCTGGAAATTATTTATGAACCTGACTTCACTGGTGCCTGAATTGCTGGTTGTCACAAATGGCTACCTCTGAACCAGGGGAGGTGCAGACAGCTGTTCCTCCTGTCACAGTTTGTTCCTCTTATGAAATCTCTTTAAAATTTGGACACAAGTAAAACAAGATCTTGCTAATTTAGAACATATACGTATTAAATTAGAAAAATCTCATTTTATGAGTGTCCCAATTTAAAATAAAAGATTTCACAAAACTCTGACACTGTCCAACCCATCTATCACAACTCCCTACCCCTAGACCAGGGAATGGGAAATTGTGGGTGTAGCAAATGTGGCAGGACAGCCACAAAAAAAACAAAATTAGGTGTCAGTAACTCCTAGTAGTAGGAAATTGGAACACTGAGCAGTTTGTGATGTTACACCCCCAGCCCAGCTTTGTCCACCCCATTGAGCCAGTTTTGTGCCCCACAGGTAGTCACTATGGTGTAATGGTGCTAGAGAATATGGTGGCACATTTCCCACTACAGAGACACCAGGGTCCCCACCTGTTTGGGTCACTGGCTGCCTGGCTCAGCTGTGCCTTGGACTGCAGCTCCAGTTGGAGGCGGGTAGGAGCAGGTGGGGTTTGTTAGCCTCTTGTCCTTAGTAGGCTGCTCTGGGTACAGGATTTGAGCAGCTTTGAGGGACCACCCTGGCCAGAGTCTTGCTGCCCAAGGAAGGTGAGACCTGCGGCAGGCTTTGGAGCAGGTGGTTCAGCAGCCAAGACTGCATGCTTGTACGTCTCTGAGCAGGTTGCACACTGCATGTAGCACCAGTTTAGTGCTGCGGGGGCAGGTTCTGCTGAGTGGATGGTGCAGGAAACAAGGGCCTGGAGGTGACAGGGCCAGCAGCCATGAGCTGAACCCACCAACCTAGCAGCCTGTGACATCACCGTCCATCCCTTCAGCCCTGTCAAACCCTTCAGTCAACCATGCATCCCCCTGTATGCTATATACATCGCTACATCCATCCACATGCCTTACATGCTCATCTCCATATGCATCCCTCTGTCTCTCTGATTGTCCACGTACTGCTCAGTACAATGAGACCTGGACCTTGAATGAGGCTTTTGGGTGCTGCAGTAATGGAGCTGGGGGTGACAGTATGGGTCTGGGCGGCTCCAGTGCCAGCCCCACTTCTTCTAAGCCCAAACTCTCCACAAAGATGGGGGGTGGAAGGAGCGGCCCCCTGAGCCTGGCAGGCAGTACACATTCTTTGCAGTACAGAAGAGACCATGCCCATGCTCAGCCCCATGAGAGATCGAGGGGGCACGGGAGAAGAGGGTGCATGCCATGAGCATGACAAGTGATGTGGACTCTCACCCAGAGCAGATGGATCCTACCTGCAGCATGGGAGACCGCGGGGTCCTTATCCATTACTTGGCTCTGTTGCAGGCTCTCCACATGATGTCAGCTTTCTCAGCCTTGGGTTGCCATGTGCAGGGGCAGGCACCGGGTATACAAGGATTTGGGGGCTCAGGGTCTGGGAGGGCTTTTGGGGATACATGGGGCTTTGGGGAAGGATGCAGATACCTATATCTGGGATGTAGGGGGGAGTTCCAGGGAGATTAGATAATAAGCACACTCATACTGGGTCAGACCAACGGTCAATCTAGTCCAATATTCCTGTCTATGACTGTGGCCAGTACTTTTGGCCTGCACAATATCCCTAGTAATGAGCTCCACAGGTTGACCGTTTGTTGTGTGAAGTACTTCTTTCTTTAGCTTACTTTAAATCTGATGCCTACTAATTTCATTGGGTGGCCCCCTGGTTCTTATGTTAAGAGAGGAGTAAAAAACACTTCCTTATTCATTTTCTCTACACCATTGCTGATTTCATGAACCTCTATTATAACCTCCTTTAACTTTCTCTTTTCTAAGCTGACCAGTCCTAGTCTTTTTAATCTTTCCTCCTATGGATGTGGATCCAATCGTTGTGGTTGACGCCCTTCTCTGCACCTTTTTCTACTTCTAATATGTTTTGTGAGATAGGGTAAATAGAACTGTATGCAGTATACAAGATGTCGGTATATCAGAGATTTACATAATGGCATTATGGTATTTTCTGTTTTATTATTTTTCCCTTTCCTAATAGTTCCTAACACTCAGTTAGCTTTTTTGTGCTGCTGCACACTGAACAGATGTTTGCAAAGAACTATCCACTATGACTCCAAGATTTCTTTCTTGCATGATAACAGCTAAACAACACTGAACTTCATCTGTCATTCTGTTGCCCAGTCACCAAGTTTTCTGAGGGTCCCTTTGTAACTCTTCACTGTCAGCTTTTTCAAGATAGTGAAGTCTCTTGGCAGAAGTGGATAGGTTGTGAGCAAAAACTACTATGAGAGGCATAACTTAAGAACAGCTGTACCGGGTCAGACTAAAGGTCCATCTAACCCAGTATCTTATCTACCAACAGTGGTCAATGCCAGGTGCCCCAGAGGGAGTGGACCTAACAGGCAATGTGGGAGAGTCCCTTTCTGTGATAATATATAGATCTCTTATAGATCTGATGATACAAAAGTAGAGCTAGCTAGGCCAAAAAAAGAATTTGAAGAGCAACTTGCAAAAGATAAAATAATTTTGCAGTTAGTTTTTAAGTATATCAGAAGCAGGAAGCTTGACAATCAATCAGTGGGGCTACTGGATGATCAAGGTGCTAAAGGAGCGCTCCAGGAAGACAAGGCCATCGCAGAGATGCTAATTTAATTATTTGCATTGGTCTTCACTGCAGAGGATGTGATTCCCTCATCTGAGCCATTCCTACTAGGTGACAAATCTAAGGGACTGTTCCAGACCGAGATGTCAACAGAGGATGCTTTGGAACAAACTGATTAATTAAAATTAATTAAATAGTAATAAGTCGCCAGGATCTGATGGTATTCACCCAAGAGTTCTGAAGGAACTCACATATGAAATTATATAACTTCTAACTGTGGTATGTAATGGAAGGCCCTCACACAGGTTTTGGACTGCCACTGCATAGTGATCTAATAGAAGGTTAGGAACCATTACTAAAGGGATAGATGAGTCAGAAAATATCAAAATGCCACTATATGAATCCATGATATGCCCAAACATTAACTACTGCGTGCAGTTTTGGTCGCCCTATCTCAAAACAGATGTATTAGAATTGGAAAAGGTACAGAGAAGGGCAACAGCAATGATTATGGGTATAGAAAAACTTCCACAAGAGGAGAGAGGAAAAATACTGGCACTGTTCAGTTTAGAAAAGAGCTGACTAAGGAGGATATGATAGAGGTCTATAAAATCATGAATAGTGCGGAGAAAGTGAATAAGGAGTGGCTAGACTCCATAGTCCACCAATGCAAACTTTTTGTGGTTTTGTTATGAGTTTTTTAACTCAATGACAACTACATCGTTAGTCCCTGGAGAAAGACTGCAACTGATGTGTGTTTGTTTCCCCATCTGTAAAATGCTGAGGATTATAGCCTCTTTCCTTTCAACCTCTGCAGGAAAAAACCCTCCAGAGCAGCTAATGTAGCCTGACTGATAACATATAATGACCCCCCATTGGAGCAGTGTATGTCACTCCTCACGCTTTCAAGGCTACTGCTCTTGGTACGCTTAAAAGCATCAACTAATTTAACAACATTTCACTGGAAAACTTGTTTATACTGCAGCCTTTATAAACTGAAGTTTTAAGACTCTCTCTTCAAGCTCATTTCTAACTCTGAAGTAAAGATCTGTCCTTTATGTAACTGAGTCCATGGAGGGACTGGCCCTAATCCTGCAGACACTTATGCATGTGCCTAACGTTAGATGCATATCCTTTGAATGTTTGCAGGTACAGGACCACCCTCAACAATTACAGTAGAACCTCAGCATGAAAAATATCCCAGGAATGGAGGTCATTCATAACTCTGAACAAATGTTATGGTTGTTCTTTCAAATGTTTACAATTGAACATAGATTGAATAGAACTTTAACACTTTACTATGTAGAAGAAAAATACTGCTTTTAGCCATCTTAATTTAAATGAAAACAAGCAAACAGTTTCCTTACCATTTCAAACCTTTTTTTGAAACTTTCCTTTTTCTTTTAAGTAATTTACATTTAATACACTACTGTACTCTATTTGCTTTTTTTGTTATCTCTGCTGCTGCCTGATTACTTATTTCCTGTTCCAAATGAGGTGTGTGTTTGACATGTCAGTATGTAACCCCAGTGTTCGTAACACTAGAGTTTCTACTATAGCCACCAGACAAAATTCACTTAAAGTCAAGTATTCATTAAGCTGTTTTTTCCTACTGGGGATTAGGCTGCTGCAACAGGGACGGAAGGAGCCTAAGGTAACTTCAAGGG
This sequence comes from Gopherus flavomarginatus, assembly GCF_025201925.1. Taxonomy (NCBI): domain Eukaryota; kingdom Metazoa; phylum Chordata; order Testudines; family Testudinidae; genus Gopherus; species Gopherus flavomarginatus. The sequence continues at coordinate 29,381,144 of NC_066629.1, read as the reverse complement.
AACAAATTTTTAGGCCTGACTGGAGTCTTTGCAAAAGTTAAGTTACACATGTACACACACAAATAAACCACCCTACTGATCAGTCACTGAACAGACATCCAGCTGCACCAAGCAGTGCCCAGGTCGCCACAATCTAGAAACACAGGCCAGAGAAGACAACTCCCATGAGGTATCAGGGCCCAGTGGGGAGCTGCGCTAGAAATACACATTAGATCAAAGGTAGGCAACCTATGGCACAAGTGCCGAAGGCGGCATGTGAGCTGATTTTCAGTGGCACTCACACTGCCTCGGTTCTGCCCACCGATCCGGGGGGCTCTGCATTTTAATTTAATTTTAAATGAAGCTTCTTAAACATTTTAAAAACCTTATTTACTCTATGTACAACAATAGTTTAGTTATATATTATAGAAATAGACCTTCTAAAAATGTTAAAATGTATTACTAGCATGTGAAACCTTAAATTAGAGTGAATAAAGAAAGACTCGGCACATCGCTTCTGAAAGGTTGCCAACCCCTGCATTAGATATTGCCAAGGAAGATCAGCAGCTCTCAAGATGGACAAATTCTCCACCTCCCCCCTAAAGCTAGTTTGACACATTTTATTAGATATTAGCCCCAGCCAAAGGGAAGTACTCTCTGTAGTCACCTGAGCTGTCACCACAGCCATTAGGAGACAACAACAGCTGCTTTGCTCCCCACTGGTCTTCCTTGGCATCTGTCTTCAGGCCAGGCTAGCTGTGCGGAGCTCAACTAATCCACCACAACTGTTCCCTTGCAGAAAACACAACCCAAGAAGAAAAAAAGTTAGTGGAAGAGACAGCAATGGTATTTAGCTCTGGCTCTTGCTATTCTAGAGGAATTTTTTCTACACCCTTTGAGGCACTAATGGCTAACTGAAGAGGCATCTGGCTGCTCCTGCACCCAAAGCAATCACACTGCACATCAGACTAGTGTCCCTTCCCCTTCCCTTTATCCCAAAGAGGTATGTACCTAACCAGAATGCTCATATCCTCTGAAAGAAGCTAGTCAGTACAGACAAAGAGCAGAGTGCAGTGACCAATTATTCACACCCAGTTACGTGGAAGGAAGAGAGTTGAGGCCTGAGCATCTCTGGTTACAGGCAATTTGCGCTCCTGGAAGATAACTGTAATTCAAGAAAACTAATGCTTTCCATTCCCGGGGCCCTGACAACTCCGAGCAGGAAGCCAGGGCTCCCCCAACCTTCACATGCCACAGTTATATTCAACAACTTTTTTCTCATGGACCCACCCCATGCTAACATAATACGTTTCTCTCCATAGAGAAGAGTGTTTGGAGCCCTCTTTCAATACTTAATTTAAGTAAATTTCCATTTGCACCTATGCCACAGCTCGCTGTCTGGTTTCCATTCCTCTGAATGGGCTCAGGGTGGCTGCTCCTTCTCCTGGTCTCTGCTCCAGGTTGGCCATTCTCTCATCTGCCCAATGTCATTAAGAACTGAAAAGAGAACACAGGCCAGCACTGGCATGTGGAGGACAGACACGGGCAGGCAGGTACCTGGCTTCTGCTTCCTGAAGCCCCCTTCCCTAGTCCCCTCCAGCCTAGCAAGCGCTTGAAGTGGTGAGCTCTGGTAAGATACTACAGTCCTGCAGGTCTCTCTCTAACCTCATCCCATCCCATGCCTGGCCAGGATGCTCAGGTCCTCTGAAGGAACAAAAGATGGTTTTCTTTGGCTGTACTTGATATTGTCCCCAGTGACTCACACCCAGTGACTTGGAAGGACAGTTCGGGAATAACAGAGCGTCTCTAGTTGCAAGCAGGTTTTTCCTCCTTTGCATTCAGTTTTGTGGGAGCAGGGTGATGCTTCTATCCCATTAACAGCCAAATGCAAGGCTCCAACCTCCCCAGGACCCATCCCATGCAAACATGAAGCATCTCTCTGCTCTCAGGGAGGCACCTTGCTACTCAGACACTGGATAGAGAAACATCATTTACAAAACTGCTCCTCCCCCATCACCAGATAGCAGAGCCATAACTAGGTATTTTTGCACCTGAAGCAAGAATATAAAATTGCACCCTCCCACAGGGCCAGCTCTTCGGTGGCGGGTCCCTCAGTCCCTCTCAGAGGGAAGGGCCTGCCGCCGAATTGCTGCCAAAGAATGAATGAAGGGGTGGTGGACACCGTGATTTTGGGGGGTCAACTCATGCTTTTTGACTGCTTGGGCTAGTAATGTTGCTTCCAAGATGGTCTTTCGTTCCAGTACAGTTCCAATCCAGAGAGGGACTCACAGGTTAAGAGAGGAGGGAGGTGCTGGATATCAGAAGTGGCCACTAGGGATCAGCATGTGTCCTGAGAATGCTGAGAGTTCAGGTTTGCAGGGCAGGATTGGGGTGGCAGGTTTGTAGAAATTTTGGTGGGTGCCCAGAACCCGCGTCCACCCAAACTCCACCTCCCCACCTGCCCCAGGCTCTAGGAGGGAGTTGGGTGAGGGAGGAGGTCTGGGGTGCAGCCCCTAGGCTGGGGAACGAGATTGGGTTTCAGGCTCTGGGAGGGAGTTTGGGGAGAGGAGGGGGTGCAGGTTCTGGGAGGGAGTTTGGGAATGGGAGGAGGTGCAGAGGGATGGGGTGCGGGGGCGAGGGTTGTGGCTGCAGATGAGGGGTTTGGAGTGTGGGAGAGGCTCAGGACGAGAGTAGGGGTGAGGGCTCTGTCTGGGGCTGGGAATGGGAGGTCTGGGGTGCTGGAGGGGCTGAGGCAGAGGGTCGGGGCGGGGTGAGGGCTCTGGCTGGGACTGAGGTGTATGAGGGGCTGGAGGGGCTCAGGGCTGGGGCAGATGGTCAGGGTGCGAGGGGGATGAGGGCTCTGGCTGGGACTGAGAATAAGGTGTTTGGGGTGTTGGAGGAGCTCAGGACTTGGGCAGAGGGTTGAGGATGCCGTAGGGGGGGTGAAAGCTCTGGCTGGGGGTGTGGCCTCTGGGGCAGGGCAGGGCTGGGGACGAATCTGGGGTGCAGGCAGGCTGCTCTGGGAGAGGGGCCAGAGAGGACTCCCCCCAAGACCTTTCCCTGCCAGCAGTAGCAAGCTCTGAGGGAGGAGCCCCTTTCCTGCCCCCCCAGCAGCACACTCACCCCCACCACTGTCACTGCATGTGCTCCTAGGCCCCTCTCAGGTCCAGGAATCTCCTAGCCTGACTGTAGCCCCACTGGGGGGTGAGGGATGGGGCTGGCTCCTTGCCCAGCATGGGGCAGGAGCAGTGATTGTGAGAGAGTGGGGTGGGGGGTGCTGTGCTGCTAGAGGGTCCCATTGGAAAATGAAAGGGTCTGAGGGGGAAGGGCAGGCTCACAGTCAGTCTGACCTGGCAGTCGAGATGGCGGGCGCTAGGACCCTGCGGCAGCAGTTGCTGTAGGGAGGCAACATGGAGCTGCTTTGCTCTGGGTTCGGGAAGGGGCTGGGGGAAACAAGTCTGGGCCGGGGGACACTCGGAAGAGGTGTGGGGAAGATCACCTGGGTTATAAATATCTCTGTGCCAGGTGGGTTTTTTTTTCCCCCCACCATTTCCTGTGGCCCTCGACTTTGTGCACCTGAGGCAAGTGCCTCACTCACCTCGCCCTTGTTACGGCACTGCCAGACAGAACTCTCTGGCTCCTCAGCTCCTGCCAACTGGGATGTCTAGGCAGCTCAGGTCCTCTTCTTCCTGCCCCTCATCGGGCTGGGCTCCTCCACTGGCCTGGACAAGTCCTCGGCAAGCACAGCACATAAACCAAGAGCCATTGCTTCCAGAATTTATGCTGGGGTGTGAGCTTCTATCTTCCCTGCCTCACCCACTCTAGAGCAGACCTATATTACGAGAGAGAGTCAACAATGATTATAGCTAAGGTTATACTACAGAATTTGTGACTTCCAGAGATCTCAGTGACATTTTCCGCCTCAGCCCTGGGGCAGCAACACTAGAACTGTCAGCAGGTGGGGGCCCCGTAGTTATTAGCCACTGGTGGTGGCAGGGGCAGCCTTCAGCTCTCAGCAGCCATGGGTGGTGGGGAAACTCCCACAGGCCCATGCCACAACAGATGGACCCCAGAGCCCCCAGCTTCTGCAGGCAGCTGGGGGACCCCATAGCTCCAGCCACCATGAGAAGACCTGGGAATTCCCAGCAGCCATGCTACTTTCCAGTCCAGGCCCTGCTGCATGCCTCAACCACCACCCCCCCACACCCATTCTGTGGCCAGTCACCCGGAACCGCCATCACATAACGCGCCTAAGCCATGGGCACCAACACCCTACAGCACAGCCAGGCACCGGCTCTGTTACGGGGAAAAAAAACCAGCGGTTTAGCCTCTAACCACCAGGAAACATAATCATGGCACAATACCAAACGTGTGTAATTTCTCTTCTTTAACTCAGTCTAGGGATAGGCAACCTATGGCACAGAGACTGAAAGCAGCACATAAGCTAATTTTAAGTGGCACTCACACTACCTGGGTCCTAGCCACAGATCCCAGGAAGTCTGTGCTTTAATTTAATTTTAAATAAACTTCTTAAATGTTTTTAAAACCTCATTTACTTTACATACAACAAGAGTTTAGTTACATACTATAGACTTACAGAAAGAGACCTTCTAAAAAAGTTCAAATGTATTACTAGCCAGTAAAACTTTAAATTAAAGTGAATAAATAAAGATTCAACACCTCACTTCTGAAAGGTTGTTCATCTCTGGGTTAATCAAAGTGCCGGGCACACCTTTCCCATGTCGGGCAACAGGCTTCCAGCTCAGGGTGACCCCCCCCCTCAGTAGTGGGCTCCCAAGAAGCTATGCTAAAAATATGAGTCCCAACCCCAAAACTTATTCAAATTTTACACCGGTGTCCCCAAAATGCAGGCTTTTAATATTCAAATAAGATATGCCACCCTTGGTCAACTCCCCTTTACCCTCCAGTGGAAGCTGCCGCCAGAGACAACGTTGATATTTAAATTAGCTAGTACGTCGCTCGGTCAATTCCCTCTGCTCTCCATCAGGTGGTGGAGCTCGCTCACTGACCTTTCTCCCATCAGCTTCAGGCCCCAGGGTTTGCAAATGCATCTCTAGGATTCTAGCGGCAGAATATCACTTAATCACTTGGGTTAGCAGTTGAGGAATGTGGTGCAGCTCTGAGTGGACGTACTTGCATACTTGGGCTATTATTGCAAAAATACAATTAGAATTTCTGTTAGACAATTGTAAGGGCAATTAATATTTGGCAAAAACTTTATTTAGTGAAAGAAATGCTGGTGTGACAGCACGGTTACTGGGGCTACAAAATACTTTCACTCCTGGGTGAAACAAGAAGTTAGAATTAGAAAATTACATAGTTTGTTCCAATGTTGGTACAGGTTTAATTTTGCTTAAGTGCAGGTTTGTTTAGGGCTGACTGTTTTGGTTTATTGGTTTGTTTTTTTGTTTTTGTAGTTAAAAAGGAGCTTTTAATTGACGTTTGCTGGATTGGAATGGCTGACATGCAATACCAGTTTTTATTTAGTTCTGCATATTTTATACAGCTTTGGCCAGTATTCAACTATTCAATTGCTTTATAGGTGGTTTTAATAGTACAGATTACTTATTTATTATTTTATCATCCTGTAGTAGCACTCTTTTTTGATAATTTATGACATTTGTTAATTTTTGTTTTTAAAAACAAAATAGTTTTGCTTAATGTTTGTGTTTTAAACTAAGCATCGTTTACAGTTTCAAATTCTGTTTTTTGATGGGCTATTTAAGAGGATTTGGGATTTAATACTAACATTTGGATAGATTTAGATTATTTATATGGATTTGGACTAAATCTTGTTTACTATTTTATTTTAATAAAAGTGATATTACTGTAAATCCTGGCTGGGGGGAGAGGAGATGAACCTGGTCTTTAACTGAGGAGCAAAGGCATGGTCCCAACGCAGGCGGAGCAATGTGAAGAGGGGGGTGCAGTCCCTCAATTTTTTTCTCCAGCCCACCTCAGCCCCCCACCCCAGCAAACGGTAAAAGGCTGATGCCACACTTGCTGCCCATGCTGTATTACCCCAGCTGGTCACTGGGTGTCACTGCTGCTCCATGGGAGAAGCCCCACCCCATGCATTACCTTGACTGGCCACAGGGTGTCACTGCTCCTCCAAGCATGCCATACTCTCTGCATTACCTTGATTGGCCACCAGGTGTCACTGCTGCTTCATAGGAGATACACTCTGTGCATTTCCCTGACTGGCCACCAGGTGTCACTGCTGCTTGATGGGCAATACAGTCTGTGCATTACCTCGACTGGCCACCGGGTGTCAATGCTGCTCCAAGAGAAACACCTTCTGTGCAATACCCATATAGGCCACCGGGTGTCACTACTGTGCCAAGGGAAACATGCTCTGTGCATTACCTCGACTGGCCACTGGGTGTCACTGCTGCTCCAAGGGTGACATACTGTGCATTACCCTGACTGGCCACCGGGTGTCACTGCTGCATCATGGGAGATACACTCTGTGCATTACCTCCACTGGCCACCGGGTGTCACTGCTGCTTCATGGGTGATAAGCTCTGTGCATTTCCCTGACTGGCCACTAGGTGGCACTTCCGTGCCAAGGGAAACGTGCTGTGTGCATTTGCTTGACTGGCCACCGGGTGTCACTGCTGCTCCAAGGGCGACATACTCTGCCTTACCCTGACTGGCCACCCTGTGTCACTACTTTGCCAATTGAAACATTCTCTGTGCATTACCTCGACTGGCCACTAGGTGGCACTTCCGTGCCTAGGGGAACACCTTCTGGGCAATACCCCGACTGACCACCAGGTGCCCCACAGCAACCCAAACAGACCCACTCTGCCCCAGGCTCCTGGGCCTGCTGCCCCGGGTTTGATACTCCCTAGGGGCTCTGACAGAGCCAGGTTCCCCTGCCCGGACAGCTCTTGAGGGCTGCAAGCAGTTGAAGGGAGGCTGGAAACTGAGGGGCAGCCACAGCCCCAGGGCCAAGCGCAGCAGCAGGAGATGGGAGCAGCCTAGCTGCTCATCCCATGGCACCAGCCAGTGCATCAGTCACCCCACCCCCCCACTGGCTGGCTCCAGCCGCCACCCGGCCAGGAGGAGGGCAATGCAGGGGATGGGGCAGGAGGCAGGGCTGGCACTTAAGAGGAGCAGGGAGCAGAGTGATAGAGGTGGGTGGGGCCTTATGGCAAGGGCGGGGCAGCGGTGGCTCCAGGCACCAGCGCACCAAGTGCGTGCCTGGGGCAGAAGCCGCGAGGGGCACCCTGCCGGTCCTTGCGAGGGCGGCAGTCAGGCAGCCTTTGGTGGCTTGCCTGTGGGAGGTCCGCTGGTCCCACGGATTCGGCGGCAACTCAGCAGCAGGTATGCCGAAGCCACAGGACTGGCGGACCTCCCGCGGGCAAGCTGCTGAAGGCAGCCTGCCTGCCGTGCTTGGGGCACCAAAAAAGCTAGAGCTGCCCTTGCAAGGGGGGGTTGCTGGCCCCCAATTTTCTGTCTAGCCTACCTCAGCCCCCTCACCGGGAAGAGGCTGGTGCCACCCATGGAGGGGGGAAACTGGGGTTTAAGGTTGGGATTACAGGGTCAGGGTCTAGGGGTTGGATTAGGGTGAGGGTAAACAGGAGTTAGGTTTAGGGTGTGGCTTAGGTTTGGAACGGTTAGGGGTTGAGAGGGAGAATTGGATTGGGGAGGGGAGGGGTTAGGGTTCTGGAAGGTAGGATTAAGGGTTAGAGGGTTGTGTTTAAAGCAAGGGTTAGGATAAACTTTAGGGATTAGGTTGGGTAAGCGTTTGGGTTCAAAGGTGGGTTAGAGTTAAAGGGTTAGGGTTATGGTCAGGGTGGGGCTTATGATATAATAGGGTGATGTCAGGGCTCAGGGTTAGTTGAAGGGTTCGGGTGCAGAGGTCAGGGTTGGGTTGCCTAGGATGAAGGGAGGGGTCAGAGTTTAGGGTTGGGTTGTAGTGTGGGACAGGGTCAGAGGTTAGGGGGAGGAATTGGGTTGGGGGAGTACTGGGAGGCAGGAGTTAGGGTTTGGGATTAGGGTTAGCAGCTGAGGGCTCAGGGTTTGTCACAATTGCTGTTCTGATTGCTTGACTTGACCATTCTGTATCATAATTTCCTGTAAATGTCGTTTAATTCCTTTTACTGACTTTTCAAAAACATTAGTTTCATTATTATTATAACACCACTTATGTTTTTATTGTGACATTGTACATTATAGGTTTTAATACTCATGTTTTGTTTTGTTTTGTTTTTGATGTCAGGCTATTATTTGTGACAATATTACTTGAATGCTGCCTAATTTTCTTGGTTGCCTCAGCCCTGGTCCAGAAATAGCAGTTTGTGATGGATGGTATCTGCCCTGTCACAGTTTCCTACCCCACGAAATCTCTATATTAAATTTGGATCTCAATAACACAAATGCTTTCTAACTTAGAAAAAGGTATTCAGTTATAAAACTCATTTCATGTGTCCCATTTTCAAATGGAGATTTCCCAGAAGTAGCACATTGTGACAAGACCTACCTCATCCGTCACAAATCACTACTCCTAGACCCAAGGCTGGTGAATTGTGGGGGTGGTGAATTGCATCAGGACAGCAAAAACTTGCTATGTAGATGTCAGTAACTGCAACTGGTAGGAAATTGGGACAGGGAGCAGTTTGTAATAGTAAGTACATCCTGACACTGCAGACGAGATGCTGGGATGTTTTCCCCCACCAGACATCAGGCTCTCCACATTAGGGGCAGTGGCTGCCAGGCCAGCTGGGGGCTGGTCTTGGTCTCTGTGGTGAGCAGGCTACTCTGGGAGCAGGATAGGGTGAGATCTGGGGCAGGTTGTTCAGCAGCCAGGAGCCCACATGCTTGTTCATCCTTGAGCAGCTCAGGAGTACAGAGCACCTGCTGTAGCCACGGCTGTAGTGCTGCTCTGGGGCCAGGCTCTGCTTGGTGCTGGCTGCAAGAGATGTGGCAGCATCAGAAACAGCACATGGAGGGCAGGAGCTGCTATGGCAATCAGCCACCAACCAAACCCACAAACCTGTCAGCCTGCAGCATCACCATCTGTCCTTCATATGCCACACACACCTCTCCATCCCTCCTCTGTATACGAGAGACGCTCATCTATCCATCTCCAGACAGCTCTGTTTCTCTCTGATTTCCCATGCAGTGCCCAGCACAATGAGACTCAGACCTGAGTGAGGCTTTTGGGTGCTACAGTACTGGAGCTGTAGGGTGACAGGGCATCTCTGGGCATCTCTAGTCTCAGCCCCTTTTCTCTTGAGTCCAAAGCCATGACTCTTGAGTTCACACCTCTCGGGCCCAGACCCCATAGCCCTGAAGATACTCAACCAGCCACTCGTGCTCTGTGATCTCGTTACAGCAACAAGAATCTCCCCAAAGTCTTTATGAAGATGGAGGAGGAGTGACACCTTGAGCCTAGCAGGCAGCATGAACTCTCCTCAGCATGGCCTGGACCATCCCTGGGGCAGACAGATCCTATATGACCCATACGAGACCACAGGGGGCAAGAAAGTGCATCCCACTGAGCCTGATCAGAGGCGTGGGCCCTCCCTCTGGGTTGCATTGGGGCAGACAGACTCTCCCCCAGATGGCTCCTCTCCAGCCCATGGAAGACTACAGGGGGTCAGGGGGTCATTATCCACGGGGCTGCTCTGTTGCAGGCTCTCCATGTGCTACATCGTGATCTCCAGCACGTCCCCACCCTGCAGCTTGGATTGCTTTAAGGAATGCAGGGAGGCACCGTTAATGAGTGATGGCAGGTACAAGGACTTGAGGACTTAAGGTGTTTGGGTGTCACAGGTGGGACAGTGCCATGTGTGTCCATCCATACCCCTCCCTCTCCTTGGGGCAGTGACCCCTCATTCCTATTTCACGCTTTAAGAAAAGCACCAATGCCGCTGTTTGTCATGGGGTAACTTTATTTATCGGCATACTACTTCAGAAATTTACAGCCCCCACCTTGCCCAGCACCTGCCCAATCTGGCGCAGTCTCACTGATGACAGCAAACACTCCAGAACAGGGGTGGGCAAACATTTGACTTGAGGGCCACATCCAGGTGGGGAAATTGTATGCAGGGCTATGAATGTAGGGCTAGGGCAGGGGGGTTGGGGTGCAGGAAGTGGCTCAGGGCAAGGGGTTGGAGTGGAGGAGAAGTGTAGGGTGTGCAAGGGGTCTCAAGGAAGATGATTGAGATGCAGGAGGGGGTGCAGAGTGCATGAGGGGGCACAGGACAGGGGTGCAGGAAGGAGTGCAGGAGGGGAGTGGCAGGGGGTTGAGGTACAGGAGGGGTGCAGCAGGGGGCTCAAGGCAGGGCTGTAGGAGGGGTGAGAGGCAGGAGGAGGTTGGGGTGCAGGTGCAGCAGGGGGTTGGGGTGCAGGACGGGTGCAGCAGGGGGCTCAGGGAAGGGGCTTGGAATGCAGGGTGCAGGACAGGTTCGGGGGGCTGGTGCCAGCCTGGCACCGCTTATCTGGAGCAGCTCTGAGGTGGCAGCGGTGTGAACCAGGGAACCTGCCCTGGCCCCGTCTGCCTGGCCTGGCCTCGTGCCACTCCCGGAAATGGCCAGCACTATGTCACTGTGGCCTCTGGAGGAGGACAACGACAACAGAGGGCTCCATGCACTGCCCTCACCTGCAGGCACCTCCCCTGAAGCTCCCATGGGCCACGGTTCCCCCTTCCTGGCCAATGGGAGCTGCGAGGGGAGGTGCCTGCAGGCAAGGGCAGCGTACAGAGCCGTCTGTCCTCCTCCCCCCCAGGGCTGCAGGGACGTGGTGCCGGCTACTTCTGGGAGTGGCACAGGGCCTGCCACACCCCAGGGTTGGCAATCCCGCAGGCCAGATCCATCCCACAGGCTGTAGTTTGCCCACTCCTGCTCTGTAGAGCACTGAAGTTTCCCCCTAGCCCAGGTATTATCAGTCCTCAAAGAGGCCACCCCTAGCATGCCACTCCCACAGTTGCTTGTAAGGGAACCTGGGCCAGACTTCTACACTGGGCTACAGCCCAGGGACACTCAACACATTATCTCAGGTCTTTAATCTCCCAACCCTTACTGCTCCTTCCCCAGACTGCTTCCTACACAGCCTATTACAAGTCCTGCCACCGTGTGCTCCTCTCTGACCTTCTCCTGATGGCAGCACAGCCTGACGCCTTCTGGCCTCGCAAGGGCAATGCCCCGGAAAGGGGAAGTCCTGGCTGGCAGGGCTCTGCAATGACCAATAGGCTAATGGGAGATAGAGGCCAACAGTCATTGAGTACGCTGCTTAATTCTGACAAGTCACTTTCACTTTTCTGGGTTTCTGCTGCACATGCTTATTTTAGCAAAACCTGGCCCTGGCATCTAGCTTATATATTGTACTTTTCTCTCTTTAAGGAGCATGGAATGTTTAAGATAGCTTTAATTCTAAAATATTTTAAAAAAGGGATCACGTTTGATTGTGCAATGATAACTTAAAAAAATAGCCTCCAGGTCAGTTCTATTCACGTCAGCACATTTATTTCAAAATCTGAAAAAAAAGGGGGTTTCCTGTTTGTGTTCTATTCAGATCTTAGCCCGTCTGCAACTGAAGCACAGGGTTTAATCTGAATTGATTTAGTAGCAATGATAAAATGATTTTTCACATAATCTGCATGCTCTCGCATGCCTAAGAATGGTATTCTCTAATCTCCCTCTCTTCCTCAGAAAACCATACCAAACCAACCACACATTCCCTTTCTAACCACATCCCTGTCAGACACCCTAATCACCTCCCCGCTCTATTAACCTTTCCTGTATGCACCACTAATTACTTTGTGTCCTTTCCCTAAACAGGCCCCTGGTGTGTGTCACTCCAGTCACCTTTCCACATGATTCTCCCTCCAAACATAAACACATCCCCTGTACGTGCCCTTTACTATACATATTTGCTCATTCATATTCCTTGAAATTACACCTCTGCACATTCAGAGTCTCCCACGTGCATTCCCCCCAAAACTACATGCTTCCTTCGCCTCATTTCCAATGGTAGTAAACCACTGGGACAAGAATATGTACGGTTGGTGTTAGGGATGCAAACTCTAAACTTCTCCCTGTCTGCTCACCCAAAAGCAAGTCCCTATTGAGTATATTTGCAACTTTCTCCCCCTTACAAGTCTCTGTCAGCACCCTGTACTCATCCCTGCATCTGCCCCCTAAAAAAAGTCCCCCTTCAAGCCCTCCCTAACCAAGTCTCCCTCATTACCCCTGCTGAACATTTTCAAAGTTAAGTGTCCTCTTGCCTTCATCTGCTATACTAGATAGCTCCCTCCTCCACCACTAATCTTCCTGAGCTCACACCCCAAAATAGGAACTGAGGGCTTCCCTTTATCATTTCCCTAACTGCTACCCTCAACTCAACTTAGCCATCTCCATTTGCAACCTCCTCCAATCTGCCACCGTGCCTCCTCTTGCAAATATCTCCAGGTGTGTCTGTCTCCTTAACACTCCCTACACTATTCTCCTCCTGCTCCCCCCATAGACAGCTCCTTAGATCCTCGAAACACTCCCCCATTCCCTTCAGTTGTTCATGAATGCTCCCACTCCAGATATCCTTCCTCTTTCTTCCCTCTATGTTCCAGGGGATAACATTAATTTCTATACGGCACCTTTTTTCTATCTATTCATACATAAGTAGTTGGTTAAAAGATAATTGGCCACTGGATGAGGCTCAAGAATATGTAGCATTGTTCATAGGTTTTCTAGGACCAATTTGTTGTTGCATGATATGCAAGCAGCTTTTCTATATAGCTATCACTATACAAGATATTTGTACATAAGGCCACACAGCTGCTGGTGGCCTGCCCACCCCACAGGAAGCTGTTTTCCTATTTTTTTCAAAGCAATAAAGGGCAGATATGTGGAAACAACCATACATAGATTAAGAGTACCATTATCTGTAATCATAACCATGCTGAAAGTGTTGGATTCTTTACCTTAGTATTAGTGGAATCAATGACACAATGTATCCTATATAGACTTGACACAGGATATAGGACACTAGATTTGAAATAAGACATGCCTCAGCATAGGCTACATCTTATATCCAGCAGAACTAAATTTCAACAAAGGGAGGTCTAATGAGTTGCATCACTTAACAGATTAAAATGTATACCAAAGCTGTTGCAGAGGCAAGTGGAAAGGAAGAGCCAGGAACACAAGGTATACACCAAAGAAAGTCAAGAAGGAACAGAGCTAACTATTTAACCAAGGTAACTAAGGCTGCTGGAGTATTACATCACCCACACCACAAACTTGTATGGGTGCATTCCCCTCACCCATTGCTTCTCTCTGAAAAACGGTATATTGCAGAAGAGATGGACTGATAGTACTAGTCTAGTCACACAGCAACTGCTGATGGTTTCATCTCTCATTAACTATTATTCCACCACTACACTATATTTCAAATTCCATAAGCTGTTAAGTGTAACAGTTGTTTTGTTAAAAAACACAAAATCAACAAAAAAATCCAGGAATTTCTGGCTATTCAAACCCTTTCAACGAACTCCAAGGCATGTGAAGTGAGGACACAAGATACTGTTTATAAACTTCCATTTAGTTTAATAAGTTAACAAATTCAGGCCATTACACAGCAATGGAAATCTTCTTAAACATTTACAAAGGTGCAGAATTTCATCCATTTCATCTTTAAATAAATCATTGTACTCTAATCTCTTAAATAGCTAAACAGTTCCTATTTTTCTTTGTATTGAAATCTGGTGTTAAAATAATCCACCCACGAAGAAGGCATCGAAGTACAAAAAAGAGCACAAGCATGGGGCACTAGCTCAGACTCAGTGTGGGTGTTTGCTCCAGAACCTGTACAAGTGAGCAAAGCAAGCAGATACCTGTGGAAGAAGTCCTGAGTTGAGGGGCACTCATGTAAAGGAGCTACAATATCACATGGTACACACCTGCTTTTTATTTTACAAGAGGTTTCACTGAATCTCTGCTACCAAGGATATGACACCTTCACTGTATATTAATTATGTACAGGAAGGGAAGAAAAAGACAGCTGAAAGGAACAAATAAGATCTAAGTCACAGCTGCTGTCTCATCCGGGATCAGATTGGCTTGCTAGTTGCCCACAAGCCCCCAGCTCTATAGATTTGAAATCTAACCCAAAGAAAGAAGTTTTCACAGGAAACAAGTCCCTAAGTAAGGTTAACTTAGAGGAAACAGAAGAAAACTTCTGTACACATACGCACCCTGTATATACATATATGCATATTCTAATTTGAACAGCAGTAATTAACTTAGCTGAGTAAAGAGTGAACAATTTGCAGAGGTCTGTATAAAATTTTTCAATATCCCCAACTTCACCCCAGTTATTTGTCCTATTCTCTGCCTGGCTGTAGTCCCCTTTCCATTACCTCAACTCATCTGACCATGAAATTCTTAAGTGTATTCAACAGATATTTGTGAGAAGCAGTTTTCATTTTTATTTTATTTTTTAAATATACCACATTACAAAAAATGCCTATGGGAATGGGGAGGATTGCCATTTTGGTTCACCACAAAGTCTGTAAAGGCTAGTAAGCAGACCTACTGATCATACCTCTCCTTTTCAATCAGTTCATATTATAGCCTGTAAAAAGATAGCCGAACAATGCTGTTTACAAAGAACCCCACTCCCCAACACACACACAATTAGGTTCCATTAACAAGAAGCTTTCTGAAACATCCTTCAAAAGAGAGATCTCCATTACACTGCCTTTTGCACTTAAGCCTGTATGTGTGTGTGTCTCTTAACATTTAAAACTGCATAGCATCCCTCATCTACGCATGCAGTTTCTATTGACATGAGATGAGATTGCCTGTAGACTAAGGACAGAAAATGGACTTTAATTTTTCATCTATAGGCTTAAATAACAGCTTTGATGGCTAATTAGAAAAGGGCATTCAAATTAAAAACTAATTTTTAAAATGCATTTCTTTAGCTGTGTGTTATTACCATCACATTAGAGACTAACATTCATTTACATTGTGTAGTTTTTACATTAGCTTCAGCCTAGGCAATGACACTGTGTTTTCATTTGTTCAGAATCACTTTCACTTTTTGGTTCTCAAACAGCCAGCAGAATGTTGCACTATATGCACAGCAGATGTGTCAAAAGAATGCAATTCTTCCCTCCCACCCCCAAAAAGCAAGCAAACCCTAAAACTTTACATTCAGTTTTCCTCCAATACACATCAACACACTGATATTTGGTAAACAACCAGTTTTTATTACATTTACGTGTTTGACCCCAGTGACCCTTTAAGGAGATGCTCTGCAGCTTTAATCTAAAGAGTGCAGAAAAATCTGCCATCTTCATCCTTGCAGATCCTGGCGGCTATACCACAAATTACTGTGATAGCACCAAGATGAGCAATCAAGTGGTTGAGGGAATAAATAACCCTCTGAGGGTATGACAGCCTCTGTGAAAGGTAGTTTACATCGCAAACATTTCAAAGCAATAAATACAAGTACAGAAAGAAAAACTTAGATCTTTTAAGACTCAAGGACCAATTTTGAAAATAAAATCCCACAGGACTTGCTCCTTAAACACATCAAATTCTCAAAGTGTTTGGATGCTAAAGATGTACATGGCCTCTTTCACCTGGAAGTATGCCAAAGGTAGATCAGTTACTTGACCTAATCCCACCTAATTGCGAGGCTGAAGCATCAGCATTCCTTATATATCAGGTACCCAGAAGTACACAAAAGGCATGGGCAAAAGTCCCACAATCTACTGTTTGTGCATGGTAGCAGCTACCTATGAAAAATACTGGGTACAAATGTGAAGATGCAGAACAGGAGAAGAATGTGTCATTTAACCAAGACCATACAACTGAGCAACCCTGCTCTAAGAATACCATCACCCAATTACCAGACACTTTAAATAAAAGCTCATAAGAAAGTAAAGACGTGACTCCTTGTTTAACCCTGCTAAGGAGATATCCACCAGGCCCTGCAGCCACCTGTAAACGGCTATCTGGGTGTACTGAAGTGCCTGGATTCTTACATTTCAAGAAGTACAAAACAACCTGCACTGGCATTTCCATAGTCACATCCTCTCCAGCAGAGCCAGCCCATTCCATTTGTTGTTTACGAAGAATTAAAGCTCAATTCAAAACTTAGGAAACAGTTAAGTTCCGGCTCAGAAGTTGCTTGTTTCTCTTATTCAAAGTCATGTTCAGATCGTAGTTTATGTTCAGTCTAACCTCAAATATGTGTATTTCACTATCTTCAGCCTTCCAGGGAAGCTGCTACAGTGTCCACTGAAGGGTTTCATAGGTAGCTGTTGGAGAAATCTTGATGTTGTCTGGCTTCAGAACATTAACCACTTTTAGTCTCAAACTACCTCCCGAAAGTTGAGAAAGAAAAAACAAACAAAACAAAGAATGAGGGAGGTGGAAGATTTCCAGTCAGAAAAGGACACAGAGGAAGGTGAGCTGTGACAGAAAGGTGGGTGGTACATCTTTCTAGGAGTCATCCAAAACTGCCAACATGACACAACTGAGATCTTGGCACAGTCTCCATCAAGGAGCTCATGTTTCAGTGACAGATAGCAGGTGCTGTAGGAAGGAGTGGCATAAGCATGATGGTTTCTCAGTAAGGAAGGAAAAGGGAGAAAAATAGAAAGGATGTCAAGACTGAACAGACTGTTCAGGACCAAAGCTGGGAAAAAAAGAGGAGGCTACTGGCCAGCTGGATCAGTTTTATACTGTGCACACCCCAGTCTAGCTGGGGTGAGCGGGACAATGCTAAAGAGCACCTCTAACTTAGGTGTCCCACTTGTTAGCTTTCAAAGCATAGCTGAGCACTCTGGATCCAACCCAGAACTTAGTGCTTCCCTGAGCCCAGGAACATGAATAGTTCCTGGCCCTAAACTTTTCACAGTTATACACTGCTAACCCCCTTCTAGCCTTTTGATGTGCCCCACGATCACTGTTCAAGGATTTTCCCATAGACAGGACTTCCTCTGTAATTTTTGCAAAACCTAATAATTGTCATCCTGCAATCACCCAGGAATAATTTTTTCCCACATACAAGCTGCCTTTAAAACAAAACAAAACAAAAAATACAAAAACACACACACCACAACATCCCCTTTCTAGGCAGAAATGATTTCCCATCCTAGTAGCCACCCTAGTGACTTGGGGAGGAGGAAAATAAGACCAGTCCCAGGTGACCTCATCTTTTAGGATGATTTCTTCTCTGGTCTCCCTTCTCCGCACTTCTACATCCTGCTGAAGAGCAGATGCTCCTTTTCAAACCATTTATTCCCACATGATACTCTCATAGGACATTGGTTCCTTCCAAAATGTTCTTGGTTTGACTCATTCAAAGTGGGCCTGAAGGGAACTTCACAATACAAGTAAATTCAGCGACTTCTAACTCCCTGCCACATTCAGGGCAGAGAGTCTGCCTAGCTGTCTACTTGATTCTCTTTCATGCAATGAAGTTGATGCTAAGAAATGCAGGGTCCTTCATTTCCTCTGCCAATACAAGACAAATCGAGTACATTCATATATTACTTGAAAGAAAGATACATAGTCAGAATCAGATTTGCAGGAGGAAGAGTCAGTGCCATCAGGAGTCACTAGGGAAAGGTCCATTTTAACAAGTTAAATCTTTTCTGTGGTGGACTTCACCTTCACTCTTTCCACTAAAGAATGGGGCACATGGGGCACTAAAATAAACTTCAAGTTACATAGCAAACACTCCTCTAGTGCAAATCTACCCCTCATTTTCCAAGCATCCTGTTGGTCTTCAGAGTACAGCACTCATGGACCACAACAGCTGTGCTTGCATCCTACAAGACCGAAGAACATCTGTTTCTCCAGTGGCCCCAAACACCTCTGTAAGGAAAGGAGGCCATATGCACAAAGACTAGCTGCTGGTCCAGACGGCTAGATGTGGTGGACACCACATTTGGGGGAGCTACATCTATGGATCAGTTCATCTTTCTATTAACACCCTGGCAATAGTAGGGAGCCTTATGTCTGGCTAGCAGCTGCTGCAGTAGTGATAATAAGAGGACTTTTGCAAGGACCCAGTTGTCTTGCAGAGTCTCATCTCGTGTTCCCTTTTTCTGGTACGTCCTTTCATTTAAAAGAAAAATTCCCAAAATACTCTACAAAACAGGGGGGCACTGTTCAAATAGCATAACTGGTTTATGGAGTTACTCTTTCCCCTGAAAAGTTACCTCAGCTGGCAGGCTGCAGCAAACAGGTGTTACTCCTCAGTCAGGCCATGAACTCTGCAACATGCAGACGTACAGTGGAGGAGCCTTGATTTTCCATAGATTAACCCCTTTTCCCCAAAAAAGTTATTCAAAGGTCTCTTTTGCCATACAGTTAAAGATTTCAGGAACTAAAGGGTTAAGTCTTAACCCTGGAGAAGACATCTCAGAGGCCCTGTCCCCCTTCTAGAAGGTCATCTGGAGAAGTCAAAGATGCAAGGCAATCAGGAGGATATGGAGTCATTCCACCAGTGCCGGGAGCAGTCAGAATGACTGCTTAGCAAGCTATCAGGTCTTATGCAAGAGCAAATGGGTCATGATATCCAGAAGAGGCAGAAACAGGGTGGCTAATCAACCCAAACTTTCAGTTCATAACTCCCTTACCTCCTCAACCAACATAAAGCACCAGGGGAGGGGCAGTGTCCGCCTCAGCTGAGGAAGGAAGGAATTGGATTGTAGTTCACAGATACCTGGGGTGGGAAAGACACAGAAACAAAGGGGGCTTCAATGCAATCTTTCAGACTGGCTCATCCCAACCTTACTTCTCGCCCATCGATGTTGTGCTGGCGTTGGCCTTGGGTTTTGATTTAGACTTAAAGGAGAAGCGCTTGATGAGGCGCCGGGAGAAGCTGCTGGCTTTCTTCCTGGTGGCATAGCTGGTGCTGGCATTGGACAGGTCATCATGCGACTGGCTCAGGCCTGCTTCCTTCTGCTTATTCTTCCTCCGGAAGATGAGCTTGGTGCCGCTCCGGAGAAAGCTGACTGGAGAATAAGACAAAATGAAGAAGACGACAGACATAACCATGCCCTGCCTTGGGAGCTTTCAACAACAGGATTTTGTGCTTTACAGACACCTCCCTGTGAAGGACCATCATCAATTCGATTTTACAGGTTTATGAAGTACAGCAGAAAAGGGACATGCAGAGAGTCAGTGCCTGAGCTGTGACTAGAACCAGGGCCTCTGAAGTTAGTCCTCTGCTCTAAAACACTATACTACAAAGTCTCCTCTCTGGAGAAAGGATGAGACATCCACAGGCCAGCAGAAGAGAGTCACAACTTAGCTAGGTGCTAGTCACTTATTTCCTACTATCCTTGAGCTCTCCCTAGAAGTCTTTCCTTTCAGCTGGGTCTTGTGCTAATTTGTGCAATACCCCTTCTCCATACCTGGGATGAGACAGATGGCCTAGGTTTGAATTGGGGAGGGTCAGCGATCCAACATTTTTTAAAGATTGCCTTCTTGTTTTGCACAATCTCAGTGTAATAGAAAGGAGAGCCTGAGACATTAGGTCTGGTATAAGGGGCCTGGTGTAAGGCCTAAGGCCTGAACTGATGTGAGGCCCTGCTGAAATAAAGCAAAATTTGCAAGATTCAAGCTATGAGCAGAAGTCAGGCCCTGTTACAAAAAATGCCTATTTCCAAGTTCACAGAACCTGGCTAAAACAGGGCTGGTACTGCAAAAACACAAGCACTCAGTGGCACTAAGTATTCACGTAAACACATTCCAGGTTAGTGCCAGAACACCCCAATACCACGATATGGTGTAAACACATTCCTCGAAGATGGCACAGGGACACACTGGTTCTCTTAAAGATAAGCTCAGGATGACAGCAGTGATGGACAGAGATGCTTTGATCTAACTGACATGTACAAGGTAAAGGGTGGTAACTAACCATGTCAGAAGGGCAATATGTAACTTGTTTGTATCCGTGTAGAAAATTCAGAAGGGGTGTCTGTCTGGCTGAAGGGGAAATGGCAAGTTCCGCCACTCACTGAGCTGGTCCACTGTAATGGGCAAACATGCGTTATTGGTCCTGTAGAATCTATAGGATATTAGGATCATGCTTCATCAGCAATAAATCTGGCCAGGCGCCTCTGCTACGGAACAGAGTCCATGGTCTTTTTGGGTAGTTTGATAGAGGTCTGCTGTGTTAGCGACCTGCACAGAGCAGGGACAGCACACACTGAGAACACACACATGCAGCCAACAAGTGACACTCAGATTTTTTTAAAAATTTTTTTTAAAGTAACGGCAGCTCTACACTTCAAACACTGCAGCACTTCAGTGAATACGCTATCTATGTCTACAAAAAAGAGTTTCTCCTGTCAGTGTAGGTACTCGACCTCCAAGAGGTGGTAGCTATGTCAACAGGAGAATTATCCTATCAGCTGAGTGCTGTCTTTGCCAGGGGTTGGACTGGTACTGCTGTTTCACTCAAGAGGCTGTCTACGCTAGGGGGTGGGAGATCGATCCAAGTCACGCAACTTCAGCAGCAAGTCAATGTACTTAGATCTACTTACTGTGGTGTCTTCCCCCTGCGCTTCTCGTTGAGGTGGAGTACCAGAGTTGACACTACAGCGATCGGCGGTCGATTTATCGCGTCTATACTAGATGTGATAAAATCAACCCGCGCTGGATTGATCGCTGCCCATAGATCCGGCCAGTAGTGTGTAGACAAGCCCAAGGGCATGGATTTTTCACATTCCTAAATGACCTAGTTATACTGATCTAATTTCCTGGCGCAGACCTGGGCTAAGTTGCTAGCAAAGACTTTCAGTGTTGCACAGAGGAACTTGAAAATGTGTGACCGATGTAGCAATGTCTATCTACACAGTCTCAGACAATAGCTCAGAGAAATGTGAACTGCCCTACTATTGTCAAAAGGCGGTGAACTCAGATAATACTTTTGATATTTAAATATTGAAAGCATTAGCTATTTTGCTACTATCACAAAGCATGTAAGGAATGAGAGGGAGGATCATGTTACCAAGATCTGAACACAAGCTATTCTGAGTGACATGTATTTTGGTGGCATTTGGGAGAAGGATCATTACTCCCCCCACCTAGGGTGACCAAACATCCCGATAACATCATAACTGTCCTGATATTAGGGGCTTTGCCTTATATATGTGACTATATACCCCCCAACCCCTGAAAAAGTGTGTCCCAATTTTTAACACTTGCTGTCTGATCACCAGGACCGGCGCTAGGAGTTTGAGCGCCCTAGGCGGATGGCAATTTCGCCACCCCGCACGCTGGTCCCGTGGCTCCGGTGGAGCTGCCGCAGTCGTGCCTGCGGGAGGTCCACCAGAGCCATGCGAGCAGCCGACCGTCCGCAGGCATGATGGCGGCAGCTCCACCGGAGCCGCGGAGCACCAGACCCTCCGCAGGCACCACTGCGGCAGCTCCACCGGAGCCGCGGAGCACCGGACCCTCCGCAGGCACCACTGCGGCAGCTCCACCGGAGCCGCCTGCCACCCCCTCTGGCAAAAAGGCACCCACCATTTATTCTGGTGCCCTAGGCGATTGCCTAGGCTGCCTAAATGGTAGTGCCGGCCCTGCTGATCACCCTGCTCCATAATATGACTTGAGAAGCCTAAAGTCCAGAGAAAGTAAGAATGAAGCTCTGGTCCCAAAAGGGATCGAGTCTCAGAAAGACGAGTAGGGCATACAAGTCTTTCCATCAGCCAGCCCCCAACCCTAGTGGCCAGCTCTGCTCCAATGATGGATTCGGGGGGCCAGGTGGATTCTTCCTTGGCTCTTGAGCAGGGGTTCTCAAACTGGGGGTCGTGACCAATGTTCCCTCTATTTTTTTCCATCCATGTGTGAAATAAATTTTGTTATGTGCACACCAGTAGAAACAAAAAACCTAAATATAATATATATTTTTAAAAAGTTACCATAGGGATGACGACTCCAGCCTGGACAGGTCAGGCATTTTAGAACTCACTACTCAAAGAATTAAGTTTAAGTGTAAGAGACATAAAAACTATGAAATGCAGAGACCAGTCAAAAAACTAAAACAACACGCTTTGAAAGAAGAAAATTACAGAGAATGTGTGCGCATTGCAGGAAGTATCAAGAAGTAACATCATCATCATCGTAAGTATGTGTTTGGAGGTGAGCGTGGAAGAGTGTGTGAGAGAGAGACAGTGTGCACACGCAGCCTGCTGGGGAAGTTTCTGAGAGACGCTGTGCACTGTCTCTTTAAAGACACTCGCTGAAAGCTCTCTTGCTCTGTCTTGAGCCCTGTCTCCCCTCCCGCAGAGTTGGGGTACATGGGCACAGGAGTGGGAGGGGAGAGACAGACAGACAGACAGACAGACAGTGTATGCCGGCTGCTGGGGAACTCTCAGAGACTGTGCATGGTCTCTTTAAGGTACTTATTTACTGGAAAGGCTGGTTCAGATCTCAGACCCAACAGCTTTCTCCTGTTCCATGTCCTCAATCAGGCTGTCCCCTCTCCCCTTCTCTGTGGGGACAGGGTATAGGGGCAGGGGAAGGGGGACACCCTGACATCAGCACTCACTTCATCCCCCACTCTGCACAGCCAGCAGAAGGGTCCCAGGAGCAGCTGCAGGAGCAACGTGGCAGCAAAGCAGTTGGGGGAGGGGCTAATCAAGTGCACAGCATTTGAATCACTCCTGGACTGCCACCCAACCGCCCAGCCTAGAGGGAACAAGTTGTGATCCTTCAGGGGGTCATGAGGTTATTAAGTGAGGGATCGTAAGCTGTCAGCCTCCACCCCAAACCCTGCTTTGCTTCCAGCATTTATAATAGTGTTAAATATTTAAAAAAAATGTGTTTTTAAATTTATAAGGGGGTGTGTGTCACGCTCATAGGCTTGCTGTGTGAAAGGGGTCACCAATACAAAAAGTTTGAAAACCACAGCTCTAGAGGCTGCTGCTTCCTTCTCTGCTAGAGACAATCTGACTTGGGCAGGTATCACTGCACCAGTTACACTCAGTTCACATTTTCAAGTTTTTCTTAAAAACTACAAGGGCTAGAAACAGCTTTCATTAAAAATGAAATGAATCAAAATCTCATGGTAGACCACAGGCCCTCAGTATGTGTCTACTGTGCTTATGCCTTAATCCAGTCCCAAGGTTGTATTCAAACGTAATTTAAAGGACAATCAGGCCCAAGATGACGAGCTGAGTACATGTGATTGTACTGTATATTCACCATCCACACAATAGGCTTTCAGCAGCATCTGAAGTGGGTAGAACTTGCTTTGTGCCTGCAACTTGGGAGAGTACCACCACTTGGTTTCCAGTCTGAGCTTGGGGGATACACTAGCGCACGGGTTCTCAACTTTTTTCTTCCTGAGCCCCCCCCCCACCCCCCCAACATGCTATAAAAACTCCATGGCCCACCTGTGCCACAACTACTATTTTTTTGCATATAAAAGCCAGGACTGGCATAGGGGGTAGCAAGTAGGGCAATTGCCAGGGGCCACATGCCACAGGGGGCTCCCGCAAAGCTAAGTTGCTCAGGCTTCAGCTTCAGCCCCAGGTGGCAAGGCTCAGGGCCTCCAGCTTCAGCCCCACGAGGTGGGGCTGTCATAAACAGAAAGCTAAGGTTCTTTTACCTGTAAAGGGTTAACACAGGGAACCTGAAACACCTGACCAGAGGACCAATCAGGAAACAAGACTTTTTAAAATCTGGGTGGAGGGAAGTTTTGGGTCTGAGTTCTTTGTTCTTTGTCTTGGGTCTGACCCTCTCGGCTCTGAGAGTGATTTTTCTATCTCCTGGCTTTCTAATCTTCTGTTTCCAAGTTGTAAGTACAAAGATAGTAAGACAATAGGTTTATATTGTTTTTTTGTATTTACATGTGTGAAGTTGCTGGAGTGTTTTGAATTGTATTCTTTTTGGATAAGGCTGTTTATTCATTTTTCCCCTTTAAGCAACTGACCCTGTAGATTGTCACCTTATACAGAGACTATTTTTAATGTATTTTTCTTTCTTTTTATAAAGCTTTCTTTTTAAGACCTGTTGGAGTTTTTCTTTAGTGGGGACTCCAGGGAATTGAGTCTGCAGCTCACCAGGGAATTGGTGGGAGGAAGAAGTCAGGGGGAAAATCTCTTTGTGTTTGATTTACTAAGCCTGACTTTGCATACCCTGTGGGTGAAGGTGGGGAGAGAGATTAGCTCTCTCGGTACTTATGTTTCCAGGACTAGAAGCAGGGAATCTCCTAGGGTCGTCCAGGGAGGGGAGCCTGGGAGGAAGTAACAAGGAAACAAGGGGAGGGGGTTATTTTCCTTTCTTGTAGAACTCAAGGCATCTGAGTCTGGGGGTCCCCCAGGGAAGGTTTTGGGGAGACCACAGTAAGCTAGGCACTGTATAATTCCTGGCTAGTGGCAGCTTTACCAGGTCCAAGCTGGTAACTAAGCTTGGAGGTTTTCATGCTAACACCCATATTTTGGACGCTAAGGTCCAGATCTGGAAAAAAATGTTATGACAGGGGCTTCGGCTTTCTGCCCTGGACTCTAGCAAGTCTAACATAGGCCCTGCTTGGCAGACCCTCTGAAACCTTCTCGCAGCCCCCCAGTCGGCCCTGGACCTCTGGTTGAGAACCACTACACTAGCCTACCTCTGAGCAAGAAGGAGTGGGCAAGAGATCAGCTCAATGATTTAGTGTGCCATTTCTTCCTTACCTTTTTCACCCTTCTGTCTCCATTTTCTTACTGGTGATCACTGGAGCTAGCTCTTTGCTAGTGACTACAATGCAATCCTGCACCTTTCTCTCAGGCTCATCAATATG
The DNA here is from genome assembly GCF_025201925.1 of Gopherus flavomarginatus. Lineage (NCBI taxonomy): Eukaryota > Metazoa > Chordata > Testudines > Testudinidae > Gopherus > Gopherus flavomarginatus. The sequence goes on along the minus strand of NC_066629.1, from coordinate 29,356,379 downwards.
AGGGCAAGATTCTCTCCTAATAAAAAAAACTTTTCCATGGTTCATATTTTGCTGAATTTCAACTCTTTAGTCTTACATCCATGACAATGGGTCTGGGGAAGTTAGGGATGCGTTCAGGACCATTTTCTTATGTCTAAACTGGGGCTCCAGCACAAGTCTACTACCTCATATGCAGACGGCCAATCAATATTTAGCCTAGGCAGAAGTGTTTGGTTCTGTTCCTTAACTACAGCAGAACCTCCAGCACATAATTCACACACATACACCTAACACCAGCTCCAATTCTCATCAAAGCTCGAACAGACACTATAGCAAGGTCTCCCATGATATAGCCATTGTAACTTACGAGCTATACCTGTAGAATACGTACTAGCGAGCTAGTCTTAAAAATTACACTATACTCTTCTGGTATTTTGTAATGTATTCTGCTTGTTTATTTGTTCACTTACTCAGCTGAGTAATTAGCAAGATCTCCTAGCTAGCAGCATGAATTACAGTACACCGTTCACCTTGATTTGCTCACAAGAAGTGACTGCCTTAAAAAAAAAAAAACCCACACAAAAAAAACCCCTAACATCCCACCCAAACCCTAACGAAAATAGCCATAACTACTCATTAAAAAAATTTCCCTTCTGCCCCTCATTATGAAAGCAGAAACACAGAACACGAGCAAAGTTAACGTGACCCGCACGTCGGATGCTAGACAGAGGATGTTGTACTACCAAAGTGAGAGACTGTCATGTCATTCCCCAGGCCCTGCTGCGCTGAACATTGCTCACTCAGCCTCACCTTTGTGATCCTTTAAGCTCCTGGTCTCGAGGGCTCCTGTGGAGCCAGTTTCAGATTCCACATCCTCCACCGAGGGTCTCTCAGAGATGTCTGATCGTGTTGTCTCATCCAGCTCCTGACTAGCTCTCTGTCCTGAGAACGATGCTTCCAGCAGCTGGGTTGGCTCAGTGGAGCTCTGCGGGTGGTCACACATGCCTGCCATTATGGAGTATCCATGCATGGTGGCCTCCATAGATGCCGCATAACCAAGAGAAAGTGCCATTTCATCTTGGGCAATTGGTACCTGAAGGGGATGCAAAGGTCAAACAGACAGAAGTTGAGAGTTAAAGTTCACAAATGACCTTCGTCTCCATTGGGCTATCTCCTCCTCTCTTTAAAAATAAAGAGCTCAAGCTGTTCTTACTAATTCTCCCATCTAGAGAAAAATGAGCTTCTGTGGCCTGGAAGGAGAGGAGAAACTACAGAGTGATATTTCAAAACATTAGACTGCCCCATGAGAGGAACATTAGGTGGGACTCTGAGGCTCAGGACGGATGGGCTTTGCACATGTTCTTAAGCACTGTGAAACTCCACGTTTTGATTCTGAAGCCTTCAAGTTCTGTTTCCTCAGAGGAGCCAATGCCCCAGTCAGTGTAGTGCTAGGAGAGTGTATGTTTGTATAGTTGCCAATATTTGGAGAGAGATGTTTGAAGTGCATGGATTTCAAAGCACAGCATGATTCTCCTCCTCCGTCCTCCAGCCAGGGACATCTGGCGAAATCCCATTCCCCTTCTCTAAATCCCCCATGAAATTTCAACTGGACGCTGCATCATCTTCACTAACTTTCTATCCTACTGCTGTGACCTACTGAACCCCCAAAGACAGCTGCATTTCAGCGACGGCAATGTGCTTTGAGATCCTTTGTGGGGTGATGCTACATGACTGCAGGTCATTATTCAGCACAAACAGATTCCTTTGTATATGAGTACCCTGCAGGGCCAACCATCATGACACTCATACCCCTATTAACAACCCTCAGTGCACAAAAACAACTTTGGAGGAGAATTCCCAGATCATCAGTTACCTTGGAAACTCCCGAGATGATAAGTGTGCTGCGTTTTGTAGGGGTCTTCTTGGCAGATTTGTTATTTGTTTCAGTCAACTGCCTGATTGCTGTCTCGGCCACAGGATCCAAGCCATTGGACATGTGACTGTCCCCTGAACACAAAAGAGGAAACAACCCCCGGACATGATTGCAGCGCTCCTGAGCAGAGATAAGTCACCTCCAGATTGAGATGCATTATCAGTGAACCAAGTGTACCCAGTGCGGAGGCGTGGGGGGTGGGGGAAGAGAGAGAAGATAGAGAGAGAAGAGGGGGGAAAATAGGCCCAAGAAGAAGAGTTACCACAGACTTTCCTGAATGACCTGCATGATGCTGGAGAAGGAAGTCTTGGAAGAGTTGACAGCTGAACTGTAAGACTTAAAAATTCAGAGTCCCAGCCACTCATGGGTAACAAAGTTCCCCTAGAACTTTTTGTAAATTATTAGGCATTTGGTTGCTTGTGCCCTGACACAAATTACTGACTCTGGTAATTCCACTTTGCCTCCTTAAATCTACCATGCAGTTTCAAATGGATGTGAGATTCTGCTTCACTTCCTGTCCTAAACCGTCCTGAAGATTTGTTGTATACTGTTAAACAACTGGTGTGTTCTCTCTCAGAGGTGAGAAGCAATCCACGGGTATACAACCTGCAAAGCACTTTGGGATGGGACGTCTTACAGACATGCAAGATGGCTGACAAGGTGTCTGGAGGTGTGGAAGGAAATTAGAGGATGCATTAGAAACAGAGCCTGAGACATGAGGGCTGGTACGAGGGGCTTGGTGTAAGGTCTAAAGCCTTAACTAAAGTCAGGCCCTGCTGAGATAAAAAATGGTTACCTACCTTTTGTAACTGTTGTTGTTCTTCGAGATGTGTTGCTCATGTTCATTCCAAGTAGGTGTGTGAGCGCCGCATGCATGATTGACAGAAGGTTTTTCCCCTAGCGGTACCCGCCAGGTAAGCTGTGGAGCACCCTGGAGTAGCACAATTATGGTGGTGAATACAGGTCCCTGCCAACCTGCCACCTCTTCAGTTCTTCTTGCTCGACACCCCAACAGAGGGGAGGCAAGTGAGTCTTGGAATAAACACGTTCTTTGAGAAGGTTCTTAGGAGCCAGCGATTGTCTCGCCGAGCCTTGGCCCTGGGTAAAGGAGGAGAGGCCTTTTTCTATTACTCCTACCCCACCTCCTGTTATAGTCTTGCCTCGGCCAAGAGGGGTAAAAGCAAGGCAGGAGCTGAGGCTTAAAACGCTTCCTTTGCAGGGCCGGCTCATGAAACCCCAAGGACTTTAAGGTTGCTCTAGAAAGGGGTGGGCAAACTATGTCCCACAGGCTGGATCCGGCACGTCAGCTGTTTTAAGCTGGTCCTCAAGCTCCCGCCGGGGAGAGGAGTCCGGGGCTTGCCCTGCTCCAGTGCTGTGGTGCTCCAGCTGGGGAGCAGGGTTGGGGGGTGCTCCATGTGGCTCCCAGAAGTGGCAGCATGGCCCCACTTCAGCTCCTACATGTAGGGGTAGCCAGGGGGCTCCACTCTGCACGCTGCCGCCGCCCGCACAACTCCCATTGTCCGGGAACTGCGGCCAATTGGAACTGTAGGGGTGGTGTCTATGGACAGGGCAGTGCGAAGAGCCGCCTAGCCGAGGCTCCGCTTAGGAGCCGGAGTGGGGACATGGCCGCTGCTTCTGGGAGCCACTTGAAGTAAGCGCTATTTGAAGCCTGCACCCCATAGCCTCTCCCTGCACCCCAACCCCCTGCCCCAGCGCTGATTCCCCTCCTGCCCTCCAAACCCTTTGATCCCAGCTCAGAGCACCCTCATGCACCCCAAATCCTGCACTCCCAGCTGGAACCTGCACCTCTTCCTGCACCCCAACCCACTTGCCCAGCCCTGATTTCCCTCCTGCCCTCCGAACCCCTTGGTCCCAGCCTGGAGCACCCTCCTACACCCCAAATCCTCATCCCCAGGCCCATTCCAGAGACTGCACCCCCATCCGGAGCCCCCATCCCACCCCCCCACTCCTTCACCTGGAGCCCCTTCCCGCACCCTGAACTCCTCATTGAACAAGGAGTTCCAAGAGTTAAAACTATAGCAGCTAAGAACCGCCTGCCCATTAGTGATTTGAAGCTGGAGCCCCTCGGTGAAATAGACCTTATGGCTGAAGAGATCCAGCTTCTTTTCCTCTTTTTAGATAAACTTTGGAGTGGGGCCCTGGTGACCCTGCCTTTCCTTGGCGATGGCCACATCCATGACCAGTGTGCCCAGCTGAGGGTGGGTGAAAAGGTATTCGTACCCTTTAGAGGGTACAAAGTACTTCCTCTCTACCCTTTTAGCCGTGGGATAAATGGAAACAGGCGTGTGCCAGAGGGTCTTGGTAGTGTTGTGGATGGTCTTGCTCAATGGCAAGGCCATCCTGGAAGGACCTTCTGGCATCAGAATGTCCACCATAGGGTCCATTTCTTCTGAGACCTCCTCTGCTTGCAGGTCAAGATTGGGGACTATTCTTCTGAGCAGCTCCTGATGAGCTCTATTGGCCAAAGCCAGTAAAGAGACAGACAAGGCTGCTACTGCTTTGTCCGGGGAGGAGGATGAAGCAGCCCTCATCAGCATGGGGTCCTCCTGACCTTCCAATTCATGGAGGTCCTCTCATGCAGGTACTTCCTGTGCAGTGGCAGACGCGATGCTGGACGCAAACTTGGTGCCGAGTTTGGTGCTGGCCCAGGCGCTGGTCTTGGAACCCCTGGGAGGTTCCCTCACCATAAAGGCAGATGGCGGTCCCTATCTATCTGAGGTGACCAAAAGGGACCTAGAGCTTGGTCCCTGGGCTTGATGATACACCCATGAGGTCACTGAGTGGGTGCCTGTCACCATAGTGGCCAGGGCATCATCAAAAGTTGCTAGGTCTTGTTATGCCTGGAGCGACGAGACCGGTGCTGGCTGCATCTGGAGACATATGACTCTGGCTCAGAGTCTGATCTCAGGCTCCACGGCAGTGGCATGTGGGACAGTGATGGTGATCAGTGCTGAGGTGAGGATGGCCAGCTCTGTCGGCCCCGGGGAGTGCTGGGTTGCCATCTCTATGAGGCCCAACTCCCCGATTTGGCTCTCCTGTCCCAGGGAGTCCAACGGGGGGAAGCTCCTAAAAATCTTACACTTGTAGGTCTGGTGGACTTCCCCCAAGCACTTTAAGCAGGAGTCGTAAGAATCTCCCTGGGCATAGATTTCTGGCAAGACCTGCAGGATTTGAAGCCTTGAGACCAAGGCAAGCCCCAGTCCCCAGAGGGAAGTAGAAAAATAGGGGATGAGGGGTAACCCCCAACAGAAACTTATCTAAGAACTAACTAACTATATAGGATACAAGAACAACTGTTCGCTAGGAGAAGAGCTTGCTCGAGGCAAGAAAACAAAGCAGCTCCAATGATTGTCACTAGTGCATCTGAAGAAGTGAGGTTTTTTACCCACGAAAGCTTATGCTCAAATAAATCTGTTCGTCTTTAAGGTACCACCGGACTCCTTGTTGTTTTTGTGGATACAGACTAGCACAGCTACCCCCTGATACTGGCGGTAAGAAGGAACTGAAGAGGCGGTGGGTTGGCAGGGACCTATATTCACCGCCATAAGGGTGCCACTCCAGGGAGCCCCACAGCCGACCCGACGGGTAGTGCTAGGGGGAAAACCTTCCGACGATTGTGCACGTGGTGCACACACACCTACTTTTAATTGACATGAGCAATCACATGAAGAAAACAAAGTTTGCAAGAGTCAAGCAGAAGTCAGGCCTGGTTACAAAAAATGCTTATTTGCAAGTTCACAGAACCTGGCAGAAACAGGGCTAGTACTGCAAAAACCACAAGGACTTCTTGGCACTAAGTATTCACGTAAACACATTCCACAAGGTTAGTGCCAGAACACCCCAATACCACAATATGGTGTAAACACATTCCCCGAAGATGGTACAGGGACACACTGGCTCTCTTAAAGATAAGGTCAGGACAACAGCAGCGATGGACAGAGATGTTTTGATCTAACCAACATGTACAAGGTAATGGGTGGTAACTAACCAAGTCAGAAGGGTAATAGGTAACTTGTCTGTATCAGTGTATAAAGAGGGAGTCCTAGAAGGGGTGTCTTTGTGGGGCTGAGGAGGGAGAATTGCAAGTCCCGCCACTCACTGAGCTAGTCCACTGTAACGGAAATACACGCATTAGTGGTCCTGTAGAGTCTATGGGATACTAGGACTGTGCTTCGTCAACAATAAACCTGGCTGAACGTCTTTCCTACAGAACAGGGTCTGTCTCTTTTTTGACAGTTCAATTGAGATCTGCAGTGTCAGCTCTCTGCGCAGAGCTGGGACAGCATGTACACACGCAGCCCACAATTGACAACAAGGAGTAGAGGGTTGGGTTTTTAACTAATCCACTCTTCCCCTTAGAGAAACTCAGGAAATTTGCTTCAATGATCATGAACAATTCAAAGTCCAGAATGTAGAACCATATGGAACATTCTAATCCAAGAGGCTCCTCCTGCAGTGGGTACAGTGGGACCACGAGGATGAGCTGCATTTGGCCACTGCTAATGAGTCTCATCGACTCAATCCCCAGCTTCCACTGTGAAGGAGGAGAGAGCTCCTTTGCTCCAGATTAAGATCTCGGTTTCTTGTGCACTTACAGCTGTTGCTGGCTAAGGCAGTGCTGGGACAACTGCTCTCTGAAAGCCTTGTCGTCATCTTCTCTGTCACTTCCACTTTGGATGGGGACCTCGAAGGTGAATCTAGACTCAAAAAGGAAAGAGGCACAAAGTTAAGATGACGATGAAGTGAAGGATCTGGGCCAAAGCTGAGGTCACCTGTCTTTTGAGAAGGATGAAATGAACTCACCATTTCCCCATACAGACACAAGGAGGTGAACTCTTTGGGGGACTCCATTGGACCCCTTACATCCAGCAGGACTTGTTTACCAAAACACACACTGAGATAGGTGATCTTCACCAGAGATGGGGCAAATGTAGCAGCCCAAACACTGGACCTGGCATACCCTGCTTCCTCACCCCAACCCAGGAAATATTTTTAAACAGTGACACCAGAGGAGCAAACTGTAGATCTCCTCTTCACTCCACCTGGAACCCCACCCAAGAAATGTGCCAAGAAAAGGGATTCTTATCATCCCACAGCAGGGTGGAAGGGGATTTGGGTCTGTAAAATAATAATATGTAGCACTCTGTGCTGACAAATTAACCTCCCAAATACATGCATTCAGTATTATCCTCATTTTACTGACAAGGCAATTGAAGCAGAGAGGGGGAAGTGATTTGACTGAAAGTCATACCAAAAGCCAAAAAACAGAGAAGGGATTAAAATCCACATCTCCAGACAGCCTTTATCATGTGTGGTTTAAGAGGCTTATTTTACATTTGCCTCCCCAGTGTTAGCAAAGTACCAACAGCGTCCTCCAAGGGTACAGTGAGATTCCCCATGTGTCCCTAGCCTCTGCTTGCCGGAAGCTGGGAATGGGTGACAGGGGCTGGATCACTTGATTCCCTGTTCTGTTCATTCCCTGCGGGGCACCTGACATTGGCCGCTGTCAGAAGACAGGATACTGGGCTAGATGGACCTTTGGTCTGACCCAGTATGGCCGTTCTTAAGTAGCTTGTAGGAAGTGAAATAGCAGTGTTACCACCACCATCTCCACTTGTGATGCCAACAGCAACCCTTCTTTCCTGCTGCAAAAGGAGCAGATTGCAGGGATTGCTGGATCTGACTGCAACAAAAATTTAACTTCTTACCACAGAGCTAGCCTGGCAAGATAAGAGTTTACTTCATTTTGATAAAGCAAACACCGGCCAAGTCTTAAGACACCTGACTCTGTATGAAGTTCTAATCAGTCCTTACCCAGCTTACAGTCCACCTTGGGTCTGGACTGGACGGTGGTGACAGTGGTCACAATGGTGCCATCAGGCATGATGGTACGGTCCATTTCAATTTTTTTGGTGGGAGTGATGCTGGTGCGCAGCGATGTGGCATACTGGGGATTCGGGGACAAAGGAGACTCGTGGTAGAGCAGCTTCAAAGAGAACAGGAAGCAAATTAGTCACGGAGAGTCTCTCTCTGATGACATCCCAGGGGAGAAAGGCTGTAAAGGCCTGACTTCCGCTCACATGGTAAGAGGACTCGGCGTGTGAGCTTGCACAGAGCAGCAACTTGTGACCCCAGAGCTTTAGACTGCTCTTGGGTTACTAACTGAGAGGCACAGCCCACTATCCCTTTCTCATCCAACCACCCATTGCATCTTTTCTCTAATCCCCAGTCACACAAGCAGCTTCCAAGCCTCGTCTTTTATCTGCTAAGCCTACAGTGTTGAAATCAGAGAGTGAACCTGGATCCGATTGCTGTGCACTGAATGTCCTAACTAACATCACTATCAGGGAAGTGATAGCTCATAAGCAGCTACATCAGGCCAGAAAGACATATGCCCTTTGTTATATCACACTGTCCTCAAACCAGGAAGGCCAGCCATACACCATCCATTACCACCACTCCTTCAGTCAGCTGTAGGGAAGCTAGAGAGTAAAAGGGAAGGCAACACCATTCTTCACTCTAGAAGCTTCGTTTGCTGCCACTGTATCATTCCCAGATCCTGAATTCCAGTTCCTGTGGAGTGGCCTGTCATCTAGACAACACTTCCCAGCTATTCGTAGGTCATATGTTTACCTCCAGCGTAAGGGTAGCCGCAGGTGTCAGCAGCTGTCCAGCTCCTGGACTCAGGGAATAGATCAGCCTCCCAGATGGCTGTTTGGTGCAGGAGTCAAGTGAAACAGCAGTATATCCCAGAAGCACATCTGTGAGAGGGAGAACAAACTCAGGCCAGAAACCCCCAAAAGCCCCGTTTGCTTTTGAGGACCTAACTCCATGTCCCCACGAGGCAGCCTCAGAGTTGCAGTAGCTCCTGAATCACAGGAGGGCTCAATGGGGCCTTATGCTTGTACTATGCCACAAACCAATTGAGAGTCTGCTCGTTCTGTGAAAATAAGGTGGAGTTTTGCAAGTTCCTTCAAACTCAGGTCCTGTGACTAGTGCATAGCTTAGTGCAACTGATTTGAAATCCAGCTGCTCTCTGTAATGCTCATACCCCCCTTCCCCTTCAGCTAGAGCATGCAATGGCTTGGGGGTGTCTGGGCATCTGAAGGGCGAAAAGGAAAGCATCTGGCCCAAAATATAGGTTTGAAGATGTCAAACCTGAGAACTACAGTAAAGTGTTTTTCATGAAGTCAAAAGTCCAGTTTGGGTTGGTATGTGAACAGTCCCTGCCGAATTTGCAACCCGAACATCGTGGCATTGCACTAAGACACTCTGTTTTCAATATGTGGGTCTTATGAACTGACCAGCCTTTTTCCAAGGAGAAGATTTCATGATCCTTTCACTTGTAAAGATCTCAGGGGCTGTTGTAACACCAGGAATGACTCTTCAATCCTGTGATTTTGAGCCTTACTGGATCCTGTTTATGGCTGATCATACTCACTCTCCCCACCACTGCTGTTCCCCAGTACTCTCAGCTTCAACTCTTTGCTTCGTGGCCCCAGCTCCCTGTCAAGATAGAAGCAGAAGGATTGGCGCTCGGCACACGTCAAAAGACTTCCATCCAAGAACTCTCTTCCTCTACTGACCCTATTCCTCACCCACCTCCACCTCTTCACAGGGCCCAGAATTTAGTGCACTTTTTTGTGTGTGAGTGATGATAGAAGAGAGCTCCTGCTCTAAATGTGAGGTGCGATTGCACAGCTGCTAAGAACACAAGGGGAGGTGGAACAGCCGTGGTACAATCAGAAGTGAAATTATTATATGGATTGGGGTGCACTAGGAAAACAGCATGGGTACTCAGGATGGGAAGAGCAGGGATATGAACACTAACTTCTGCCAACACAAAGGAATTTGCATCTAGGATAGTTGGCATCTGACACATACCCATCCCTAATGAACCCCAGAGACCTGGCACACTGGCTGCAGCCCTCCCTTAGCTGAAAAAGCAAACACCAGCTCCTTACAGCATGAGCTCCTCATTCCACTCCACCGCTGCTGCAGCACTGGAGATGCTTGCTCTCGCTGGCTTTGTCCATTTCTGCTGCAAAGGACTGTCTAGCTCGGCTACACAGCATAGCTTCCCACCTCCTGGGATAGAGAGAACGGATCAGAAGAAACGGAAACGGAAACGAGGACCAGAGGATTGGAATTCTACAGAGTGAATTATTAGGATATTGCTCAGCATGCTGTCATCCCTCCAGCCCAAATCCTGAAGACCATCAGAGCAAAGTGTCTTTTCATCCTCTGAAGTCAAACACACTCACGCCCCCTCTCCTGAAGGTTGTCTGGTTTCTCCCTTCTTACCTCCTTCCTTTTCACAGCTCAAGTTGAGCACCTGCATATGCCGGAGAAGCAACTTGGACACTGTAGAGGCCACTATATTAGATGAGGACTCTTGGGACAGTTTTTCACAGGACATCTGAGGAACAAAATGGGAGGTAGACAGATCAACCATGCCCAAATGAAACACTCTCTCTAATCCCTTTCCCCAACCAGCAGATTGGAGTGATAAAGAAAACTAACCCATGACAGGAGTAAGGGGCCACAGCAGGCCAGATAGGAACATTAAAAGAGAGGACATAGCCCAGTGAGAAGGAGGATGCTGAATAACCTCAATCAACGAAATACAGTGCTGACAGTTATGATATGCATCCCTGATTGCCCTGTGGCAATTCATGGTATCTGGCATGAATAGAGGAGAGAAGCCACTCATGAACCTGAGCTGGTCCCACAGCCTATTAACCTGTGGAGGAGTCTGTCAAGGAAGTGACTATGGGAGCATCATTGCTTAAGACATTGTAAAGCAAACAGAGGAACTGACTATAGGGAACAAATCTGCACTGCCTATGGACGATGGGTGAAATAAGTCAGACATCCTATTAGACTGTTAATTTCTGTTTCTGTGTGGTCTCTTCTGCATTCACCTGCACATCCAGTCCCCACTCTTGAGCCCAGATTCCATTTCCTCCTTTAACACTCTAATACAAGGGCCATATCTGGGTATGGAAATTGTATGGCAGGCCATGAATGCTCACGAAATTGGGGTTGGGGTGTGGAAGGGGGTGAGGGCTCTGGCTGGGGCTGTGGGCTCCAGGGTGGGGCCAGAAATTAGGAATTCAGGATGCAGGATTGGGCTCCAGGCTGTGGTGAGGGTTTAGGGTGTAGGAAGGTGCTCCGGGCAGGGACCAAGGGGTTCAGAGGGAAGGAGGGGGATCAGGGCTGGGTCAAGGGGTTGGAGCACAGGGCGTAGGGGTAAGGGCTCCAGCTGTGAGTGCAGGCTCCGGGGCAAGGCTGGGGATGAGAGGTTGGGGTATAGAAGGGTGCTCCGGGCTGGGATCAAGGGGTTTGGATGGTGGGCGGGGAGCAGGATTGGGGCACAGAGGAGTGGCTCAGGGGTGCAGGCTCCGGGGCAGTGCTTACTTCAAACGGCTCCCAGAAGCAGTGGCATGCCCCCACTCTGGCTCCTATACGGCGGCACAGCCAGGCGGCCCTGCTGCGCGCTGCCCCATCCACAGGCAGAGCTCCCATTGGCTGTGGTTCCCGGCCACTGGGAGCTTCAGGAGTGGTGCACGGAGTGAGGGCAGCATGTGGAGCAGAACACCCTGGCTGCACCTCCACGTAGGAGCCAGAGGGGGGACATGCTGCTGCTTCCGGGACCCTTGCAGAGCACCCCCCTGACCCTGTTCCACCACTGGAGCTCCAGAGCAGGGCAAGCCCCCGACCCTGCTCCCCAGGAGGAGATCATGGGCCCAATTAAAATGACTGGCAGGCCGGATGCGGCCCATGGGCTGTAGTTTGCCCATACCTGCTATTATAGATATCTCTGAGCCTGCCAGTGATCCTCCTCAATTCCCACTGCTTTCAAGGCATATGGGAAAAGAAAAAAGGATTACTAGACATCAGACCAATTTTCTTATCTAGTCTGGTTTCCCATCTCAAAGTGGCAAGCACCTACTATTCCAGAAGAAGGCAGAAAAAGCCTATAATAGACAGGTATGGATTTAACCCACAGGGGAAGTTTCTTCCTAATTCCTGGCAGTTACTAGCCATTTTATGTCCTGAAAAATTAGTTAACAGCCATGTAGTTTTAATCCCAGTGGTATAATGGTGAGTATTACCCTCCCCAAAACACATCTAACGCTTTTTGATTCTTGCCATGCTCTCAACCTCGGTAATCTTGTTGCAGTGACTTCCACAGGCTAATCAGGCTGAAAACACGGAGAGCCTTACCATATTACTACCAGCAGTGCATGCCTTCAGATTCACCATCATGGCAGGCTGGGTGCTGATAACTGAGTCCTCAATCAGGTCCTTTATGGTGGACAGATCCACTTTCCCATCATTCTTCTTCCCAACAAACCAAAATGAAGAAGACCCCCCAAAAAACCACAAACAAGTTACTGGAACAGTTTCCTCCAAAGAAGATAATTTGCTGTCCTGATTTCTCATCAAAGCCATTAAAGTGGCCCCAATCCACCTCCCAGAGTCATACTCAGCCCATTCCATTTGTCTATTTTGCATTCCCTCTAGGGTTCCTAAAAAGGGGTAAACCAGGTGTGTCACTCACAGCTTACGTACATAGTACAGCTTATATACACAGTGTACATACACATACATCCACACTCTCACACTGTTTCAACGCAAATGAGTTAAGGACAAGTGCCTGCAATTTCCCTAAGAGCTGCAGTCACTCCAAATCATGACAATAGTCGTTAAAGCTTCCCACACCATCACAAGTGAGAGAGACAGATGGGTGACCAACCTGTTGCGCTTTGGAATAGCAGTTGGATTGCTACAATGAGTCAGAAAGAAGAAGCCGGGGGAAGCCAGATACTCAATATACACACACACCACACAATTAAGACTTATGGGATTGGAGGGACTGAACAGGAAATGCTGCAAGGCACATTTGTGCCAGAATCCACTTCATTAAGCGGTTAATATTGTGGATTATGCCTGCACTAACTTTTTTCAGGAACTCTCCTACTGTAGCAGCTCCACCACTGGTAGCAATGCTTGGAGAACTAGCACCTTGTCTACATTAGTGCTTCCACTGTCTCAGCCACTGGTGGTGCTGCACCAACGCTAATTCAAGAGTAGAAGATCCCACCCCTTACCGTTTAATCAATCGTTCAAAAAATACTAATACAAACAAGGCTATAGAGAAGAAAGGCTGAGAGCTCCTCGCCTTTCCCAAGTAACAGCCCAGTAATGGGTTCAGCCCACCATGCCTGTTCTCAGCCCCAGCCCCACTTCTTCCCTCCTCCAGTTTGCTCACTTCACGGGGCTGAAGTTTCGGAACAACTGAAAGGTTCAAGTCTGGTCTGTTCTTGAATGTCCATGACACCAGCAGGCCCTCATTCTGCAGCTCCTCCAAACGGATCTCCACCTGGCTCAGGCCAAAAGACGACCATTAAGAATCAACTTGTTATTAGATGCCCTGTTCATTGATTTGGGATTAAATCACCGACAGGGCATCATTAAACTTAGTATGGTGAAAGGGCAAAGAGGACCATCACAAATCAATCTGTGCCAAATACTTTGTAAACAGAGGGCTTGCTTATGGTATGTCAGCATGATATCCAGAGTTCAGAGAGGTAAGAACCATCCCAGAAAACCTCACAGTCACAAAGACAGATATGTAATAGCCATCCTGATTTCTCACCTCTATGTGAAGCACAGAGACTGGTGAGAGGAGAACAAGACTATAACATGTCTCATTATTTCACAGATTGAACAGAAAGCCTGGCAGGTGACACACAACGAAGAACAAATTGGCTATTAATGCAGGAGCTTCACTGAGACCAATCAACCAACCATTGCCAGTTCTGAGCGTGGACATTTACAGTAATAACTTTTTAGGAGGAACTGGACTGAGAACCAACTGGGCCACCAAACAGCCTGGAAATGGGCAAATACAACCTGGGCTGGATTTGAACCTGTAACTTCAATGCAGAAGGCTCCACTGCTCCATTCCCCAATCCCACTGAGCAACACAGTCTCAGTGAAAATGCATTTCCAACAATGCTTTCTTCAGAAGAGGCCCAGACCTCGGAGTCTTTCAAGAAGGATCAAACAACAACTCAGCAGGAAGCTATTGGAAGTTATGTTTCTTTTAAATTTACTTGGGATTAAAAGGGCTGTTCTCTGGGAAAATTTTGAAGATACCCAATAAATGAAACATTCAAAAGGGAGAAAACGTCTTATGAGTGAAGTAAGGAACCCAGGATCAACAGAGCTAAACACACAGTTTCCCAATTATGCATTTCTTTTCAGACAGACAAGAAAATCCTTTGTTTATAACACAGATGGGTCACAGAGCTCTTTCACATTTTGCAGTAGAGCCTGACTATGTGGACTCCATGCTTCCAGTCCAGCCTGGCAAAAAACAGCATCTTACAAAAACACAAATAGGCCATTACCATGCCTCAGAAATCCAGTCACTGGATTTTGTTATGCCTACATAGACTGGGTCTATAGCAAGTTTCATAGCATGATTCTCAGACTGCAGCTCCCTCAACACACAGCTCAGGGAAATTCTGCTAACCTCACAGTTTTGACAGGAGGATTGTTAACATGACTCTCATGCCAGCCCTTCCCCTCCTCCTGCAGACTGGAAGAATGGTTAAGGGACAGGGAAAGAGGAAGTCTTTAATCCATCGATTTGGCACTATTACCTGGGCCTGCAGCAGAGCTAAGGTGACATGATAGGTATCCAGGGCAACAGCAGCTGGAGACTGCTGAGTGACAGAGACTGGGAACTTCACAGCATCAGCTGACAGATGGCAGTGCAACACCTGGACAAAAGAGAAAAGAGTCTGCAGCAGCCTCCCTGGGAGAATTGGGTTGAATGGGAAATGCCTGTGCAGACCAGCAGCCAGTTAAAGAAGGGCTTCTTGGGAGCCAATTGGGGCCCAGATTGGAGACATCCAAGCAGGGCTCAGCTTGGCCCTATATAAGGGCTGCCCAGGAGAGTAGCAGGTCATCTGTCTCCAGAGCAGAAGACCAGCACCGCAGACAGAGCAGTGCTGGGCAGGCTCAGAGGGAGAATAGTAGGGCTCCGGCCCAATACCTGCCAGACTGCAGGCCCTGATAGAAAGGGCCTAGAGGGTGCGAGGGGCCAGAGGGAAAGTGGCCCAGGGGCAGTTGGACAAGGGGAGACAAGGAGGGCAGAGAGGTTTCTACTAAAGGGTCCCTGGGTTGAAACCCAGAGTAGTGAGCAGGCCTGGATCCCCCCTTTCCCCTTCTACTGCACCTGGCCATGCAGTAGGGTGGCTGAAACCAATGCAACTGGCCCTTGAGACAAGGGGCTAGACTTTGGAGGTTGTGGTTGGCCACTGAGTGACGCGGGCTCAGACGCCAACCAAGGGCAGACAACAGGCGGGACACCACCAGGAGAGGGTGCTCCACTGGACTCAGCTAATTCCCGGAGATAAACAGCAGGAGGCGCTGGGTGGTGAGGCCCAATCTTGTCATACGTGGTAACAGAAGTCAGGGGAATGCAAATACTCATGACTGGAGAGGAGTGTCAAGGGGTGCTTATGGTGTGACCATAGTTACCTCAATTATTTGCTGCTTAAGTCTTTGATGTACTCTTATTGAATCTCCTCAGTTTTACAAGGTCCCCTCTGTTTTGAATTGTAAGGCCATGATGTTGAGAGTCCAATAGCACTGATCAGAGCCAAGAATAGTGCAAGATACAAGCACTGTGTCAATTTCCTCAGCCAGCTGTCAACTCCTGACCTGCACCCCCACTACTATCCCAGACTGGAGCTTGCCCCTAGAGCTATTCCAGTACTGAGTGGCCACCCTTCTCCTAATTCTGACATCTCAACCCTGGCCTGCAGCCCCATTCCCCCATGCATTGTCCCAGACTTAAAGGCCAAGATAATCCTTGTAGAATATACACTAGCACTCAGTGAAAAGATACAGAGCACAACAAAATGCAGAATGGCAGTATCTTACCATACTGTGGTCTGCCTGGTCTGTGCAAGTCACGTGACTTATATTCACCGCTGGTGGAAGCTGAGGACTCTCTTCAAACGTGATTTGGATTGAACTCTGGGGTAAGAGAATCTTGTTAGTCCCCAAACAAGGTTAATTTATCTAAAAGCCATTTCAAGGAGAGGCCTCCAGAACTGCCACATGGCAGCCATGGGACAGCTGTGAGAGTGCAGAGCAGCATCCACACAAGACAAGTGGGTAACAGTGAGAGTAGGCACATTCAGAATGAGTAAGATGAAAGCCTTCCTTGCATGGCATGGAGCTGGCTTGTGAAATTGCAAGTCTGAGGGGGCCCTGGTAGATTTAAACAAGGGCTGGAGGATTCCGTGACAAATAATATCTGTAGCTATGCCAGCATCATGCTGAAGGGTACAAGTTCACCACTGCAGGCTCAGATAGGAATTACTACCCAGTTGTGCACACAGCATAGGGAGAGGAACTCCCTCTGGAGAGCATACAAAGGCTTTGTTTATGAACAGCTCCTTATGCAGTCAGTCCTAGGATGTTATGTTATAAAAGGACCATAAAGGGATCACACAGGCATTATCCGTTCAACACAGATCTCAGCAGGGATGGAAATTATAGCAACCCCTGATATCTGAACCCAACCATCCATGGCTGTTGCATCCCCAAAACCAGTATTTCAGAACAGTGTCTGGCAACCCAGTCTCAGCTACAAAGTTACCTCACACAGTTCTCCTTGGGGCCAGAGACACTTCAGAATCCCAAAACATCTTACATGGCAAAGTGGCTTTCAAGAAATAGCATCACCAAGAGCATCTGCTCAGTTCTTTGCTTGTTACCCCATAAACTCACTAAGGGCAGCAGCAAAGATTTTTTAGGGAAAGAGAGAAACAAGAAACCGATAGGAGCTGCATTCACACTAGGAGGGTTTCGGTCAAAGCACTAAGGCAGACAGGTTCCAAGTGGCAGAGGGCAGAGGGAAATGAGCCCCCTGAATACACAAATCATGTGAAAGAAACCTGTGTCAAAGACAGAGGGACCACAATGACAGATATGGCAATGTCAGATCATGTGGGGGGTTGTGGCTGATGCCAATTTGCTTTAATAATTTGGTTTTGGGGCCAAATTATTTCAAGCTGGGTTTGAGTCTACCTGCCCCCTGCATCAATTCTAGTTTAGTTGCCTATCTTCATATTTGGAGAAGTAGGGATGCGGGGAAGGCTCTGATAAAGCTTTACGTTCATGAACCCAGTTCATTTAATGCAGATGACACTCCAACCACAAGGGAGAACTCTGTGAAATATGGAGGAGAAGACAAGTGGTGGTGGGGTCCAGTACTGAGAAAAAATGGGCACCACTCCCAGAGTTTTTGCCTCCAGGTGGCAGTAGGCAAGTACCTCCCTCTCCACAGCTGCAACCTGCTTCTGGGAAGCATGCTGTCACACAAGCACAGCTGCTAGACTTGTATTTCCATTCTGAAATATACCCTCAGGATGTCTGACATCTCACCACATTGAGTAAATATGGCAGCTACCACCTTCAAGTTCTGCTTCCCCTCTATTTCAGTCCCTCAAGCTATGGCACCCCCAGCTTGCTGCAGAAGAGGGGACTCTGGACCTTAATTTCTGTCCTCTCAGGAGAAACCTGAGCATCCCTGTCCTTGCATTTGTTTTTGCCACTCAGAAAGACGCCTCACTTTGATTTCCATCCACAGCCAGTCTGGGGGTGAGAGAGGTGAGCTGCTCTGTGCTTTTGGAGTGATCCCCCTCTCTGGGTCTGCAGAGATGACTAGGGTTGAGGAGAGGACAGACAGAAAGCAAGATGCCTAGACCTGTGCTTCTATTTCACAGCACAGCAGATAAAACACTGGGCATTACAGTGTCATGGCAGCTCACCTGCTGGGAGGCAAGTTCAGATGCTGCTCCTTAGCAGAGGTCAGTATAAGGCTGGACATGTCTCCCTTATACGGGGAATGAAAAACCGGAGAGAGTATAAGAGCCAAACTGCAGCTTTTCCTGCAGCTTCAGAAAAAAAAAAAATGATTCCAGCTGCAGCTACCTAATCATGATGTGATCTCCAGACTCAGCAGAATCTCACCAACTATAAAGGTCCCTGAGCATGGGCCAAATGCTCCCCAAGTTCCAATCTGCAGACCATTTGCTACAATGGTCCTGGGATCTCAGGCAAAATTCTGCCAATGTTCCTCCATCCTGACCCAGAGTCCCATTGCTCTTTCAGTCATGGGCTCCCGACACACTAGTCTGCTGACACATCTCTGTCCTAACTGGGAGCTGCCCTGCAATTCCAGCTTGAAGTTCATCCAACCAAGAGCCATAGCTGTGATGCAAATGGACAATCTGAAACATGAACAAGTGTTTAAGACAAGTGAAAAAGTAATTTTCGCTTGAGACCTAATTTTGAACCAAAGTGTCAGGAGGTGAAAAGCTGGTGCTTTAACCCTTTTGCAACATGGAGGTCTTTTGGTGTCCCCTCTTCCACCCTTTGTCTCTGTTTAGCTAATCCCCCCTCACATCAAAACACCTCTTTGACAGGGGTAGTCCATCCTTTTAAAGGCAGTAGGGTGTAGAGGCATCTCACTCCTGTCCCATGGTATGGCCTCTTTAATGTGAGGTACCCAAGGATCCACGAGCAGGAGTCTTGTAGAGTTAGTCTGGGAAAGAGAGTTGTATATAGTCTGCCCATTCCCTCAAAACAGACACACACATTAGCCGGAGAAGGCTGCATCCCTGCCGACCCCTCAGAGCCTGGGACTAATTGGAGAAGCAGTCCTGCTGGAGGAAAGCTACAAGAGGAGCACCGGGGGCCTCTGCACCAAGGAGGGTGCTGCTTGACAGACAATCCCCAGCCCAAAAGGAAGGTCTGGGAAGACCCCTAAACCTAAAGGGAGGAGGCCAGGCATTTTTAGTTACATTTCTTCAGGTATCTTACAAGATAAAAACCAATGCTGAAAACATCAAAACATACAATTCCCCCAAGAGATAATATCTTCTCTGTCACCCTTTGGATATAGCATTATATGACAGGCCGTGCAACCACATCAGGAATCCACAACACAGCAACAGAATGGATATCCACACCAGATACTTGCATCCTTTGTGATGCAGAGTCCAAATCCCCAGTAGGGCAGTTAATGGGCACGAACACATTGCTTTAAGTCTGTTAACCTTTATAAAATGCTTTTTACCATCTCTTCTGGGGCACTGCTAGGTTAAATATATTATTTTTAACTTTCCTTACCCAGTAACACTTGAGATTATTAAAACAAAGAATTTTTAGTCATGCTGCTTGTTTAGGTTCTGTGTTTCTTTTAGCTTGGACAAGGCAAGCAAGAGTAGTAGTAGCAGCGAGTGAGTTTTCCTTGCCTGTGGCTGTGCATCACTGCACTAAAAAGTGCAATGTTTAGATTAAAAAGTAACTCCATTGAAAGAGTATTGAGTAAATATTTCCTGATTTTTTTTTCCAAAGTGTTTCTATTCAACTTAGCATTTGTGAAAAGTTAGACTTCACAAACTCTGCATTTGGATAGCAACTTTGACAACATCTTGTGTGGTTACGCTGAGAGAGACTCTCATCTTATTCCTTATTTCATAACATTGCTTTCTTATTTATTCCATTTTGCTTCTTGTCCAGGTTAAACCCTACTTCAGCTACATAAACTGTGGAAGGCAGTTGGTACGGAGTTTGGTAGCCCTATTCGGCTAACTGTTACTGTCTCGATAACAAAGTCATTTTAATCACTTCCTGTAACATTTCCTCCATGACAAAATATGCCACATTTGTGTAGTCCTGATATACTGTATACATAAATAATAAGCTAAAACATATACAAAGTCTATAGTCAGCCTCATTATCCTATCAGGAGATTGTCTTTCTGAACACTGAATTTGTGTGTTTCACTTTGTATTTGAAAAATCAGCGGTATATTACTGTAATTTTATATGTAAATGAGAGATTACAAGACAAGTGTTTCTTCCTGTGCTGTGCAGGATTTGCTACATTCAATGTTACTGACTAACTTGGCCTCCCCACCACCCGGTCTGTTTTGTGTGTATCAGCAGATTAATCACCTGAGATCAACATTGAAGCAAGTGAATTAATAACAGAATTACAGGGGAAAGTTACTTGCTTTATGCTATGGAAAATAAGTATGGAAACATGCGAGTTTAGGCCTCAAACCTCCACTGATCAGGCTACACTTCCACACAGCATAGTTATGCATTATCCTTTCAAATGCAATCAGCAACATCATGGGGCTTTCCCCTTGTATAAAACATTCCCACCCTCCCCAAAAATACACACAAATTTTATATCAATCTTCTCCACTCATTGAGGCAGCAAAGTCCTGGATGTGACAAAGATAATAAATTCCTCAATCTCCTTTTCTGGCATGCACATTACTTTAAACTAGCCTTCAGGGAATTTTGTCTCAGTCTTTTAGAAGCCTATAGCAACATCTTAACACTCCAGAAAGGCCACGAACCTTTCCACCACAGCAGGAAACCTCAAATACTGGACCCACTATACCTGTACTCTCTTTGGGTGCAGGGTGGAAGTCATCACCTTGCAGGTACTGTGGGATGTGACATTTGTTTCCATGAGAAATCAATTAGGAATATTCTGTTCTAGTATTATGCAACATTAAGGATTAGAGATTAAAGTGAACATTGGCCAGCAAATTCAGAAGTTAAGATTACTGTGGAAGCCTTCTAGTGCAATGTCAGATAGTTTTACATTACCTAGAGTTGGGGGCTAGAAAAATAGTTTTACAAAACTTACTGTTAAATAGAAATCTTGACTATTTTTAGAACAAAAATAGTTTATATTTAAGTATTCTTAAATGCTTGCAGTACTTACAACCACAGCATTGTAGTATTAGGCTACTGCATGAAAGACAGAAAATGAAATTATCCAGTCTATTATCATTGTTCCAGATAAGCAAAAGGTAGAACGTAAAAAACAGACATTTTTAAAGTATGCTCAATTTTAGTAATTATGGGCATTAGTAGGAAAGTGACTATTGTATATTATTTTAGTCTAACATATCCCACTACATTTAACAGATTACATACAATACCACAAAAAACTTCATATATGCCAGTGGTCAGATGTCCCGCAAGGAAGAGACCTAGCACAAAGTGGGATGATCTGAAAGATCTTTTCCATCTCTACTTCCACTACAGCGATTGTGAGAATTTTACTTTCCATTTCTGGTTTCAGTGCATTTAAATGTTCAGTAGTAACACTGCATGATTAAGGACAAGCCAAGACCCCAGCTCCCCATGTCCCAGTTTACTCAGGCTACAGAAGGGTCCACCCCCTGTGTCCATTCAAACACTATTTGGACAGGAGTCAGGGAAATCCACAGCAATTTCTGTTCTCCAGAGCACTTTCAAGTTAATCTGAGAAGGGGTGAAAGCCCCCACCCCTTTCATTCCACTTGCCACTGTATAGGCAACCCTGATTTTGTTCTTGGGGGGACAATTTCATCAAAGCTGGGGGAGGAAGAGAATGGGGTTAGCTATTAGCAGCTATTCAAGCGGCATTTCTGTGAGGTGCCCAAACACCCGACCCCCTAATCCAGTTGGAGTTACTGCCCCATGCCCGGCTCCGGACCAGCACCCACTCCCTGCCTCTTACCCCGTGCCTGCAGGCCTGCTCGTTGAGAGCTCGCACCCAAGCTCGCTGCCAGTTCTCCCGGAAGGATCTGAAGGCAAACAGCGAGGCAAGGAGCCCTCTGGCCCCCGCTACCGCCTCCTCGGGAGCTCCGTCCCGAGCCACTCGCAGCCTCAGTAAGGACTTCCAGATGCCTGCTTCCCTTAGAGCTCCTCCCGAGGTCTCCGGCTTTCCCCGGCCGCTCCACACGCCCCGGGAATACTGCAACAGCCAGGCCGAGACGGTGAGCAGGGAGGCGGCGAAGAGGAGCACCAGAGCCGCCCAGCCCAGCTCCAGCTCCATGGTGCTCTCTGCTCAAGGAACTTCGGGAAGGCCGGTAAGGGTTTCACGGGGGTCCGGGAGGCATGACTGGGGGAGGGGAGCCGCCCCGGGCCTCACCCCGAGCTCCGGCAGTTGTACGGGAGCATCTTCAGGGCCGGGGCCTGCCCAAATCTCAGTCGCTACTCCAGGGATAACCACTGATTTCCCGGGAAAAGGGCGGAAGGACGCTACCGGTCTCTCCCCAGCTCCTCCACTCGCTACATTGTATCTGCTCCGCGTTCCACACTAGCCGAGCCGACGTTGCTCGGTTCCATATTCTACCCGGATCTGCACTCTTCCCGGGGCTGCTTCTCCGGGGCGGAACCGAGCTTGTGCCGGGGAAAAGCCAAGCGGGGCTGCGTGCGCAGAGCTAATCCTGACACAGGATCGGGGGCGCCCCGCCTCCTGCTGGGCTGGCCCCTTCAAGGCGCCGCTCCGCCTCTTCCAGAGGAAATGAGAATTGTCTTCGCTCTGAGCTCGCTCACTGACCCCACGGAGAGCACGGACCCCGGTCTCTTTGCTGCTGCTGCTGCAATACCAGCAGGTGCCTCCAGCCCGGTTTGTTTTTGTTGTTGCGAAACTGCAAACCCAGCCACTCACTCATCTGAGGCCAAATGAGAAAGAAGCCTGTCCCTGACAGGCTCTCGCAGTCCCTCCAGCACGGGAGAGGCAGAGAAGGGCGGCTGGGTGTCACTGTCTCAACTGATGTGTTTGAATAATCTGGGGTTGGTACAAGTGGGAGCAGACGGGCAAGAAGACAGTCCCCTTTCTCTGGGAGCTTCAGATATTGGCATGTTGGATTGCTGGTAGGCACACTTGAGTATCACTGTGTTATACAGGTGGTGAAACTGAAGTGCGGAGATGGGGAAGAGCTCAAATTCATACAGATAGTGGTACTGTGGTAGTGAGAGAAATAAGATTTGATATTTATATAGTGGCGTCCATACAACCGTCCTTTAGAGTCTGATTCTCAAGCCTTGCATTTTGTATAGTCATTTACTGTGGATATAAAATGCTATTTACTACACAGAACATTGCCTTGCACCTGCTGCAGCAGAGTTCAGTGATTCTGACAATTGCTGGAATCACAAACAAAATCACAGAGTATGGTCACAGTGGTTGTTTTATTGTTTATCATAGCACCTAGCAGGCCTAGTCGTGAACCAGACCCCACTGTGCTAGGTACTGTACAAATAAAGAAGATGCTATGCTTTTTTTATACAGTGTCCTATAATAAGAGAACAAGGGTCATTCAATGACAAGAATAGTAGGTAAATTTTAAACCAATGAAGGAAATACTTCATCAGAAAGCATGTAGTAATCCTGCTCCATTTCCCTGTAATAGGGAATTTAATAGTACCAAGACAATCCTTTGTCCCACTTGCAGGAATTTCTTGGTCCTGAAGTCATTTCTGGAACTTAATGCACGATGCACTATCAAGGTACCTTAAAGATTTAATACAAAGTCATCAAACAGTGCTGATGTGATTGTAATGCATCATGGTCTCTTAAGGGAATGGCTTATTGTGGTGGAATGACCTCAAAGGTGGCAACTCATAACCAGGAGTTGAAAGAATTAGCAGAGAACTGAAAATAAGTACAATATGCAATATTTTTACTAGGATTTTCAAAAGTGGAAGCTTTAACTCTTAGTATAGTTGAAAATACCATCTTTAGTTGTCAGCATATTTATGGATTTAAAAGCTTCATGATAAAAGCATAGTGCAGTTTATATAAAATACACTCCACTACAGAATAAATTAGAAAGGGAGGAAAAAGGAATATACTAATGGGTCTTAAAGGTAATATTCCCAAAATTCCTAATCCTAAACAACTTTACCCATCCAACCCTCATTTGACATATTTCCCCTATCAATCACCATCTCTCTTCTCAGGAAAGGACTAGGAAAACAGACGTATCTTGCAGAGAAGCAGGTGCGTCTCGGCAAAGCCCTTCAGTTAGGCAGACGATAGGTAATATTGACTGGCATCATGACAATCAACACAAATACATTGGTGATCTCTTGCAAAAAAAAGTACCATAATTAAATATTTCTACAGTAGCAATAATAATTATACTAGGTACCCTCTGCGCAGCACTACAGAATTACCCTGGCTGTTGCAATAAGAGGAAGCGAATCATCATAATGCTAAAGTGCGGCAAAGAGTCACTTCATTGACTCCCACAGAGTGATCATGAAAGTCTCTTAAACACAAACCACTTTGGAGAAAATTAGGGACGGCTCATAGAAATGGGACTGAGGATCAACCCCTGTAATACTGCACCTAACGGACTACAACCCTCCTCTGTAAATCAGCAGCACGTCACTGACACTTTGAATTGCCGTTGGGCTCGGCGCACCCAGACTGGGTCCAATGAAAAGAAGATGACGCGTAATTAAAAGCAGGCGCATGGCCAACGAGACACCATATGACGCTTCAGGTAGCCATCTTTGATGTGGGTAATGGGCGTCCGGGCCGCCATCAGTTTGCAATTAATTTACATTAACCCCCAAATTTGGCACTTACCTCGTGCAGCTGTTCTCAATGCAAACCTCAACCCAGCTGCATCCGGAGATGCACTGATGAACTAATTCCCAAAGCCAAGTGGGGACATTCATATTTCCCCCTTGCACCAGATTGGGCCGATCCAGTCCCAGCCCCTGAACGTCTATGACGCCTAGTCAGAATCCTAACTTGGCCTTTAGTCTCCCTTGCCATTATCAAAGATGGCGGTCAGGTACTCGGCCGCCTCTCTGCGAGAAAAGGGCAGAGGTTGGTGCCATGTTATATAGAGTCCGACTGGAAACATCTTCAGGGAAGTGAAGATCTCGAGAGAAAAAAGCTTCCGGATTTGTTGTTTTTTTAAAGCCAACCGGGTAAGGGAAGAAGCTCAGTATTTTGATGTGATTCTGTTTTGTGCTTTATTATTTGTGTATTTTATCAGAAAGCAAAGAGCTTGGATTAGCCCAACCTGAAGGAGAAGATTCACCCACGCCCTCCTCTGAGAAGCGCCGCACTGCTGAAGCAGGGGAGGCAATTTTTATTTACATATTTGTAAACTGTGAGGATCAGTAGTCAAATTCAGAATCAGACTTGAATGCAGCTGATCCTGGAGCTGTACACCCACATTCAAACAGTGGAACGTATATCTAGACACACATACTGTAACCAGTCTATAAACACATGTACACAAAGTGAGTACATTGACTTTAGCAACTGAGTGACTCTTGTGATCAGTTTTGCTGCTGCTTCCCCCCACAAAAATCCTCTTGTTCCTCGAGGGTGTCTCTGATATGTGGGGCTTACCTGTGATCCCCTTGCTGATTAATTTTTGTGGTGCTCTCCTGGGGTTCGTGGCTACCCTGACGCTGATCCCAGCCTTCAAGGATCATTTCATTGCTGCCAAGCTCTTCGGGATAGATTTGAACAAAACTTCTAAACAGCCCATGTGAGTAACAGCTACTGATTCGTTAAGTTTTATTGCATAGTAATAATCATGGTAGTTACAAATTGCTTGACATTTTAAAATGACTAAAATAAAGAGAAAGCATCTACTGATTAAAGCATGGAAAAGGCAATTGATTTTGATGTATGATCTTACACACATCTCTGCTTCTGTCTCTCTTTTCATTTAATTAGGATGATGTTTGGGTTGTTGTGAGACTTAACTAATTCAGTTTTAAACAATTAAGTACCTTGAAATTATTTGCTGGAAGGTGCCAGAGCAATCCAAACTACTGTATGCATATTATTTATTAAGTGGTATTTGGGTCTCTCTGTTTTCTGGTAACAACATTCAGAACTGTCAGAAGTAGGTGCTGCTTTGTAAAGGATACTTCTCAAATCTAGCAACTGTAGTCAGTGTGATTGTCTTACGTTCCTGTGTTGATTAATCACTTCTATCTTCCCTTTAATTGTTCTGTAAACATAATCCAATCCAGGCACCACATTGGGCTTGTATACTTATAAACCACTACAGCGGCACAGCTGCTGCTGCACTGCTGTAGTGCTTCAGTGAAGATGCTACCTCTGGATTCTCTTGCTCTGGACCTCTGACTTTCCTCATATTTTGTGAGAGTTAGGATCTGAAATTCTGGTTCAACCCAATCTCTGTTTATAATTTTTTTATTTTACAGTCACTTACAAGCTGTTTGGCTAAGCAGCAGCACAGGCACTGGCATTTACAAAGAGAATTTATGTTCTAATCAGTAGGAAAGATTTAGTAAATGCAGATATACAGTAAAGGGAGACTGCTAGGTCAGTACCTGAATGCTATCTTATTGGGTATGCGCTTATCTTCATTCTGGGCTACAATACAATGAATTTTAAGAGGCTAAAAATTTGTTGTGAGGTTTAATAGCTTTATTGCTGTTGGATATCAGGAATATTGGGCTCAAAACATTGCACCATTACAGCTGGATATTCCCTGTATTATGACATTCCAGTGGAGAAGCAGTGAGAAAGCAGGACTAGCTGCAAAGTTCTCAATGCCTGCATATAAAGTGATTTTCTTCTTAAACCTCCCCACCCCTCTTTCTGTGTTTCAGTCCTGAATCCCAAGGTGTGATCAGTGGGGCTGTGTTCCTGATCATCCTTTTCTGCTTTATTCCCGTGCCTTTTCTGAGCTGTTTTGTAGAGGAGCAGTGCAAGGCATTTCCACACGATGAGGTAAGTGTCTCCCTCCATGATCAGAGGGGTAGCCGTGTTAGTCTGGATCTGTAAAAGCAGCAAAGAATCCTGTGGCACCTTATAGACAAACAGACGTTTTGGAGCATGAGCTTTCGTGGGTGAATACCCACTTCTTCAGATGCATGTGGTGGAAATTTCCAGGGGCAGTATATATATGCTAGCAAGCAAGCTAGAGATAACAAGGTCAGTTCAATCAGGGAGGATGAGGCCCTGTTCTAGCAGTTGAGGTGTGAAAACCAAGAGAGGAGAAACTGGTTCTGTAGTTGGCAAGCCATTCACAGTCTTTGTTCAATCCTGAGCTGATGGTGTCAAATTTGCAGATGAACTGAAGCTCAGCAGTTTCTCTTTGAAGTCTGGTCCTGAAGTTTTTTTGCTGCAGGATGGCCACCTTAAGGTCTGCAATAGTGTGGCCAGGGAGGTTGAAGTGCTCCCCTACAGGTTTTTGTATATTGCCATTCCTAATGTCTGATTTGTGTCCATTTATCCTTTTCCGTAGAGACTGTCCAGTTTGGCCGATGTACATAGCAGAGGGGCATTGCTGGCATATGATGGCGTATATTACATTGGTGGATGTGCAGGTGAATGAACCGGTGATGGTGTGGCTGATCTGGTTAGGTCCTGTGATGGTGTCGCTGGTGTAGATATGTGGGCAGAGTTGGCATCGAGGTTTGTTGCATGGATTGGTTCCTGAGCTAGAGTTATTATGGTGCGATGTGCAGTTACTGGTGAGAATATGTTTCAGGTTGTCAGGTTATCTGTGGGCAAGGACTGGCCTGCCACCCAAGGCCTGTGAAAGTGTGGGATCATTGTCCAGGATGGGTTGTCGATCCTTGATGATGCGTTGGAGTGGTTTTAGCTGGGGACTGTATGTGATGGCCAGTGGAGTCCTGTTGGTTTCTTTCTTGGGTTTGTCTTGCAGTAGGAGGCTTCTGGGTACACGTCTGGCTCTGTTGATCTGTTTCCTTATTTCCTCGTGCGGGTATTGTAGTTTTGAGAATGCTTGGTGGAGATTTTGTAGGTGTTGGTCTCTGTCTGAGGGGTTAGAGCAGATGCAGTTATACCTCAGTGCTTGGCTGTAGACAATGGATCGTGTGATGTGTCCGGGATGGAAGCTGGAGGCATGAAGGTAGGCATAGTGGCCGGTAGGTTTTCGATATAGGGTGGTGTTAATGTGACCATCACTTATTTGCACCGTGGTGTCAAGAAAGTGGACCTCCCGTGTAGATTGGTCCAGGCTGAGGTTGATGGTGGGGTGGAAGCTGTTGAAATCGTGGTGGAAGGAGACTCTGGAAAAATTCCACCACCTCCCTGGCCACACTATTGCAGACCTTAAGGTGGCCATCCTGCAGCAAAAAAACTTCAGGACCAGACTTCAAAGAGAAACTGCTGAGTTTCAGTTCATCTGCAAATTTGACACCATCAGCTCAGGATTGAACAAAGACTGTGAATGGCTTGCCAACTACAGAACCAGTTTCTCCTCTCTTGGTTTTCACACCTCAACTGCTAGAACAGGGCCTCATCCTCCCTCCATGATGCTTTTTAAAACCTGTATTGCTCTCCACTATGGGCTTAGGATCTGCAAGTCTCAGTGAGGATAGCTTGCATGTAGCTAAGACTTGGAGTGAAATACACTCATATTTTGTTGGGGGTCTTCAAATGTATCATATCTCAAAGCCAAATGTGATTTCCTTGGCATGTGAAAAAGAGGACTGGTGGCTATGTATCTAATAACCATGGTCCTGTCATCTCTCTGTCTTGCAGTTTGTGGAGTTCATTGGCTCCCTTCTTGCCATCTGCTGCATGATCTTCCTGGGCTTTGCAGATGATGTTCTGAACCTGCGCTGGCGACACAAGCTGCTACTTCCTACCATGGCCTCCCTTCCTCTGCTAATGGTCTACTTCACTAACTTTGGGAACACAACTGTTGTGGTGCCCAAGCCCTTCCGGGTGTTATTGGGGATGCACTTGGACCTGGGTGAGTGACGGAGCACAAAAAGATCATCAGCTTAACACTAGCCACAAGGGTAAAAAGGCGACCCAAAGCCACAGTTCCTGAGGATGGCAAGTGGCAATTTGTGCACAGTTGTAGGTTTCCTCCCAATGCAGTTTCATTATTTGGAACATAGACTGTGGTACCAGAGAACTGGGTTGATAGCCTTATGAAGTTATTAGTTCAGCAATTCTCAGCTTTGCCCAGAGAAGCACTTAACACTTTTACAGGATCAGGCTCTAAGTTCATGAGTGCCAAATGCTCTTGGTGCTTAAATGTGAATGGCAAATTGACCAAAGCGCAGAACTAGGAATCTGAAGGCCTGGATTCTGTTCTCAGTGTTGTCACTGACTTGTTTTTGTGAACTCTGCACCATAATCCGTCTTTGCCTCTGTTTCCATATCTGTGTGTGTGTATGTAATACCAACTTCTTGTGAGCAAGAGATGTTTATTATTAGACTATTGTGGAGTGTGCTGTGATCATTCATTAAGGCAAAGTGGTACATATTACAAAATTTGAATCTAGACCCCCCCCTTTAAAACTTGGACGTGAAGGCCCTTCTCTTTGTCTGATCTGCAGGTATCCTGTACTATGTGTACATGGGCATGCTAGCAGTGTTTTGCACCAACGCCATCAACATTCTTGCTGGAATTAATGGGCTTGAGGCAGGACAGTCTCTGGTGATAGCTGCTTCCATCATCACATTCAATGTTGTTGAATTAAATGGTAAGGAAAATGTATGTGTCTTTTTTTCGGGCTCTGAATCAGTGCAAAGATCTAAGGGAGCTAGGTGCCTGTACTTGGAAATGTTTGATGTCTAGAAAGATGAGCAGATCTTCAGATGAGGATAATACTTATGTACCAAGTGGGGCCATGACAACCATTTGTATCTAGTCAGTGTATTAGTGTAACTCTCCCGAGGACTCTCTGGATACCTTCTTGACAGACACTGTATACAAACCTAAGATGGACAGATCCACACCCTGACTCCAGGACATACTTCTGGCCCACTGTGGCTCACGTTGAGTTGTCAGTAATTTGTTATCTCTCTCTTTTCTACAGGAGACTATAGAGATGATCACATTTTTTCTCTCTACTTCATGATTCCTTTTTTCTTTACTACTCTGGGGCTGCTTTATCACAACTGGTAAGAGACTGCATGGAATAAACAAGCGTTCATAGTATCATAAGGCTCCCTCCTCCCCCTTATACTTAGAGAGGAGACCAGGAATGAAACATTCACAAGCTCTCAGAAATAGAATAATGGGCGGCTGATCAAAGTATTCTATATTCTGGCTGGAGCACATAGATTCTGGTGCATTGATCCATTGGAAGCCTTTGATTGCATCAGAAAACTGCACAATAACAGGGACTTCTGACTCCAGGTTCTGTGGTTTGATCACAAGACAATCTGTCCTCCCATCCCCTACTCCAACAAATAGCTCAGGAACTAGATTTAAAATCTTGCAGTAAGATTGCAAATGCCAATGCCCCTACTTGATCTTCAACACTAATACTATGCCCCATCCCCATTCTTTCTATCTGTGGGTTGCAGGTATCCATCCAGCGTGTTTGTAGGCGACACCTTCTGCTATTTTGCTGGTATGACGTTTGCTGTGGTGGGGATCCTTGGGCACTTCAGTAAGACAATGCTGCTCTTCTTCATCCCACAAGTGCTCAACTTCCTTTACTCTTTGCCTCAGCTCTTCCACATCATTCCTTGTCCTCGTCATCGGCTGCCCAGGTAACAAATGCGTAAGTGACTGTAAGATGCAATGTATTTGGAACAAGGAGATGCCTTTGTTTTGGGTCTGAAATGGGGGTGAGGGTGTCTGCAGATTTCCCTAAAGGATAAAATACATGCCTCATCTGCTGTGGCTGGAGGAGGGAATGAGAAGTGAAATGTAGATCTCAATCAGCTAGAGACATTTACCAGGACTGTGTGGGGAATTTCACTTGGCAACAACTGCCCTCTTCTTGCCCAAGGACCGGAGAAAACTGTGGACCTAGAAACATTGTGGTTGCCATGATTTTATGGTTTCCAGTGTTTTTCACAACATTTAAACTTAACAAAAAACTCTAACCTTTCCTGTTGCAAACAGCAGGGTGTAAAGAGAGGAGCTGCTGCCCTGTAAATTCAGCCCAGCAGAAAATTGTCTCCCACCAAACAGCAATAGTAATGTCCGGTTCCCAGAAGGTAGAAATTGCTGAGTCCTGATGTGGCATTTTACTACTAGCATGACTTAATGCAAACCAAGTTTATGTCTGTGATGTAAAATCAACCATGCTGGAGGATCTAGTTACAATGCACCTGTCCCTAATATGCTTTGGTAATGGTTTGTAGTCTGAGTTATAACCATGTTAACAAATAATGTTATAGCCTTGTAAAGACCAGACCTGTAACATTGTTCCTCAACAATGTTATAAAATGGTTGGTTGTTCCTAACAGCACAGCTGAGATTTTGACAGTTCTCGCAGTATAGCAGTGACACTGTGTGTGTGTGGCTTTTCTACTCTGAGGATGTTGTGGCAATTTAAATACAACCAACTAATGCCCCCTCTTTCAGCTCCCCCCACCCCCAATTCTCCTGTCCCTGCCTTATTTGAGTGGCTACACACCTGAGACTCCTAACATTACTGGGCCTATTACGTGCATAGGATTAGTCCAGATGTTTCCACCATCCACTTTTTAAACAACCCTGTCTGTTTTATAGAGAGATTAAGCTGCCTCTTCGCTGCAATTGGACTAATATTTCAATGTTCTTTTCAGGTTCAATCCTGGTACAGGGAAGCTGGAGATGAGTTATTCTAAATTCAGAACCAAAAGTCTTTCAGCACTGGGAAAGTATATTCTAAAGGTAACCTGAGAAAGACAAGTAAAATTTGCCTTCCAATAGCAACCATACATTTGGGAATTGGTGGCAGTGCATAACTCCATCTCCACCCCATGCCTCTGGGCACCTGAGGTCAAGTCCTGAGTAAAAGGAAACAAGTTCAGTATAGTCTCATCCCAATCTCTAGTGGACATTTGTCCGTGTTACTAAAACCTTGCAAAATGAAGCATGACTAGCAGTGATTGCCAGGGGCCTGATCTGTCTTTCCATTGATTTCACTGAGTTTTGGATCAGAACATAGAAGTGGAAAAACAGAAGACATTGTTGACAGGGTTTTGTGGAAGAAGCTTTCAGTACATCTGCCTGCACCATACTAGGCTCTAAGTAGTAAACAACTAATGCATCTGATTAAATGGTGCTTAACACACTTCTCTTCCCCAGGTATCAGAGACCTTACATATAGTGGATGTGAGACAGGAATTGGATGAAGATGAAGAATACACAGAGTGCAATAACATGACACTCATTAACTTTGTTATAAAGCTTATTGGACCAGCTCCAGAGCAAACCCTCACTATCCTACTACTGCTCATCCAGGTCAGGCAAATACTCCCTCAGGGAGGAGGACGACGTACTCCACAGTGGATGTGGATCCACACTAAACTTCTCGAGCATTGGGAACATATGATTCTACCCCTGTACTCCTTCCCTTCTATCACACCAACAAGCTTGCTATTGCCTGGATTGATTCTCACCTCCCCAGGGTAGCTCTGCTCTAAAGAACCATACTGCTAGGGAGGTGGTGGAATCTCCCTCCTTAGAGGTTTTTAAGGTCAGGCTTGACAAAACCCTGGCTGGGATGATTTAGTTGGGGTTGGTCCTGTTTTGACCAGGGGGTTGGACTAGATGACCTCCTGAGGTCTCTTCCCACCTTAATCTTGTTTGAGTCTATGCTCCTCAGAGAGAATAATCATGCCCAGTGTTCTCATTTCCACCCCACCTCCCATGTAAGTAAACGTGGAAATATTTTAAATTAACTCCTGTGCTACTTACAGAGAGGTTGGTCATATGCAGAAGTACCAATAAGTTGTTTGATACAGGGACTTAATCTTCATACCACTCTGTAAAATAGTTAGCACAGCTGGATTCCAATTCTTTTCCTTGTTTTTCCCTCTGTAGGTAGTGGGCAGCACAACTGCATTTTTGATCCGGTACCAACTAGTACGCTTGTTCTATGATGTTTGACTGAGCTGCCAGGCATGAGGGAAATGCCAGCACTTCGTGATCCACGTTTTACTTTCTTGTGGTTCCCCTCCAAATGGCTGCAGTGACCCTGCTTTGTCTTTGTGAATCACAAGACCCCTTTTCAGATGTGAGTAAAGATCCTTACACTGGCCTCTGTCTGCTGAATTTTTTTTTCTATGCTTCGGTTGGGAACAGAGGTAATTTGTCCAATACTGGTGTTAATGTTCCATGAGCATCATGGACCTGTAGACATTAGCATTACTGGCAATAATCCGCACAAGCTACACAAATGTGACTTGAATCTTTTGTCCATGGAGCTGGGAAAGAGGCCAGGGGAGGAAGAGAACCCAGGCACCCCTGCCATCCCTTGCCCCTAATAAGTTTGTTTTCTCATTCAGATGACATACTAGTGGGATATAGCATATTTCCTCCAGCATGCTGCTTTACATAATTATTGTCTGTCCCTTGCCATCACTTTGCTCAGGGGGCAGGTGCACCACCAGCTTCAGGCAATGACCGCTGGGTGTGGGGGGTGGGAGAATGGATTTACCAGCTGGCGTTCAAATCCTGGCCTCATGGTCCCTGCTGGCTCTCATGCCCAGGCCCTGAGTTTAACGAGGAGCAGTGGCATAGCCCGGGCCAGATAAATGGCGTGGGGTGTCCGTCCTGAGGAAGGCAGGGCTCCGTACCGGCCCCTTCAGCAGCGAAGGCCTAAGGCCGCTGCTACCCAGCCTAGGAAAAGGGCTAGGAAAGCATTAAGAACAAGGCTCCTCCGTTCCGTTAGTGGCGCCTTGGCCTTTGAATTTGGCGCCCTGCCTTCCGATTGGCTCATTTTAGCAGCCAATACACGCATAAAACTTTCCCGGATCGTGAGGCTAACCAATCCCTCAGAGACATTTGTCTGGGCGGCCACCCAATGGCAGAGCGCAGCGTCACCGTCCGGGGGCTGGGTCGAGGTCTCCGCCGGGGACTATATAAATAAATAGCGGGTGAGCAGGGTTGGCTCGCGCTCAGACTGAGGTGTTCGCGCTTCTCCTTCAGCGCCAGCGTAGAGCTCTTGGAACGGGTCGCTGAGCCGCGTGCGTCGCTCCCGCTTTCCTGCGCCATGTCCGGCCGTGGTAAGGGCAGCGGCAAGACCCGCGCTAAGGCTAAATCTCGCTCGTCCCGCGCCGGGCTGCAGTTCCCCGTGGGGCGCGTGCACCGGCTGCTGCGGCGCGGCCACTACGCGGAGCGAGTTGGCGCGGGCGCGCCGGTGTACCTGGCCGCCGTGCTCGAGTACCTGACGGCGGAGATCCTGGAGCTGGCGGGTAACGCGGCGCGGGACAACAAAAAGACGCGCATTATCCCGCGGCACTTGCAACTCGCGGTGCGCAACGACGAAGAGCTCAACAAGCTGCTGGGTGGTGTCACCATCGCGCAGGGCGGAGTCCTTCCCAATATCCAGGCTGTGCTGCTGCCCAAGAAGGCGGGCGGCGGCGGCGGAGCCGGGCCGGCCAAGAGCGGCAAGAAGGGGAGCAGCCAGCAATCGCAGGAATACTAAGGCCGGCCCCGCGCCGCCGGCGAAGCCTCCCCTCCCTCGCCCCCATGGCCCTTTTCAGCGCCGCCCACAGGGCTCAGCCGAAGGAGCTGCGGATCCGTAGCGGGCTCGTGGGCGGGGACAGCGCGAGGCCCCCGCGCCTTAAGCTGGGTTGAGAGAGTCGGGCTTTTCGCGAAAGGGGAGCGGAGGTTAGAGGCGCAACAGCCCCTTCCCCGTGGGGAAACTGCCTGGGGTCCGGCTGTCCGTTGTACGAAGCGGGGGGAGCCCAGCCTAACGGTGCGCACGTGCCTTGAGAATTAACTCAGCTGCTACCGAACCCTAAGAATCCTGTGGCACCTTATAGACTAACACGGCTACCCCTCTGATACCGAACCCTAGCGTGGGCCCCGGCGGGTGGAGCTGCTGTGTGCAAAGCCCTAGTGGCATAGGAAGCTGCGGCGGGGTCTGTCTTGTTCTGCAATTTCCTGCCCCTCCGCTGACATCCACTTGACTTAGCAGTGCAAACTGACCCTTAAAGACTCGTACGGGGGACAAGCGGTGTCCACCTTTATATCTTCAGGAGTCGCCCCGAGCTTTGCTGGGGAAAGCTTAAACAAACCTCCTGGATCCTCTAAGTAACTGTTCATGTGTACCGATGGAGGACCGAGAAGAGACATCTCAGAATGCAGCTGTGAAGCTGCCTCACTGTACTTTCTCAGAGAGTTTTTGGGTTTTTTTGTTTTAAAGGAACCCCTGCTTCTTGTTTAAATACCTGTTTCAAAGTGCCACTGCTCTGAAAGATGTATATCTACATAGCATGTTTTTCTTTTAACTTTAAGGCTGAGGGCCTCTTGCATCAGATCAATGAGAACAATTCAAAACATTGTAAACTAACAAGCCCTCACCCTCTTGAGTAGAAGGCAGCTTTCACTTCTCTCAGCAGTGGTGTGACTCTTTACTAATGTACTGTAAAATTCTTTGTCTAAGATGTTACAACTATGACTTCGATTCTGCAGTGAAGCTGTACTTTGTTTGACCTGTTTCAACAGACAGCATGGGCAGCCAGAAGCTCAGTACAGCTACTACAGGATCAAACCAGAGAAAATTATAGGGTTAGTATAAGCTTTTAGTTAACAAAACAGCAACCATTTCTCTTTCAGCTATGTCCTTTCACTTAAAGACTGCTAAATCTGCTCTAGTTGCCTTTGTAACTTCCTGCACAGCCCAGAAAATGTTTTTTGTAATAAAGTATGGGGTGGCCTGCTATAATTGTAGCATTATATTCCTTCCACTGCTACTTCAGTGGCCAGAAATGGTGTTAGTTAATATGTATATGCCTAAAGAAGAACAAGGATTTAAATGGGCATGGAAACAGTTCCTTTCATAAGTAAAGTATTGTCAATAGGTGTTGTATAGACAAGGAAACAACCCATTGTTTCATTTAGAAAACACCAACAGGACACTACTACTGGCCTGAAAGATGATGGGGATGAGTCACTAGTTCAAATGCATATTCTACTAATGTAAGTGCTTGGAAGAATTAAGAGTGTAAGGTGGAGTGGGCAAACTTTTTGGCCCAGGGGACATATCTGGGTATAAGAAGTCTAGGGCTTGCCATGAATGCTTATGAAATTGGGATGGGTGGGGAGGTGAGGGCTCCAGATGGATGGGGGCTCTGAATGAGGGGTTGGTGCAGGAAAGTGCTCTGGGTTAGGACTAAGGGGTTTGGAAGGCAGGAGGTTGGGGGTACAGGAGGTGGTTCCTGGGCAATGGGAGCTGCAGGGGCAGCACTTGGGGTGGGGACAGCATGCAGAGCCCCCTGGCTGCCTCTATGCATAGGAGCCAGAGTGGAGACATGCCTCTACTTCTGAGAGCCACAGCACACACAGCAGGGCACACCCTCAATCCTGCTCCCTTGCAGGAGTTTGAGGGCAAGATTAAAATGACTGAAGAGCCAGATGTGGCCCCTGAGATGCAGTTTGCCCACCCCTGCTGTAAGGCAAGGGTAGGTAAACTACAGCTGGCAGGCAGGATGCAGCCTTTTAATTCAGCCCTTGAGCTCCTGCTGGGGAGCAGAGGCTGTGGGTTTCCTGCTCTGGTGCTCCAACTGGTGAGCAGTGTCAGGAGGAAAGGGGGCTCTGCTCTACCCCTGCAGCTCCTATTGGCTGGGAACCATGGCCAAGGGGAGCTGTAGGGGTGGTGCCTGTGGACAGGGCAGTGCACAGCAGAGCCCCCAGGCGGCACCTCTACATTGGAGCTGGAGTGGGGACATGCCACTACATCAGGGAGCTGCTTGACTAAGTGCTGCCTGAAGCCTGCACTTCTGAGCCAACCTCCTGCCCCAACCTGATCCCCCTCTCACCCTGCAAACCCCCTAAGCCCAGCCAAGAGCACCCTCCTACACCCCAAACCCCCCTCCTGCACCCTTAACTCATTTGTCTGCACCCCCAACCCTATTTTGTGAGCATTAATGGCCTGCCATACAATTTCCATACCCATAGGTGGCCCTCAGGCCAAAACATTTGCCCACGCTGGTGTAAAGGAACATATCTAATTTAAAACCTAGTTTCAAAAGTCATAGTTGATATTTATAAGGAAAGTTCATGCTATCTTGCAGTTAGATATCTGCGCTCGGTTATGGTTAATTCAGTATGACAATGAATATACTAATGGTTTTTTAAACAAGTTCAAGTAGTATTGATTGATATGGCAGTGAACAGACATTTGTCCTTACATCATCCATAAGATTCCTTGTGTGCAGAAATGTTGGTTCTTCTGTTTCAATATAAATAAAATGGAGGTCATTAAGGGTGTTATTTGGCACATATTAATCAATTGCCAGTTAGTGAAGGGCTCAGGATTAAGCCCAAAGGAGGTATGTGTAGGCTAGACTTAATTCAGGCCTTATCTACACTATAGGGGGAGATCAATCTAAGCTAGGCAACTTCAGCTACATGAATAATGTAGTGGATGTTAGCGTGATTAGATCTACTTACCAGGAGGGGTCCATACTATGCTATGTCTCCTGTCCACACCCTTTGTGTTTCTCCCTCAGGTGGAGTACAGGAGTTGAGCAATCTGCAGTCAATTTAGTGGGTCTTAAGTAGACCCGCTAAATCGACCGCCGCTGCATCAATTACCACACATTCATCCCTGGTAAGTGTAGATGAGCCAAAAAGGGCACCATATCTCTTACCATTTTAGTATTTCTTATATGGAGTTATTTTTGTTACTGTATTCAAAAGAGCTTGCTTATAGTTTTGGGGTAAACAAGTTGCTGAAACAAACCACCCAAAAAGATAGCTCAGAGGAGAAACTGCAAATAGGATTGTATCCTCTGAACAGGCATAACTACTCCAATTATAGAGTTTAATATTTTAAGTTTTGTTTTCAGATCCACAAGGAAAATGGGATGCGAGTGTAAATTAAGAGACTCCACCTAAGGGAGGATAGCAGTGCAGCAGTGAAATCCATGGTTTTTTTCTGTCCAACTTCTGACCATGCAGGAATTAATGCCAACTGCAAGAGCTGCTGGTGGGTGGGGAATGAAGGGTCTATCGAGCATCATTGAGCTGCCTTGCAACATTGAGGATACGCTTAGCACCCTTGCTCAGCAGTAAGCTGGCTAGTTCGACACCCAGGTTCTCTGCGGCCTCCTGAGCATGACGAGGAATGTTCTTGGCTGTGATGCCAACATACTGTGTATTATCGTTGGGTCCCTCTTCATTCTAAAAATAAAAAAAGATACTGAATGTAAAACAGCAGGGAAACCTGGAGCTTAAACAGTAGGTTGCCATATACATTTTTATAAGGCTTATCAGAGAATATTGTAAAGATGACTAAAGATTTTAAGGACTGGACTGAAAGAAATATGGTAAAAAGGTCTGGTTTTGTTTCTTTCATTTGACTTGAAGTCTGAAGGTTAAAACCAACTGAAATTAAGAGGCATTTATCTATTTACCTGCTGTGGGTAGTTAACATCAGTCTGCATAGTGTCCTTGAGGCTATCTGATCCATCCAAGCTGTAGACAGCTCCTGTCAAGTACAACTGGGCAAAACACAATAAAGGTATGTGGCATCTGCGATGACCAACCCAAGCATCCCCTTTTTCTGGTCTGAGGAGGAAACTAGTAAGAGTTGGAGAAACCATTCTGCCATTGACTCCCATGTGCCGTTGGAAAAGTTGCTTCCTTTCTGGCTCAGTCTAGGCCTGCAGATGTAAGTTGAAGCTTACCAAGATCCTATGATTAAAGGGGCTAGTCATGTCACATAATTGATCATCATGGGAGAGCAATCCATGTGTTTTAGGAAAGGTAAAAGGCACAAGCATGGATGTAACCTAATTGTTACCATTCCTTAATGGGCTGAAAAGGGTTGCTGTTCTGTCATGGGAAGCTTGCAAGCATGTTGCCTCCACAACCCTCCTTGCCCAAGAGGTAAGAGACAAGTACCATTTGTTTGAAACCATGGTTTCTTCTTCGAGTGCTTGCTCATATCCATTCCAGTTAGGTGTGCGCGCCGTGCGTGCACGTCTGCCGGAAACTTTTTACCCTAGCAACTCCAGTGGGCCGGCAGGTCGCCCCCTAGAGTGGCGCCACTATGGCACTAGATATATACCCCTGCCGGCCCGCCCGCTCCTCAGTTCCTTCTTACCGCCGTGTCGGTTGCTGGAACTGTGGAGTGCGGTTCGCTGACCTCCACGTCCCTAGCTCTCCTCGTCGTTTAGCTTATAAAACCTTTTTTCTCAGTTAGTTATAGTTACCTTTTCAGTATAGTTGTAGTTAGTTAAGTTTTTGTAAATAGTTATTGAACATTGCCTGTGGGTGGGCTGTTGCCCTCCTCGCCGGGGTTTAAACAGTGCTCGACTTGCAAGAAGCCGATGCCTACAAGTGACCCCCACGATGCGTGCCTGAAGTGCCTGGGGGAATCGCACATTAGTGACAAGTGCCGCATTTGTAAGGCCTTTAAGCCGCGCACTAAAAAGGAAAGAGACCAACGTCTCCGCGCTCTTCTCATGGAAGCGGCTCTCTCTCTGGCACCGGCAGCGCAGTCCACCGCTTCGGCGCCGGCACCGGCAAGACTCCCCGGCACCGACCATCTCCGGCACCGGGAACAGACCTACGTCCCTCGACGTCTGTCTCCACACCCAGGCAGACCCGAGTGGACCGCCCGGCTCCTACCTTAGCCGTGGCACCGCCTGCAGGACTGTCGACTCCGGGCCCGGAGGGTCCGTCGAGTCCAGCTCCTCCTAGCTCCCCATTACGATCAGGGGTTGAGCTAAGGGTCCCGTCAACACCGGAGACTTTCGCCTCAGCTCGGGACTGATTGCTCTCACGGAGCCAACTCAACCACCCACGGGACGCATCGTATCCACGGGCAAGCCGATGCTTCGTCCGTCCTCTCCCGCGTCCCGACGCCGATCGCCCTGA
Organism: Gopherus flavomarginatus; assembly: GCF_025201925.1. NCBI lineage: Eukaryota > Metazoa > Chordata > Testudines > Testudinidae > Gopherus > Gopherus flavomarginatus. The sequence continues at coordinate 29,316,777 of NC_066629.1, read as the reverse complement.
TGGCGTGACCGCTCACGCTCGGGGCACCGATCGCCTAGACGGTGCCGGTCGTACTCGCGGCACCGATCACCATCTGGCCGGTCCCGATAGGCTTCATCACACCATCGGCACCGAGCCTCCAGGAGTCGTTCGCCTCGGCGTTCGGCACCGCGGTCGACCTCCCGGCACCGAACCAGTGGCAAGTCCCGCACCCGGTCGACTTGCAAATGTGTCTTTTTGCTGCAAGGATTTTTACCTCTGTTTGCTGTAGCTTTGAATCTAAGGCTGGGGATGGGGGGTCCCCTCTCGTCTATATGAATCTAAGTACCCTGTAAAGCATTTTCCATCCTGATTTTACAGAGAGAATTTTTACCTTCTCTTTAATTAAAAGCTTTCTTTTTAATAACCTGATTGATTTTTCCTTGTTTTAAAATCCAAGGGACTGAGTCTGAACTCACCAAGGATTGGTGGGGGGAAAGGAGGGGGGATGGTTAATTCCTCTTTGTTTTAAGATCCAAGGAGTTTGGATCTGTGTAAGCCTCTCAAGGCAACCCAGGGAGGAGGGAGTCTGGGGGGGAAAAGGAGGGGGATGGTTAATTTCTCCTTGTTTTAAGACCCAAGGGGTTTGGGTCTTGGGTTCCCCAGGGAAGGTTTTGGGGGAACAGAAAGCGTGCCAGACGCTAACTTCTGGCTGGTGGCAGCGTACCAAATTTAAGCTACTAATTAAGCTTAAAAGTGATCATGCAGGTCCCCACTTCTTGACTCTAAAGTTCAAAGTGGGGAAAAAAACCTTGACGGGGCGCATGCTTTTCTCCCGTGTCAGGAAGCCCTCATGCTGTGGGACTTGTGTAGAACATTTGATACACCTGCAAGCATTGTACCTCCCCGTGGTACAGAACGAGCTGGCGGACCACCTCAGCAGGTCGTTTCATGGCCACGAGTGGTGCCTTCACCCAGACATCATTATTTCAAACTCCCAGAGGTGGGGCTTTCCCCAGATAGACCTTGTCATAACCTATTCTCAGATTTGGACCTTAGCGTCCAAAATATGGAGGTTAGCATGAAAACCTCCAAGCTTAGTTACCAGCTTGGACCTGGTAAAGCTGCCACCACCCAAAAAATTAGAGTGTTTTGGGGCACTCTGGTCCCCCCAAAACCCTTCCCTGGGGACCCCAAGACCCAAATTCCTTGAGTCTCACAACAAAGGGGAATAAACCATTTCCCTTCCCTTCTCCCTTCCAGGTGTTCCCTCCCTGGGTTTCTGGAGAGAGACACAGAAGCAAGTTCCGTGAGTCTAAACAGAGGGACGCCACCCTCCCTGTTTCCAGTCCTGGAAACACAAGTACTTCCCTCTTCACCCAGAGGGTATGCAAAGTCAGGCTAGTAAATCTAACACACACAGATTTCCCCCTGACTTCTTCCTCCCACCAATTCCCTGGTGAGCTACAGACTCAATTCCCTGGAGTTCCCCACTAAAGAAAAACTCCAACAGGTCTTAAAAGAAAGCTTTATGTAAAAAGAAAGAAAAAATACATAAAAATGGTCTCTCTGTATTAAGGTGACAAATACAGGGTCAATTGCTTAAAAGAAATATGAACAAACAGCCTTATCCACAAAGAATACAATTTAACACATTCCAGCAACTACACACATGTAAATACAAAAAAACCAACCTACGGTCTTCCTATCTTTGTACTTACAACTTGGAAACAGAAGATTAGAAAAGCAGGAGGCAGAAAAATCCTCTCATAGCCGAGAGAGAGTACAGGCAGAAGACCAGAACAAAGGACTCAGACACAAACTTCCCTCCACCCAGATTTGAAAAAGTCTTGTTTCCTGATGGGTCCTCTGGTCAGGTGTTTCAGGTTACTCCTTTCCAGGTGAAAGAGACATTAACCCTTAGCTATCTGTTTATGACAGACCTATTCGCCACATGACAACAGGAAGTGCCAGCAGTTCTGCTCCTTCCAGAACCACAGCCTGGGCTCCAGAGCGGATGTGTTCTTTTTCCACTAGGGAGGTTGGCTCCTATACGCCTTTCTGCCCATACCGCTGGTTCACAAGGTGCTCCTCAAGATCCGGAGGAAACAAGCTCAGGTTATATTGATAGCACCAGCATGGCCCCACCAGTGCTGGTACACATCTCCCCTAGCCATGTCCGCGGAAGCCCCGATCATCCTGCTGCTCTTCTCAGACCTTCTGACACAAGATCATGGCGATCTTCAACATGCGAGCCTCAACTTGCTTCACCTCATGGTGTGGAAGCTCCATGCTTGAAGCCAATGGAGCTTTCCTGTTCAGACCAGGTTAGACAAGTCCTCCTTGGCAATAGAAAACCCTCTATGAGAGCCACATACCTTGTCAAGAGATTTTCAGGATGGTCGGCACAACGCCAATGCTGGCCCCCATGCCATTTATTCTGGACAACCTCCTCTATCTGAAGCAGCAAGCGCTTTTGTTGTCATCAATTAAGGGTACATCTTTCACCCAGGCAAGGACCACCACTCTTTGTTTGCTAACCCTACTGTCAGCCGGTTTTTAAAAAGGCTTGACAGGCTATATCCTCACGTCCGACAGCCTGACCCTGCCTGGGACCTCAACCTGGTCCTTTCTAGGCTAATGGGACCACCCTTCCAGCCCTTGGCAACGTGCTCCCTTCTCTCTCTCTTACAAGGTGGCATTCCTGGTGGCATTAACCTCACCCAAGAGGGTATGTGAACTCAGGACCCTAACCTCAGCACCCCCTTATACAGTGTACTATAAGGACACGGTGCAGCTCAGACCTCTTCCTGCTTTCCTCCCGAAGACTGTTTCACAGTTTCATAGATTCATAGACTCTAGGACTGGAAGGGACCTCGAAAGGTCATCGAGTCCAGTCCCCTGCCCTCATGGCAGGACCAAATACTGTCTAGACCATCCCTGATAAACATTTATCTAACCTACTCTTAAATATCTCGAGATGGAGATTCTACAACCTCCCTAGGCAATTTATTCCAGTGTTTAACTACCCTGACAATTAGGAACTTTTTCCTAATGTCCAACCTAAATCTCCCTTGCTGCAGTTTAAGCCCATTGCTTCTTGTTCTATCACTGGAGGCTAAGGTGAACAAGTTTTCTCCCTCCTCCTGATGACACCCTTTTAGATACCTGACAACTGCTATCATGTCCCCTCTCAGTCTACTCTTTTCCAAACTAAATAAACCCAATTCTTTCAGCCTTCCTTCCTAGGTCATGTTCTCAAGACCTTTAATCATTCTTGTTGCTCTTCTCTGGACCTTCTCCAATTTCTCCACATCTTTCTTGAAATGCGGTGCCCAGAACTGGACACAATACTCCAGGTGAGGCCTAACCAGCGCAGAGTAGAGCGGAAGAATGACTTCTCGTGTCTCGTTTACAACATACCTGTTAATGCATCCCAGAATCACGTTTGCTTTTTTTGCAACAGTATCACACTGTTGACTCATATTTAGCTCGTGGTCCACTATGACCCCTAGATCTCTTTCTGCCATACTCCTTCCTAGACAGTCTCTTCCCATTCTGTATGTGTGAAACTGATTGTTCCTTCCTAAGTGGAGCACTTTGCATTTGTCTTTATTGAACTTCATCCAGTTTACCTCAGACCATTTCTCTAATTTGTCCAGATCATTTTGACCCTGTCCTCCAAAGCAGTTGCAATCCCTCCCAGTTTGGTATCGTCAGCAAACTTAATAAGTGTACTTTCTATGCCAACATCCAAGTCGTTGATGAAGATATTGAACAGACGCAGTCCCAAAACAGACCCCTGCGGAACCCCACTTGTTATACCTTTCCAGCAGGATTGGGAGCCATTAATAACTACTGTCTGAGTACGGTTATCCAGCCAGTTATGCACCCACCTTACAGTAGCCCCATCTAAATTGTATTTGCCTAGTTTATCGATAAGGATATCATGCGAGACCGTATCAAATGCCTTACTAAAGTCTAGGTATACCACATCCACCGCTTCTCCCTTATCCACAAGACTCGTTATTCTATCAAAGAAAGCTATCAGATTGGTTTGACACGATTTTTTCTTTACAAATCCACGTTGGCTATTCCGTCTCACCTTACCACCTTCCAAGTGTTTGCAGATGATTCCTTTAATTACTTTCACATCAACCAGGACATGTTTCTCCCATTATTTTACCCTAATCCACATTTCACGGCAGGAACCAGAGAGACTCCACTCTCTGGATGTCCGCAGGGTGCTAGCCTTTTACATCAAGAGAACAAAGCCATGCAGAAAATCAGTTCAGTTATTCGTGGCTCTAGCGGATACAATGAAAGGGCTGCCTGTGTCATCACAACACATTTAGCCATGGATAGCATCCTGTATTCGTGAGTGCTACAACCTGACAGAGGTTCCCTCACCCTCAATCACTGTGCATTCCACCGGGGCACAGGCTTAGTCAATAGTGTTCCTGGTGCAGGTCCCCACTAAGGAAATCTGCAGAGCAGCGACGCGGTCCTCTATCCACACTTTCACCCCGCATTATGCAACTAATCAGCAGGCTAGAGATGATGCGGCTCCAATCAGTTGATGACTCTGACCCTGCCTCCTGAACTTGAGAGTCACCTGATTGGAATCGACATGAACAAGCACTCGAAGAAGAAAAAATGGTTACTCACCGTCTTGTAACTGTTGTTCTTCATGTCCGTTCCAATACCCACACTCCTTCTCTGTCGGAATAGCTGGCAAGAAGGAACTGAGGGGGTGGCGGTTCAGTAGGGCTCCATCTTGGGCGCCATGAAAGCGTGATTCCAGGGGGTGCCCAGGCTGACCCTACGGTTGCTGCCAGGGGACAATCTTCCAGCTATCATGCCCGTGTGCATGCACACACCTGACTGGAATGGACATGAACAACACCTCTCGAAGAACAAGAGTTATGAGTAGGTGAGTAACTTTTTTCCTGCATGACAGCACCCTCTATTTAAGTCAGGCTTCCTTTCTGTAGGATAGTGTTTATATTTAGTCTTGGGGAAGTTTTATCTGTTATTTATCAAAGGAATAGGCTTTCTAGCCCCAGAAAAATACTTATCTACAAAGGGGATGAGAATCACCAGTCATAATTATTGAGAGGATAAATTAGAAGATTGCTAAGCCTTGTCCACAAAGTTCTATCATGTTTTCCCTGACACACGGATTTTTCTTTTTCCCCTTAGCTGTGCTATTGCTACTCGTGTTGGCATTGGCTCTTTGACTCTACCGTACACAATGTTGTTCTGGTGGATTCAACATGGAGATAGCAAGGCTATCCTCAGCTACCAAGTATGCTTACTGGAACTATTTTCTGGTGGCAGGGAAAAAGTGCATGTTGGAAAAATGCTCAGAGATGAACCCAAATAAAATACATTTAAGTTCTGCTCACCTGGGAGTCTTTCAGCATGGTACTGACTGCTACAGGAACGCTACATCCACCCTCCTGAAACAAAAAGCACAGCAAACAGGTAAAAGTTGATATCAAGGTTCCTATGTGACCCACCACGTCATGTCCCTTTGAAAAGCCTGTAGAACACAGAGTCAGCCATGTACAGAAGAATATCCGTACACACGTAATCAGTTATCAGACACTTGAATGTAGTCTGTATTTAGCAGTTGCGGTAACGAAATCTAGCAGGTTTCTGATACCATGGTGTTTAATAATACTACATAAGCATTTACTACTTCTCCCAGGAAGGAAGTGGACAGACAAGTGATGGTACCAAACCTACCAAGTGTCTCATAAAGGCTCTCTCGGCAATGCAGCATAGCACCGTTTCCCCATCATGCAAGGCAGATACCATATCCAGTATCTCTTCGTCTCTAGCTCGGACCTCTACTGCTAAGGCACCCTGAAGGAAGAGAAAACACTATCCTCCGTCTTCATGCATCTCTAGTCTGCAGTCTTAGTCCCAAACCACTAAACCTGCATGGCTTAGAGGCATTCCAGTGTAGTGCGCTACACCCTACACACACGCAAATCACACTGCTATAACACATGGCAACAAGATGAAAGCAGAAAGAAAAAGTTTCAAATTACTAAACAAGTGAGCTGTAGGATCACAACTTCAGACTGATTCTTATCAGCGTCTTCTATATAGATGCTGACTCCTACTTTCATTACCACGCTCTTGAAAGGCCACATCTCAGAAGTAGAATGATCACTTGTAACAGTGATGACGTGCGAGCCTTTAACTAACAACTGCAGTTCACTTCCCAAATGCAACATGCCTATAGAACAGCAGCCAGAAAAGGTGGAGAGTTGAAAACACAGTTGAAATGTTTGGCTGTAACACAGCAACTGGCTACTCAGCTGGCTTTTCATAGCATACCTGCCCAACAGCATAAAGGCAATCTTCAGGGTTTAGGATCTGGAGAAAAAGCAAAGATTAGTTAACATGTTGAAGTGCTAAATCCAAGATTATGTAAAAAACAATGTTAAATGCTCCAAAGAGCAGCAATTCAGGATGAGACTGAAATTGTTTCCATAAAGGAAGTGCAATACAATGGTTAAAGCAAGGAACTGGGAGGTAACAATTCCTGGGTTCTATTCCCAACTCTGGGGATGCTCTTGCCCCAGCCGTACGCCTCAATTTCCCCATCCATAAAATGGGTATGATGGTACTTATTTCCTTGAAGGTCAATGTTTTATCAAAATTCTCATCAGATGTTTCTAAAGTGCCTGTTCTTGAAGGATTTGGGCACTATAAAGGGCTCTGAAGTTTTCAGATGGGCAAACATTATTGACACATGGAAAGAGTTGTGCTGAATGCATCTTTGGAAGGGAAATGAATCTTTGGAAGGGAACCCTCACTCCAATGCAGCCTAATCTCAAGATAATATATATATGGATTCAGAGCAGCTGTTATGCTCATCCATGATGGGGAAGCTAAGGTTTCTAAAAGGGAATGGGTTAAGGGTCTGTGGAAGTGAATGGAATTTCCCACAGTGCTTCTCCTTACCTGACCAATACGATTCTCCCAGCCCATCCTTCTCAGTCCAGCAGCAGCCAGAATTATAGCACTGAAGTCCTCCTTTTCATCCAGCTTTTTCAAGCGGGTGTTTAAATTTCCTCTCTACATAAAGGGTTAAGTGAGAAGCACAATCTCCAAATTGGGACACTTTGCTTGCAGATCTTAACTCAGCCACTAGAGGCTGCTACTGCTGCAATCACCAAAGGCTGTCACTCCTGCAGCTAATCAGCCAGCTCCCTTCCTCTCTGCTTGGGCCTTTCCTCCCTTATCTCTTGTCCCGCAGCAGCAGCAGTTACTCCTCACAGGGGATGGGGAATGCAGTCTCATATACAAGCAGGTCAGGCTTCTGGATCAAACATAATCAACTACAGAGCTTCCTTCTCTGACGCTCTCTACGCTACCGCAGTAAGTCGACCTACGCTACACAACTCCAGCTACGTCAATAACATAGCTGGAGTTTACATACCTTAGGTTGAGTTACCATGGGTGGTTGACAGGAGAAAATCTCCCATCTACTTACAGCGAAGAGTCCTGTGGCACCTTATAGACTAACAGATGTTTTGAGGCATGAGCTTTCGTGGTGAATACCCACTTAGTCAGATACATGTGATACTTGACACTATCTACTTACCTTACTCTTCTCATCGGGGGTAGAGCACAGGGATCGACTAGAGAGCAATCTGCAGTCGATTTGGTAGGTCTTTACTAGACCCGCTAAATCGACCACCGGTGGATCCATCGCAGAGCGTGGATCCCTGCTACAGTGTAGACCTGCCCTGAGAGAGACACCACAGATGTCTTCCAAAAAGATCATTTAAATACACTGCCAGGTATGGCTTGGTTAGCTTATACAATGTATGTTACACACTGGGCCACCTACTGTCTGAGCAGTATAACAGAGTGTTCCAAACATGCAGCAAAGCACTACGGAAGAGAGGAAAGGGGAAGATTCCCTCACAGAATGAAAGGAAAGGGGGATCTTTAGTAAGAATGAGAGCTCAAGGGAGGTGAGGCTGGGGAAAGCAGGCCTGCCATCTGCTCCTGGAGCAAGACTGCTGCAGTACACTGCAGAAATACTGCGTAAGTACTGATCACTTGATGAGAAGGAAGCCACCAAGATTTCCCCCAGACCTGAAGAAGCCACCAACAGATTAGGGGGAGTTTGAAGGTGTGTGTGTGGGGGGAAGGGGAGCAGTGGACTCCCAAGTTGAGAGAGAAGTCACACTAACTTGCTTTTCAAGAACATTTGGGACTCTCTCAGCTTTGCTGTAAAATGGATTTTTCCAAGATTGATGCATATTTGTGCTCCCCTAGGGTTTTGCAGCTTGGGGCAAAAGCATCACCAGGCACTGACACTACACTATGATGTAACAAAATGGGATGAGCAAGGCAGGAGCCAAAGGAGAGTGGACTTCTAAGAACAGCCTGAAAATAGTACCATTTGCCAGAACATGCCAACAGCCCTTGTAGGGCCCTAGCTGTCTCCAGTCACTTGCATAATTGAGTTGAGGAACTATCCTGGAAAACTTGTTCAGATGGTGGCAGATGGAATTTTGCTGTGAGTTGTGAAGTAATCCATTTGGACACTGGCTCTTTGGGACTGTGGACGTGTCTCATGTAGCACTGAACATGTCAGCAGCTGACTAATAATTATGCAGAATTAAACAATAAGTTAAAGGGACAGACACTGGGACAACAGAGCCTTTCACTGCTGGTCTGAACCCCACCCAAGCCGTTAGTGACTGAACTGGAATGAGTTGTGTGTCTTATGCCAGTTCCTCCTGTGAAGTGTATCTGCCTCCGAGAAGCTAAACTAATATTGGGTCCTTTCTCAGCAGAAAATACAGGGATTGAATGAGCCAGGGAGAGTAAACTCCTCTCTCTCAGTAGTTTAGGAAGACAGCATGAAGTTAGTTTGAACAGAGGACTGGAAGTCAGGAAGCCTGGGTTCTAATCGTAGCGCCAAAGTGCTAGAAACAGCCAACCGTTATTTATTGAGATACCACTCCCGCACCCTGCCATGAAAGGATACAATATCCCTGAATTCCAGATGAGGGAACCGCCTTTTGAGCTGAGCTGCTCGCCGAAGTGAACTGGTTCCAATCACACTTCAGAGGAAAAAAAACAAAAAACCAACCCCAGTGAAACAGAATTAGATTCATTCACTCACCTTTAGCTGGGGACAGGTTAGGCGCTTTCAGGGAAACACACACTACCTTTTTAAACTAGTCAGAGACCATTTAGGGATCTATCCATCATTCATATTGGCAGAAGGAAACATGGAGAGATTTAACATGAGGTCTGACTAAATCTAGATATAACAAGACTACCTAGTCTGTAAAACAGTCAATGTGGTAGGTTGTTAGGCCTTTGCAAAGCAGACATTAATCCTTGTTAAGGATCTCTGACTCCTCAGTGGGCCACCATCTACAGAATGTAGCAATCCCCAAGCCCTATTTTCTGTTTTGATAACTGCAATAAACTGCTTTTGAAAGCAGGGATAGCAGTCCTGGATCACGGAACATATGTCTGGGTGTGCAAGGTGAGGTCTGATAAACAGATCCTGGAGAGTGCAGTGGGAGAGCTCTCTGGACAGCACCGTGTGCATCTGGACAGCAAGGGGGGCTGCCAGTCTGACCATAGAGAGGACTACTTTCAAGGGATGTATGCTACTCACTTTTCTTTTTATCCCATAAAAAAAGATGACAAGTGTAAATCTACATCTGTGTAAATCTAAATCTGTGAAGCAAACAATTTCTTTTGTTTTATTTCTATTTTCTGTGTTTTAATTAAGATCACTGCCAAATGGGTAATTTCTGCACAGACATCCCCAAAGAGAAAGGAACTTAGTAACCTCTAAGGAGAGGGACTGAAAAGTAAGTAATTTCTGGAACTTGCCCCCCATCTCAGGGCTTGTACACACTAGTGCTTGTACTAGTATAACTTAAGTCATTCGGGGTGTGAAAAAGCCACCCCACTAAGCGATGTGATGTGGACAGCGCTATGTCAGTGGGAGACACTGTTCTACTGACATAGCTACTGCTGCTTGGGAAGGTGGAGTAATTATGCCGACGGGAGACTATCTGCACTAGCAGCGCTACAGCGACACAGCTACACCAATAGACCTGCACTGCTGTAGTGATTCTAGTGTAGATTAGTCTTTGGTCTGAGTCAAGAAGCATGGACAGAAAAGTCTGTTCCCACTGAGTTGTGTTACCATCAGAGTGGAGTAGGTGAATGCAACAGGAAAAGCCAATAGACCAAGGAGACGGAGTTGGCTGTGGTGTGGGTCACAAAAACACTGAGCAAAGTTCACCCTGCTTTAAGTCCCTTGACCTCAGTGGAGATCCAACAAAGCTGAACGTCCTCTGTGTCAGTCAAAAGAGAGGGGAGGATTTTAGTGTGCAGAGTGCTTTGAAGATATTAAGTGCTAAGAATTCATTCTGGGGGTTGTGGAGGATTTAGAAAATGTCAGATCTCAGGCATGACTGGAGAGATGAGAGGTCAGCTCCTGCTCCTTTATTCAACAGCAGAAATTCTTTCCCATAGTGATAATTATGGTTCCTGGGATTCTTAAGTTTTTATTCCTTTACTGCTAATTCCTACAAATGGTTCATTTTAACTTAAATTAAAAAAAAAAGATGACAACACCACAACACTGAAAACACCTCTTAATCTGTGCAAAGGGCAAGGGACAGATGAAAGTCTGGATGTTAACTGTATTAATACAGGGAGTTCACCAAGAATAGTGAAGAGCAGGCAGTTTTGGTATTGAGAAGTATAAGCCTATCCCTTTTCACCACCCCATTTGTTCAACAACTCTCCCATCCACTCACCTCTTTTCAGGAAGGCTGTTGAGAGTTTCTTCATAGTTCTTTGGATGAAAAATGACAGCATCATGAGGGTTTTCCCTTCTACAAAGAAATACAGTGTAGACAAGACATCATTCCATAGGATGTGGTTCAATGGAAACAGTTCTGCTCATGGTCCTTAGTGGAGGTGCCTCTAACTTCCTTATCCTTACTCCAATACAGGAAGCACTTTCTTTTCCTCTTCCATTTTTCCTTCTAATTAATCTAGAGCTGGTGAAGGTGCTGGTTTGACAATTCTAGACAGTCGGTTCTCTACTCGTCTACAGAGCAGGCACAGCACAGGCAATGGAAGGGCAAACTTCCCATAGGCACCACCCTCTGTTAACATGCTTAATCCTGAGCTGGAGCCCACCCAACCCCTCTTTGAGGAAGAGAGAGGGAGAGTTCAGTCTTCATAGCCCGTGGTATTTGGGCTCCCTCTCCCCTGAGACAGGCAACAAGATGACAAGCACAGTGGCAAGTTGTGCAGTACAGTTACCTACACAAAGGGAAACAGATTGAGACCAACCAAACTCATCACACAAGATGCCAACAGTAAAGAAATGGACCCTTGGGGATTTTAAAACTCCACAAGAAGTCAGGCCTCTCAATGCACACTTACTTGCAGATGGCCCCAATGGTGAAGCCAGGCGGGAGCGAAGTTGGCAGGTCCTTCAAGGAGTGAACAACCAGGTCAACTCTACAAGTCAGAGGAGAGAAAAGTCAGAGCATGGTATGAGTGAAGGAGCCCATGAGGCACCTCCAAGATGCCTGCACATGATCTGAGAAATAAAAATTCCACACTGGACTCTAGTGTAGAAAGAGGGGCTGGAAATTAAGAATCCTGGGTTCTATTCTCAGTTCTACTAATTCACTGTGCAACTGTAGACAGGTCACTTCATCCCTCTGTGCCTCAAGTTTTTCCATCTGTAACATAATGATGCGTATCTCCCAGGGGTACTACATCATAAATATTTGCCAAGTGATTTGAAGAGCCTGGTGTGGGTGCCGAAGACCCATACACACATTGCACAGACACCCAGAAACCTTGCAGTACACAGAGCTCACTGGATCCGATATCCAGTCAGATTTAAATAACTACTTTTCAGTTGGCAGCAGCCCAGAGCTCAAGCTGCCTGCATCACTTCATACCACTGACACGGCCATCAAAAAAGGGGCTTGAATCCTTAGAGCCTGAACTCACTGGGAGTCTTTCCACTGACTTCAGTGGGAGTCAGATCAGGCCCTTAGATGACAAGGACCCAAAGGGAAATCTTTAATTTTAATCCAAATTGAGACAAGTCCCTCGATCCATGTGCAACCCATACCCTAGCTGGATCATGAGGTAAAAAACAGCCATCTCCCTCAGTCACAAATGACATCCGAACCCAGGTTTCCCACAGAAATAAGTTACCTCAGAAGAGGCTTAACCCTAATGCTTCCAGTTCTCCTGCACCGTTGGTAGCGAGTACAATTAACAGGCAGGAGGCTTTGGAGACTGTTTAATGCTAACTGTGAATCTGAGGCATCTACTGAAATGTCTGAATTCAAACTGTATGTGGCCACCCAGTGATGTGTATGTAACAAATAACACCGTTGCTCTAAAAATACCACAGGTTGCAGGGCATCAGTTCAACCAACACAAACATTACTAATTGACATGACACATTTTTCCTTCGGCCATGCAAGCCCAACTAAAACACCACAGGTTGCAGGGCATCGGTTCAACCAACACAAACATTACTAATTGACATGACACATTTTCCCTTCAGCCATGCAAGCCCAACTAAAACAGCCAGGGGAAGGAGAAAGACTAGGGATAGCACATTTCACAAGCCTCTCATTCTCTAAAATGTTCTAAAAGAAGTTTGAATTACAAACAAACCACTAGACTGTGAATGTTTGTCTTGATTTCAGACGCAGACAGAATCTGCAGCACTGCCTGGGCCATTCCATGGCTTGCAGTTAGCAAGAGAAAGGTTCAGAGCTCTTACTCATTTCTTTCCAGTGCATTTTCCAGCTCCTTGGTAAAGAGGCTCTTCTCTCCAATCTAAATAGGGAGAGAGGAACATGAAGCATGTTACCAACATAGTCACATATAGCCTCGCTCAATTCAAAGAGGAAGAGGTCATTTACCTTGGAAAGAGCAGTGTCCAGGATCTTGTCTCCAGTTGTTGACATGGCAACTGTTCAAAGAGAGAGCTTTTTAAGAGCAGCAATACAGAGAGATCAGATGGGCCCAGACTCTAAGTCTCTGTGCGGTATGCAGCAAAGGGGTACACGGCTACTGCATTCTAGTGCAGGTGTGAATGCAAGCTCCATGTAGCAGGAGTATTCTAGCAGTACTCTGCACTAGCAGGAGTCAAGATTAGGTCTTCTGGAAGTGTGCTGCCTTATTCCCAAGAGCACAGAGTAAGAAAAGGGAAGGCCATGAGTGTGTGTGTTTGAGGACAGTAGTTTTAAGCAGGATCCTCATCACACTAACAAGACACTCGGCTTTGAGCACCATCTCTGGCCTCCCTCCTGCTACTAGGCAAGTGCTCAGCAGCCATCCAATCAATGCAGCATTGGGATCCTGACTGCTCCCTGTCTGGTTTATATAATTTTTTACTTTGCACTTGAACATGAATATATGGTGCATCTTGCTTGGAGCCAGACTAATACATGGTTGCTCTACGGAGTGACAGTACCATAATCTGTATAGAAACTTGGGAAATTAATGCTCTACTCTATGGAGTGACAGTACCATAATCTGTATAGAAACTTGGGAAATTAATGCTCAGCAGTACATGGAATCCATCCTCTCCTTGCTCTGCAGACATTAGCATCTCTTGCCCAGTCACGTGATACTAACAGAATGGAATTGGTTCGGATTCTCCACTTATCGCAAACGCCACAATCTCTCTTCCTTGGGCCAAAGGCTTCTTGCATAACAGATTTAAAAGTTTATTAGAAAATGTTTAAAAATAAATAATACAGAGAGTTTGAAAAGTCAGTTATTGATCATCGGGGGTAGCATGCAGAGTATAGGGGGATGCTAGTAGTTTGGTATTGAACGGCACATAGCATATACAGTCTGCCATGTTCCCAATGCAAGGTGTACGGTGGGTGAGATCAAGATACAGTCAGGAAGCAGTGGGGGTACATCGCTCATACATACAGGTTACAGACAGTCATGGGTAAAGATAAGCGGGCTGGGTAATGGGGATAGGATGACCTTCACTTATTACACATCAAACTATCCCATTCCAACTGCTCCCTGCCTCTGAGCAGCATTTGAACACCTACCAATCTCAAAATGAAGGTTGAGGTATCGCTTGCGGAGCATTTCCACTACACTGTCTGTCTGAATCCGGGCCAGCTGCAGTTTAAAAACAGAAGGCAAAGTCGCATGTGAGATGGCATGTGTTCAGTACAAGCTTTTCTATTCTTAGACATAGTCAAATGCACCCACCAAAGCCTCCAAAACACAAGCATTAATGCAAATAAATAGAAGTCTTAGCACAGTGCTACACAAACATAAACCCTACCCCTGCATAATGATCACAACACGCAACAGAACAAAGTATTACCATCCCTGCTTTACAGATGGAGAAACAGAATTGGAGTGACCTGCCCTCTGGTCAGACGGGGTCAGTGGTAGGGTCAGAATTAGAGCACTGTAAAGACAGACCAAATTTCTTCAGTAAGAAGTAGTCGTTCAAACAGGGGACTGGAAGTCAGAATTCCTGGGTTCTATTTTCAGCTCTGCCACTGACTTGCTATGTTCTGTGGCCAGCCATTTCAGCTCTTTGTGCCTCGGCGACATTATGTTTAAAGTGGAGATGGTATTTACACACCTATCTGGAAGGGCTGTGGCTTACTATCTGTGAAGTGCCATCACTGGGTGAATGGAACTAGAGCAGTGGTTCTCAATTTATTTTTTTTTTAATGGTGACCCCTTTCACATAGCAAACCTCTGAGTGCGACCCCCTTAATAAATTAAAAACACTTTTTAATATACACCGCTACCATGATATAACGCCACCCGATATAACACGAATTTGGATATAACGGGGTAAAGCAGTGCTCCGAGGAGGCTGGGCTGCGCACGCTGGTTGATCAAAGCAAGTTCAATATAACAAGGTTTCACCTATAATGTGCTAAGATTTTTTGGCTCCCAAGGACAGCGTTATATCGAGGTAGAGGTGTATTTAACACCATTATAAATGCTGGAGGCAAAGTGGGGTTTGGGGTGGAGGTTGACAGCTCGCAATCCCCCCATGTAATAACCTCGTGATCCCCTGAGGGGTCCTGACCCCCAGTTTGAGAACCTCTGAACTAGAGAAACACAATTATGTGCTTTTGTAATTTTTATACTGAGTCAGACTAAGCATTTTGCACAGTGCTAGAGAATAGGTCTTGCAGTAAGGGTAACAAAGGCAGACTAAACAGCCTGGCAATTCCCACCTCAATGAGTGATGAGATAAAATGCACTATATCTGCTCTGTGCTTTTTATGAATGCTGAACTTTACCATTGCTGTGCAATCCTGCAAGGAGCCAGGATTAAGATTTGTCTGCAGGAATTGTGTTCTATATGAGCAGAGGTAGGTCAGAAAGTTGTGCAGAAGGAAAATGGCAGCCGCTCAATACAACAGACAGAGCAAGCCACAGGGTATGGAGGCTGCAAAGGCCCAGGTACCTGTAGATGGGACATTTAATTTACACTCTGGAAGGGGAAGGATCACGTAAAATAGTCCACCACCACTATCCTACTCAAGCAGAAGGCAGAGAATCCCTTCATAGATCCTGACCCTGTGAAGGGCAATGTAGTCTAGTAGTCACAGCTGAAGATGAACCAGGAAGCCTAGTTTCTAATCTTTCTCTGCTACTGATGCTCTAAGTGGCTGTGGGCAAGTCATGGGTTTCTACATGTGTAAAATGAGTCCAACAAACTTCCCTTTTGTAAGGTGCTGTGAGATGCTAGGTGAAAGGCACAGGTGCCATAAGTACAAAGTGTTGATAATAATTCTTAATAGATTAGCAGATCGCACGCAGTGGAGAACAGCAATGTCCCACCCTTCAATGCCCATCTGTCTCATCTTCTAGCCACCCACAAAGTACAGAGCCATGCCTGCGCCTGACTTCCAGAGTAGGCATGATTATCTCAAACCAAAGGCCCAAGGCATGTTTATCTCTCTTTGCAAACTTGCTCCTCCCAGCTGCAGCTAGATAGCAAGAAAGACCCAACGTATTTCCTATATCCTCCCTCCCAGGCCTTCGTGAGTGTCAACGCAGCCTAAGTTTTGCCTCCATGTAAGATATTTGGTGTTGGATATAGCAAAATGAAGACACAACGGGATTCTACTGAAAGAGGCGTGCAATCACCTCCCTGTTTCTTGAGCTACTCCATGAGCTTGGTGCTGATGGAATGTGCCAGCTGACAGCCATTGGGACTAAAGTTCAGTTTATTGAGAATGGATACAGTCCAGGTGGCATCGAGGCCACATAGCTGTAACAACATGCCTCAGGCCCGACATGGAGGGATCCCCTGCAGGAGAGCTCAGTCTCGTGGCCCATTGAATCTTGGACCTTCCTACGGGGACTGCCAACAAGGATGCCTATTATAGTGCAACTCTGATGACATTATTTCTAATTCACAGGAGGTCACTCTTTGGCAAAGATATCATTACTCCAGTCTAGGGTCACTTTATGGAGAGGACTTGGGCTTTTTGGTTTGAGAAAGATAGTTCATCTGCATAAACAAATATAAGTAAATTTATTTCCATCTAATAATACTTTGTGCTTAATGCAAGAATCTTAAGGTGCTTTACTAATATGAATGAATGAAGCCTCATGCCCCAGACCTTCTGTGAAGTATCCACAAATTGTCCCCATTTTACAGATGAGAAAATAGCCGCATAGATAAATAAAAAACAAAATTTTCAAGAGTGTCCACTACTTTGGGTGCTCAAACTTGAAACATCTGGATCTCAATTTGCATCCGCACCTTCTAGTGACTTAAGTTGAGAGAACTCAGCACCTCTGAAAGTCAGGTGCTAGGTACATAAGCTTGGGCACCCAAAATTAGAGGCCACTTTTGAAGACTGGCCCTAAGAGACTTGCCATAAGTCACACAGTGAGTCAGTGGTAGAGATGGGAACAGAACAAGGGAATACTGATTCCTAGTCTTTCATTTTGCCCACTAGACAACACTTCTCTATTGAGCAGGAAACCTGATAGATGCAATGCTTCATTTGGGTTTATATATAAGTAGTAGAGACACACACTTATTTACAGAGGGTAACTGCTGTACATCATATTTTTAAAGTTGAAATTAGACACCCAGATTTTCTACTTTTAGGAGATGGAGCTACAGGGTCTCCAGTCACAACTGTCCCTGCTGAAGAGACACTCAGCAATACAGTGATACCAGAACAGAGGCTAATTCAATAAGCAGAAACTCACCTGACTCTTCCTGGTGCCCACTCGGATAACTCTGTTTTTCAGGCCATTTTCATCCTGTGAACAATATGCTTCATGTATTTTAAAATTAAAGCAAATCCTCCAAATCCATAATTGTGGAGGTTTTCTTTACAGTGCTCTCTGCCAACTCAGAGCTCACTCCACCGCAGCTAAACGTGTTCCCCAACTGGCAACCCCATCTTCCTAAACTGAGCAAAATATCAAATATTTAAACTAACTCAAGAGTAGGTTTGCAAAGACTGTCAACTCCTGTTGGGAAATGTGCAGCACCTCCCAGAAGGCACTCACTGTCTTGCTGTATTGGGCCCTAGAGCTCAATTCTGTGAACACTACCAGACATAGCACACGCTTCTGTGAACAATCCTATTGACTTTTGTAGTAAGCGTTTGCAGGGTTGGAAATCATATGTGCTGTATTATAAAGTTCTTAAATGTTCAGCTATTCACAAAAAGTCATTAAGAAGAACACTTAGTCCTTATATAGAACTTTTCACTTTCAAAATGCTGTGTAAGCATTAACTAACATCTGCATATTTATGTACGTCTTTAAAAAATGATCAAACTTTTATCTTAATTAAATAACCAGCTAGGACTGATCTATTCAGTAAATGGCAGAATTAGAAGGGAAAGTGGTATAATCCCTTTACTCTCACTCTCTCCTTTTGATTTAAGCACTATATCTTAACTAAAGACAAACACTGCAAAGACCTCAACCTTAGGAACATTTTACTTGTAACTGTTTTCTAAAAATGGGAAAGTGATATTGTTTGATTTTTGTTTTCTCCGACCCCCTTAAAACTTTAAAGGGTGGAGGAGTAGACTTTAAGCCTGGCCTATTCAATTATCCCGACAGATTTGCAAAGCTGACATATACACATTTTATTATGAGATATATAATTACCATGAACAATCTAAGCCCTGAAGAATGCAAAGTCCGTTCCTTTACCTGAGTTTTCCTCAGTGTCTTCTCCATCGCTATGGACTTTTCCAGCCCCAATGCCTGTTATGTGAAAGAGAAGAAGACGCTCCTTGAACTGGGAAAGAGGAGAGGAGGGAAGTTATTGCCTCAGCTGCCTAGCACAGTGTGTGCCAGATCATGCGCTAGAGAGAAGGGCTATTCCATTTGCGACCCAGACCTTTCTGGTGTAGCATGGACACACAGATAAGAGGTGACAGGCATGCTACAGTATGTGCTGCATTAGGAGATTGGGAGGAAAAGGCCTTCAGAAAGCAGGGATGGGTGTGACCGGCACTTAGGAATGGAGGTTACCAGTTCTGCAGAGAAGGAAATTCAGCTGCAGGAGCTGCCTCAGCAGAGCTGTCCAGCTTCTGTACGGAAAAAAAAAATTGTGCTGAATCACTAGGAAGAACGAGACCTTCTCTCCCTCAAAGACACCAGCCCAAGGCCTTTGCTGCCTGATACCCCAGATCTGTGTATAGCATCTAATGCATTATCCAACAGAACAGTCACAAGGAGGGTATTTTCATAATAACCAAGATATTATTTCGTGGGAGAGGGACACAACATGTGGCTTCGTACAAAGCCGGGACTCCAGCCTATCACCCACTCTCAAGGCAACAGAGCACCATTTCTTTGAAACTATCACAAGCTACGTGGATTGACAAAGGGCAGTGAGCCAAGAGACCTGAGCTTTATCCAGAACTCAACCACTGATTCACCTTGCAACTCTGAGCAATAATTTAGCTACTCTCCCTCAGTTTCCCTTTCTATAAAATAGCTCCTTGTAAAGTGCATTTGATTTTTTTAATTGGACTGTTATTAAAAAGGCCTCATGTACTAATTGGCAGGGTTAAAAACTCTTATTTCTAAGCTCAGAAGCGGTCTCAGTCCAGCGGAAAACCGCTTCTGCTGAAACCTTTGACTGACAGCAGGGTTAATAAAAATGCTCAACCTTGACATAAAACCAGGCTTTCAGTGTATTAACTAATTTGGTTTTAACATCAATAATTTGGGACTTATTGCTACCTTAATCTAGGATTCTGAATACAGCCATGTGTTTACAGATTGTACATATTTTAATAATTGTAATCTTTAGTTTTCAAAGTTGGCTCAGTCTACTCCCAAGTACCATGAACAGTGTTCATTTTAGAAAGTGTATGGTTATACACCCAAAGAGAAACAGTCAATAGAAAAAGATTCCCATTTGATCACATCACATGAAGGCAGACAACTAAATACTGACAAATTTTATAGGTGCTTGAATACAAATGCAAGAAGTTAAAATGCTAAGATGGGTGAACTTGAATGCCTGATGTTAAACAAAAATATTGATGTAACAGGCATCACAGAAACTTGGTGGAATGATGACAAATCAGTGGGTCATTGTAACACCAGAATACAAAATATACGGGGATGACAGAGCAGGTTGTGCTGATGGGGGAATGGCACTATATGTAAAAAAGCACAGAATCAAATATAGAAAAAACTTTAAATGAACCAAATTGTACCACAGAATCTCTATGGATAGAAATTCCATGTTTGGATAACAAGAGTATAGCAGTAGGAATGTACTACCGACCACTTGAGCAGAATGTTGACGACAGTAATTGTGAAATGCTCAGGGAGATGAGAGAGACTATAAAAACAGAAAACTCAATAATAATGAGGGATTTCAAATATCCTCATATTGATTGGGTTAATGTCACCCCAGAAGGAATGCTGAAATAAAGTTTCTAGACACTATTAGTGACTGCTTCTTGAGGCAGCTAGTTCTGGCACCCACAAGGTAAAGAGGTAATTCTTGGTTTAGTCCTGAGCGGAGCACAGGATCTGGGCCAAGAGGTGAATATAGCTGAACCACCCAGTAATAGTGACCGTAGTGTAAATAAATTTAACATCCTTGTAGGGCGGAAATACAAAAGAAGCCCACCATAGTAGCATTTAACTTCAAAAAGGGGAACTAAACAAAAATGAGGAAGCTAGTTAAATGGCAGTTAAAAGGAACAATCACAAGAGTGAAATGCCTGCAAGTGCATGGAAACTTTTTAAAAACCACCATAATAGAGTTCCAACTAAATATATATCCCAAAAGAAAAAATAAATCAGTAACAGGAGCAAAAAAATGCCACCATGGCTAAACAGAGCGAAAGATGCAGAGACAAAAAGGCATCCTTCAAAACCTGGAAGTCAAATCCTACTGCGAAAAACAGAAAAGAACAAACTCTGGCAAGTCCAATATAAAAGTATAATTTGGCAGGTCTAATTAGCAACTAGCAAGACATGCAAAACTAACAGTCAGCTTTTTAAGTATATCAGAAGCAGGAAGCCTGCCAAACCACCAGTGAGGCCCCTGAACAAATAAGATGCTAAAGTAACACTCAAAGAAGACAAGGCCATTGAGGAGAAGATCAATGAATTTTTTGCTTCCCTCTTCACTGCAGAGGGCCTGAGAAAAATTCCCCCACATGAGCCATACAAATCTGAGGAACTGGCTCAGATTGTGGTGTCAGTGGACAAGGGTTTGGAGCAAACTGATAAATTAAACAGTAATAAATTGCCAGGGCCAGATGGTATTCACCCAAGAGTTCTAAAGGAATTCAAATATGAAATTTCAGAACCACTAAGTGTAATATGTAACCTATTGCTTAAATCAGCCTCTGTACCAGATGACTGGAAGATAGCTAATGTAATGCTAATTTTTTAAAAAAGGCTGTAGAGGTGATTAGGGATGTAAATGGTTAACCGGTAAGTGGCAGCCACCCTGGAGGAGCCCCAGCCCGTCAGCCCCAGTGACCCCAGCCCCTCTCCCTTTCATCGGTTAACAGTTAACCGATTAAATGATATAATTTTAATAATTTAAATGGTATTTACATCCCTAGAGGTGCTCCTGGCAATTACAGGCCAGTAAGCCTACCTTCAATACCAGGAAAATTGGGTGAAACTATAGTAAACAAAAGATTATCTGACACACAGAGGAACACAATTTGTCAGAAGAGTTAACACTGACCAATCTATTAGAATTCTTTGTAGGGGGTCAACAAATATTCTGGACAAGGGTGATTGAGTGGATACAGTGTACTTGGACTTTGAGAAAGCCTTTGACAGTGTTCCTCACCAAGGCTTTTAAGTAATGTAAGCAGTCATGGGATAAGAGGGAAGGTCCTCTCATGGATCAGTAACTGATGAAAGAACAGGAAACAAAATTAGGAATAAATGGTTCATTTTCACAGCAGAAAAAGGTAAATAATGAGTTACACCAAGGATCTCTATTAGGACCTATGCTGTTCCACATACTCATGAGGTCATGAACAGTGAGGTGTCAAAGTTTGCTGATGATATAAAGTCACTCAAGATAGTTAAGTCCAAAGCTGACTTTGAACATTTACAAAGGGAACTTTCAAAACTAGGTGACTGGGCAACAAAATGGCAGATGAAATTCAATGCTGATAAATGCAAAATAATGCACATTGGAAAACAATCTCAACTACATATACAAAATGATGGGTCTAAATTAGCCGTTACCACTCAAGATAGATCTTGGGATCATCGTGGAAGGTTTTCTGAAAAAATCCACATCCAGCAGTCTTCAAAATAGCTAACAGACTGTTAGGAACCATTTGGAAAGAGATAGATAAGAGAAAAATATCATCATGTTACTATAAATCCACGGTATGCCAACATCTTGAATACTGCATACACTTCTGGTTGCCACATCTCAAAAAAAAGACATATTAGAACTCGAAAGAGTACAGAGAAGGGCAACAACGATTAGAGGAATGCAACAGCTTTAATGTGAGTAGAGATTAAAAAGACTGAGACTGTCATACAATTTAGAAAGTAAATGACAAAGTGGAGATAGGCTGAGGACTATAAAATCACGAATGGTGTTGAGAGAGTAAATAAGGAAGTGTTATTTACCACTTCACATAACACAAGAACCAGGAGTCACCCAATGAAATTAACAGGCAGCAGATTTAAAAGAAACATAAGTACTTGTTCAAAAAATGCATAGTTTACCAGCGGAAGTCGTTCTCAGGGGATGTAGTCAAGGCCAAAACAACAAATGGTTTTAAATAGGAATTAGATAAGTTCATAGAGGAGAGGTCCATCAATGGCTATTAGCCAAGATGGTCAGGAACACAACACTGGGTGTCCCTAAACCTCTGACTACCAGAAGTTGGGACTGGATGACTGGGGATTAATCACTCAGTAACTGCCCTAGTCTGTCATTCCCTCTGAAGCATCTACCACAGGCCAATGTCAGAAGACAGGATAATGCACTGGATGAACCACTGGTCTCACCCAATATGGCCACTCTTACGTTTAACCAGAATAACCATCTCTGTCCCTACACTTCCTTTCCCTATACCGCATATGGGCCTCTCCTCAGCCCCGCAAGCCTCACAAACCGGAAAGGTTAAATCTCTGGAAGGAGATGTCAAATTCATTCTTTGGCAAAGGCCAAATTTAAATTTTAACTACAGTCCACAGGTCAAACAACATATTCAGGAGAACACACTCCCCTCTATGCACAGACTTTCCACGGAGATCAATGGCAGGTAACCACAGAAATCAGTAGTAGAATCTGGCTTTTACGTAACACAACTTTCAGTAATTATTTGTTCAGTCCCTTATTGTCACATTCAGACTCACGCAACAGGGAAATCTGCTCCCCTTCAGCTACACCCTGATTTCTGCCCTTTGTTTCCCTTCCTCCCTTATCTTCCTTTCTCCGTTTCCGTCCCTCAACCCGGTCTTCAGGTATTTCCTCCTCTCTTCCCTCTGCATTTCTTTTTTAGCAGCCATTTCCACCTCCTTGGGTTTCATTCTCATCTCATTCCCCATACCACTCACTAACTGGTCATTTATTACATAATTAATGCTTACATTCCAATGTCATAATAAAGCTTAAAAATTACCACTCCATTGACATTAATGGGAGAGTTCACACCTCTCAAAGCTAGTGTGTCTCAGACTGTCTGCAGATTCAGGAAGATTATAAACTGATGCATCCTTTTTGATTCAGATTTGAGAAGTTTCCTTCACAGCCACAAGAACTAGAAACTCCTGTTTTGTTTTGTTTTTTTAAATAAAATATCAGAATCTGCCACATCTGAAAATAAATCCAAACACAGGGAACAAGGTTTTTGACCCCTCTGCTCTAGATAGTGACATATTTCACCTGCTACGCACCTCACCAGGTAAACGTCAACAAGGCTAGTTGTTTCTTCCACTCAATGCTGTCCAAAGCCCTATACAGGTTTGCATAAGATACTAAATTGTCTGCAATGCCTTGGTTGTGCAGAGAAGTTGTTAGCTCATCTGCTATATAACTCACTCACACACAAGGTCAGGGAAGTCACATCTTCTATTGGTCCCTCACACACCTTGCAACAAGGCAACAACGTACTGCCAACATATAACTCAGTTGCCAAAGTGCTGGCTTCTCAACCTCTAATCTGTGGAGCTTTTACAATTCTGAAGCCATAAAACACAAATTAAGAAGGTGGCTTGCCTCAAGTTTGGTCTGAGTATCCTTCTCCTGAAGCGCATGGATCTTCCCATCTCTAGTCAGCACGTAGAGAGACCCCCACTCTGCTAAGACATCCACCACGTCATCGAAGACCGAGCTGTACGCAATGAACTTGTTACACAGGTCATAGACATTCAAGATTTGCTTGTCGGAGTTCTGTGTATCGCTCCCAGCAAACTCTGATCTGGATACCAGAAGAAAGGGGAAGAGATTAACACACGTGCCCCTGGATTTCTGAATCACATTCTAAACAGCGTCTCCTCAACACACTTAGAGCCGAGATACAAACCTTTGAACAACCATGTGAGTATATCGCACGTTAGTCCATATACTAGATGGAAGAAATCATATCTGAGTTATAAAAAGGTGGTGACAGATCCCACTGGAACTGGATGGTGGTGCATGGCACTATCCCAGGAGCAATGACTGGATTCTGTAGATTCATCTGAATTCATAACAGCCTTTGCCGGGGCTCTAATACCAATCACATCCCACAATAATGTCAGTCAACACCTGGGATGAATCTCAGAGTGCCCAGGACTGAGAGTCACCTTGTTAACCACCCTGCCTCCGGATAGAGAGAGACTTGCTGCTGCTTAACTGGGTGTCGGCTCCCCGACACTTCCATCCTGTTAGCTCCCAAACCCTCTCCTCTGGGCTATGTCACCCCTCACTTTGCCTTGCAGGTGAACGACAGATGCATGCCAGTGCCCAAACCCCTTTGAAGCATTCCCCCGTGGTGTTCAGCTCCTTAATCACAGAACACTCACAGTAATAAGAGGTTCGTTGTCCCTGAGGCAACAGTGTACACACCATCTTGAATAATTCAACTCAGGAGCAGCATCTCGTACAACACCGAGTTAATACAGTGAAAACAATCATAAGTTCATCATCAAAGATCAGAACATATTTCCAGTGGATATACACATAACTCCTTACATAGCAGCCGTACCAACATTTACGACAATCATAACCATTTAAAAAACCCAGCTTTCTGAATGAATACTATGAAAGCAGCAGGCCTGTTAGGAGTTGCTGTCACAGACCAGTGAGCCCTCTGCCAGCTGAGAGCAATGGGGCTCTGTGTCACAATAGCCTTGCACAACAAAGCAGCAGGAGAGCTGCAAAGTACAAAAACTGCACAGTGAATATATGTAAAATAGACTCATCTGCTTCCCGGAGTCTTACTTTGGGGAGCTCTTCCGGTCCTTGGAAACAATGATGAGGTATCCTCGATACCAGTGAACGATCAACTTCTGTCCCTCAAAGGCAAAGCAGGGGCCACGCTCATCCGGCTGGTACAGATACACACATTCGTTTCCTGCCACAATGAACTGGAGGTCCTGGGAGGGGTCGCTGAGCGTGGAGCACCGTAAACCGCAACCACGTGTGTCCAGCTCCAGACGAGGATACTCCTTCCCTGACAGCATATAGGACTGCCAATGAAATATGATTTTTCAGAGATTCTATCGAACCGCAGATTGGTGATAAATAACCAGGAGCTGTCACAATCAATGGGCCAGAGTCTGACCTCCATTACAGCTTTGTCAAGCCAATATCTTACCTGGATGTTCTCCGTGGTGACCACAAAAAGGTGGGTGATTTTCCCAGACTGGCGGAAGGCAAGGCCAGTGACCGGGTAATTGCCTTCGTGTAAGATCTGGGTCTTACTGTGTCGGTCTTGTGTGATGTCCCCTTCTGTAAGCACAACACTTCCATCTGCAAAGCCTGTTGAAGAAAAAGGACTAAACCGTTCATGTCTATGGCACTTTCCAAACACATACTAGTATTAAGTTCAAGGCAGTGGATCCTCCTTGTTGTTTCCCAGACAGATATGCATACTGGGACGGTCCCATGGTCTTCTCACTTCACAGACCCATGTATCAAACTCCCTTCCTGAGTAGAGCCTACTAGGACCTCTTCACAGCCATCTCCTGGCCCAGTGCAAAGTCTTACTGTTTGAGAAAGTTTAATCTCTGTTTCTTACACACACGCTTTCTTTATGGTTTATTTTCTCTCACTGCTCCTTTTTGTTTTGTTTTGCTTTGCTACAACAGATGCCTAACTCACTGGAATCAGTTTTGTGTAACAGTTGGTTTAAATCACAGCGCGCCACATGTATACAATAAGCACTATAAAAGTCAAGATTGTAAAATGGAAGGAAACCAGTTGGTCAAAAGTCACATTTTTAGGACAAGTCTTTGAACAAGTTACTGATCCACGAGAAGACCTTCTCTCTTATCTCATGACTACTTAGTTTGCATAAGAGCCTTTGGTGATGGACTTCTTCAAAGGCTTCCTGAAAGTCCTAGTACACTATATCCATGGGATCATCGTTGTCCAAGTGCTTGTTGACACCCTCAAAGAATCTGAGTAAGTTGGTGAGGCATGACTTTCCTTTACAAAAAAGCTGTGTTAATTCTTCCCCCAACAAATCATGGTCATCTGCCCCTTGTGGGTTCCAGAACTAGCTGCTCCAAGAAGCAGTCACTCATGCTGTCACAAAATTTTATCTCAGCGTCATGCCGCAATGTGACATTTACCCAGTCATTAAAATGGCGCTTTCTGCTTCTGGAGCCTCTCTAACCAACATTATCATTTCAGAATCGCTGTCAGCTGATTGAGAGCCTATGCCTACTGCTATACTTTTTTTTAGTCAAGCATGCAATCAGGGCCGGATTTCCAATTAAGTACAGTAGGCACGTGCCTAGGGGCACCAGTGTTCTAGGGTCACCTAAAAGGTAAAAGTGGGTTAAAAGTTAAAAAATTAATACATACACAGTTCAAAGTGGTTAGCGTAAGCTTATTTAAAAAAAAACTTATAAACAACCCAATGATACAGTAGAACCTCATAGTCACAGACACCTCGGGAATGGACGCTGTCCATAACTCTGAAATGGCCGCAACTCTGAATAAGACCTTACGGACTTCAGACACCGAGGGGCCGGGGGGGATTGGGACTGCAGCCACAGGTAGGGGGGTCAGGGCTCTGGGGGTATCAGGGCTTCTGACCCTCGGAATTACCAGGGCTCAGGACTTTAGATCTAGGGGGAGTGCTGGGGCTCGGGACTTCAGCCTCACAGCTCCATTCCCAGCTTCTGCCCAGGGGGCGGGGGCGCCAGAGTTCATACAGCTCCATTCCCAGTTTCAGGAGGGGAGGGGCATGCCGGGGCTCAGGGCTTTAGCTATGGTGGGAGCGCTAGGGCTGAAACCAGCACTCCTCTCATAGCTAAAGCCCCAGCACCCTGCCTTCCAGGGCTGAAGCCGGGAACAGAGCCGCAAGGCTGAAGTTCCGATCCCCAGCGCTCCCTTCAGGTCTAAAGCCTTGACCCTGGTGCTCCCGAGGGTCAGAAGCCTGGACCCCTTTAACTATTGAAGGAGAACTTTAAAAAAATATATGGATTTTGAGCATCTCATTAGCGCGTTTACGAAGCAGAAGTCAAGGCAGAAATCTGTGCAGTAAAGTAGCACCTACTTGCTATCTATGTGATTGTCAGCTGTGGGGGAGGGAGGTGCTGAAGAAGCTGCGTCTACGGGTGCATAAGGTATACATCTGGCCCTGCATGGAATTTCTATTCATAGAGTCTCTATGGTACAGTTTGTTTCATTTCAGATTGGCACCTTATTTGACTATGGTTCCTTTAATACACAATGCCACTCCCTCACCAGTGTGACCTTCTTTATCTTTCCTGTATATTTCATAGCGTGGTATTACCATATTGCAAAACCCATTTTCCTCCGCCTGAACAAAATCTAAATTACCCGAGTGTCCTTTTTTAAAAAAAAAAAAAAAAAAAAAAAAAAAATCATTTTTAAGCCCCGTTAATTTAAACAAAAATTTGCAATATAGCTAAAGAGAATAGGTACCTAAACTTTAAACCTCAATAAAGCATTAATTTTTTGCAAGTAAATTATGGTAAAAATCAAGATTTGCCAAACTTTAGCAAGTAATTACTGGCATTCTCAAGTAGTATCAGGTACATTCTCTTTAGGATGAAAACCATGTGATGTGAAAATGTCAGAACACTCTACACTGCCTTCCGTAGGACCAACCCATTTTCATTCCATCATATTAACTTCAGAGTTTGTTCAGCATCTTCAGGAGACATTTGCTTTTCACTTACCGATAGCCATGAAGTTAAGATTCTCATGGACAGTTAGGCAGGACACAACTGTAGGTTTGTTACCCGGTATTGCTTGGAAAATCCTTGTGCAAAAAGGATTCCCACCATATCGTTTCTCTAAGTTCCAGACTTTAACCTGCAAACAACACAGACAGAGTGTGAGTAGATAGGTTTTAAGGTATATTGGGTCCAAAACCTGGTCCCTTTTAAGTCCATAGGGCTAGAAATTAGTACATTATTTTTCTTTCCAAGACTTTCCCAAACTAATCCCAATACATGGTTCTCCCTCAGAAAAAACACACAAGACAGGCTCACGTCCTCTTTGTCATTTGACTTACCAGCGGGTTAATGCCTTCTTCATCTTCACCAACAGAAGCCAAGATGCTGTGCTGCTTCAGCTGGTGCAAGTGAGTCACCCTCAGCTTGTAAGCCTGGAAACTGCTAAGCTGAAGGGAGCGTGACAAGAACCAGATCTGACCTTCCATATGTAGATGATAGTCAAGGTACTCAGAGAAAAACAAAACGAAACCACACATATCACAACCAAACCTTTCTTAAACTATCCTTATTAGTGACAGCTGGCCAAATATACTCATACTAGTTATTGTTTCAGAAACTGAGGTCATCACACTGCAACAAAATATTTAGTGAACATTTTAACGTGCAGGTAACTGGGAGTTGGAAGAAGCAGACATTTTCTATATGCCAAAGGGCAATTGAACAACAAGGCAAGAGCTCTGCGCACACTTAACAGACATCTTACTATTAGTTTAGGGCCTGCAAGGTACTAAACACTTTTGACTCCCAAAGAGAAGCACCTGCCGGGAGACGTTCAGAACCTTACTGCAGTGAACCCATAGTGTATTTCAAGATGAAGGTGGTCATCTTGTTTCTAGTACATAGAGTACAATGGGCAAAAATATTTAATCTTTCTAGTTCTTACCAACAGGGATTCTCAGCCACGCAGAACGCATTCACAAGCATCTTCGCATGCATCATGCAATAAAGAAAATGGGCTACACTTCCTAAAGCCTGATGGATTCCAAAAACACACATTAGGTCAGCAAAACCACTCCTAGTGGTTTCGGGAATGCTTACCACCGCCCAGTTAACTACCCAAAACACTCTTTTCATAGAGGAGAAATATTAGGAAATTGACTGCATTATATATCACTCACACGCTTCCCATTTCATTTTTCCACCAAACAGGTAAAGCACAGGCGGTGGGAGAGCAAGTTTCTTCCACTCCACACCGTCAATGCGCCGCAGCCCCACTCAGAAGCACCCTCCTCCAGCAGTAAGCCGAGTTCAGACTAGACAGCTCATCCAGCCCTGGACTCGTGGGCTGAGCCTGGTGGGGGAGCAATTGGTGCCAGTGCGATGGACAAGTTTGTGACGTGAAGCAGACACGCGTATATCAGAACATGACAGCACCAGCCAGGCGTAGGGAGCAGTCTTGTTCCTGCCGACTGCGGACTTGGCCATTCCTAAATCTCCTCCCGGCGCACTGGCGCCCAAGGAGGGGGAAAGGCGCCCCGACCCCTTTCCTACCCGCTAGCATTCAAAGAGGATGAGGGTGAGGGACCCCCCTGCTTCTCTCCCCCTCAGGAGCCCCGGCCAAGGATATCCCCGAACACCAGGCTGCCTCTGCCCGAGTCGCAGACGGTGACGCCCGGCGGAAGGGCGTAGGGCTTCCCCCCGCCGGCTGCTCCCCCGTCGGGCCCGGCCGGCTCCTTCACCGTCTCCCTGTCAAAGAACACGAAGCGGCGCCACTGCAGGTAAGCGGCCATCTTGGTCCCCAGAGCCGGACCTGACAGGGGTCAGGTGACCGGGCCGCCGAGGACCGCCTCTCCCTGCGCGCGTGAGGGGCGGTGGCGGCCTGTCACGTGGGGCGCTGGGCAAGCGCAGTCCGCCTCGCCGCTGCCGGGAGCTGTAGTTTTCGCGCGCGCAGCGGCGGGAAGACAGTGAAGCATGCGCGCTAGAGGCCCTGCCCTCTTCTCACTACGTTCCCCCCTTTCATTGGGCAGATGGGTGGGAGGGGTGAGGGCTCAGGGCGCTAAACGGGGGTGTGAGCTCTGGCCTGGGGCCAGAGATGAGGGGTGCAGGAGGGGCTCTGGCCTAGGGGCAAGAGGTTGGAGTGCAGGAGGGGTCAGGGGCAAGGCCAGGAATTAGGGGCTTAGGGTGAAGGGGGCTTCAGGCTGCGGGGTTGATGGTAGTAGGGTGCAGGCTCTGGAGTGGAGATAAGGGATTTTGAGGAGCTCAGGTTTACCTCTGGTGGCTCCCAGTCAGCAGTGCTGCAGGGATACCTGGTCATCCTAGGAGACACACTATTCAATAACACTTTATTAGATGTTCATACGGGGTGTGGCTCACTGCTGAATAATGCTTAAATATAGCAGAACTGCCTTTTTTTTTTAAATGTTATTGCACATACCACTTCAAACCAATCTCAGAGAAGGGCCCAGGCCCAAATGGTAGAGAGAACCATTCAAAAAGCCTAAAATCATGGATCCCTGGGGTAGCTAGTTTGATGGACCCTATTAAGATTACAATAATGCAGCCCTGATAACAGTAACAAAAAGCAAGTATTTCACACAAAACATGCAGAGTTTTGTTTTAACCTAACACCACTTGAGTTCTCCCATTCTAGCATCATGTTAATTTATAAGACTAGGATACATTATAAAACAACATTTGTGATAGTTGTTTTTTTCTTGCTTTCTCTTTTGCAAATGTTGGATTTCAAAGTAACTTTCTTTATTGGAGGCTTAGTAAGAAGCAAAAGCCTCTCTCTTTTATCACACGGCAGACTTGAGGGCAGGATGACTTCCTGGTCTTGAGTGGGGGGAAAGAAAGGCAGCTTTTTGTTGCTAGCCTTTTACCTGCGAAACCAGGAATTACATCACACCTCCCCTTGGCTCATTAAACACGTAAGAATCTTCATTCATGTGTTATTATGCCTGTGTGTGATAGTTACACAGAACCCAGGGCCTCACACTGCCAGGCCATGGAGAAGGTATATATACCTCTTCCCCTGGAGCATGCACATGCAAAGGACTTCATATGCAGCCACTAGGCAAGCACACAAGGGACTTTACAGTCTGCGTTTACAAATTAAAGCTGGGGCTACTGCTGCTAATGGAACAACAGGTGGTGGACCTCACACAGCTGGAGGTGAATTGGGAGACAGGTGCCCTCAGGGTAGCCCTGCAGCACTAGCTACACCCTGGGAGTATAGAAAGAAGTCACTAGTAATTGTATGTAAACACATACAGAACAGCAGCAGGAAATAGTGTTATGTTGCTAGAACAGTGATTTCCACATAGAGAAAAATATTAAGCACAGAAAGTCGAAGTCATCCCTGCTGAAACTGCAGTGGTCTCACTGCACTTACATCAGAGATTAATTTGGGCCAGTGTGCTCAGTTGCACAAAAACCCCATATGAGCTTCCTAAACACCAGGGCTCTTAGAAAACCAGTGCATTTGCACAAAGAACAGCTCAAAGGCCCATATTCTAGTTGAACAGAAGGCAGGTCCATGTTATCTGTTGTGTTATGTAAAAAGCAGAGGTTTAAATAAAAGTAAGTAAGGCCCTAAATTTACGCACAGAGCCATATAGGGGGTTGCTGATCCACAGAGCCTGTCAGCAGGCAGGAGGCGATGGGGGTAAGCTGACAGGGGGCTTCCAATGGATGCTCAGCACCCACCATTGAAGTTCCATGCATTGAGGTTCCCAACTCAGCAGTAATTTTAATAATACTGGGCCTGATCTTGGGAAAAGAACCTGTCAAACCTCACAGGGATAACGGAATTCTTAAGTGATCAATATAATCAATACACAATCAATAGCTCAGCAACACAGTACTATAGAAATAGAGGGCATTTTCTGACAATTGCTTATGTGCAGTTAGTGGGCCTACGATTTGTCTTTGTGGCAGAGTGAGGGACTGGAAGTTATTTTATATATAGATAAGATTAATATGCACTGTGAAAAACATTTTTTGCATTTCTATAAGAGAAAACCCTACATTTAACTTGTTATGAAGAAGTGTATTTTCTTCTCTTTTCAGATACATAACTTGTGGCTCCAGGGGCTCCTCCGGGGCAGATTATATCCCTAAATCGCCACACAGTCAGTTCACATTAAGAAAAAGTCTATGTTCTCATTTCTTTGAGCTATAAAACATGCATAAATTTAAAGTACGTACATAAGAAATGTCTTATAGTAAGCAATTCTAACCTTTAAATTAAAAGACAGTTACAGCACAACTGAATTTGTGTGAGGTCATTTTTAATACAGGTGAAACATGGGTCAAGCAGCTGCCAGGAGAAATTCTGAACTCACAATTTAGTTGAATTTCTATCTACATGCCTATTAGGCCATTCTTCATTACATAAAATAATCTCAGAGCAACCATATGAAGCAATTACACCCCTAAAAGACCATCTGGCCCCAAACTCTGATTTTCCATCAGTGATCACCGGACTTTATCTCTGGTCTACAAACAACTACATTAAAAAACAAATCAACAAAAAGCTCAAGACAAGCACATCACACAACACTCGATCATTGGGCAAGAAAGCCAAATATTTTCCATAGCCGCCTGTTCTGCCAAGCTAGTGTAGTGGTAATTGGCTGCAACACTGGCTAACCCAGCCCACAGGACAATCAGTTACTGCCCAGCAGAAACCTGCTGCAAAAGGCTTTGTGCTGTGCAAATGTGACACCAGAGATTGCCCTGTAGAGTTGCAGACAGGTTGGTGTGCCCAGGGCTTAAGGCACTGTGAGGCTGTCAGAGGGGTGCTATGCACCATGACCTGTACTCAAACCCTCCCAGAAAGTGCACTGTTCTTTGCATCATATATATCCCAACACGGTAGTTTTATAGTCACTTGAGCTCATGTCCTCTCCAGTCAAGTTCCATCCCAGTTAATTGGAGGGGTTGAAAGACATCAGGAAGCAACTAATTTACAGAGTCTTCAAGATAAGTATAGTACAAGATCCACAAGGGAAGCGTCCCAGGGAAGGAATGGCTTTAGGTGCTGCGTTTTGTGTGTATGAGGAGTTCCCTCTGAAGGCCAGCCTCAATAGTTGTGGCTGATTTGCCTGGGGGCAGATCCGTGATGAGAGTGAGCTTATTGAAAACCCCACGACCAAAGTAATCAGCAACAACAGAGAAGCCATCATTAGAGCACTTGAGCTGTCAAAGACAAAAAGAAGCTTCATTAAGAGATGGTTGGGTCCTGCTCCAAGGCACTCATGCTCCATCTGCTGCAATCTCAACCATATTTGGTCACTTCATTTTGCAGCATTTGCGTTACATATAAGAAAAGGAGCATCGTCACCCTTGGTGGAAGCTCTTATACTAACACACACCTCAAGAAAGATTTTCTGCAGTTAGGATATTCAGCCTTCCCTGTTATCCACATGTTCACCTAAATATTCAGTTCATCTCCATTTAAATCATGTGCCATCAAATCAAATTGATCCCTATGCTTTTAAACACCACCAACTTAGCATATGTTAAAGTACATATTGCCCTGTCTACATTCGATTTTTCAGATGTGTTTGTTTGAATAGATTAGCTACAAATTCTAACATTTTAAATCCTTGCTTAGAAAAGGTCTGATAGGAGACACTATCTTTACGGTCTTAAACCTGCCTCGGCCAATTTGACCAATTATTTTCTACCTACTTCAATTTCACTACAGTTTCAGGTCAAACTGTTGTGCAGTGTTATTGTATGCTATTGTGCAGCTGTCATGTTCCACTCTACAGATGGATGCCTTTTAGTGACAGCTGAAGGGAAATTACTTCTAGATACCTCCATTTGTAGTATGGAAGGCACCTCAGAGACAAGTCATTCAGCTACCAGTGCTCCACAATTCAGGTTCAATAAGGACCTGTTTGCAAAGTCGCTTCATCCTTTCCTGTTCTCAGCAAGTCTCACAAACAGCACAGGAGCCTGAACGCCTGTGTATATTAACACATACCATTCACAGCAGCATGGGTGGCAAGTTCTATAGGCCCCCATGGCACTTGGGCACCAGGAATATTCCTGGCCCAGGGCCCAGCTCCAGCACTGTTTGAAGCTGGGTCTCTCTCTTGGCCCAGCCTTCCACCCCCAGGCACCCCGCTCCATGCATCCCCCGGGTGATTTAAAACAGCCCAGGGCACCCACCACTGGCAGCGCAGCAGAGAGGAGTGGCTTCCTGCCTGCTCACTTCACGTGGCTGCCAGCCAATAGGAAGCTGCGGGGACAGTGCCTGAGGGTAGCAGCATAAGGAGGCCCCCCGCCCTGCCTAGGAGTCCCAGGTAAGTGACGCACCCACCTCCTCCCAGAGCCTGCACCCCCACCCCTTTCCCACACACCCTCTCCTGCCCCCAAACTCCCTCCCAGAACCTGCACCCAAACTCCAGCCCAGAGCCTGCATCCCTCACCCTGTTCCCACACACCCGCTCCTGTCCCCAAAGTCTCTCCCAGAGCCTGCACCCCACCCCTCTGCACTCCCTCCCAGAGTCTACACCCAAACTTCATTCCAGAGGCTGCACCCCCTCTCTCCACACCCTTTCCCATCCCCAAACTCCCCCCCGGAGCCTGCACCTCACACTTCAGACCCCTTCCCCCACCCAAACTCCCTCCCAGAGCCCAACCTCTCACCCCTTCTGCACCCAAACTTCCTCCCAGACCCTGCACCCTAATCATAGATCATAGAATATCAGGGCTGGAAGGGACCTCAGGAGGTCATCTAGTCCAACCCCCCTGCTCAAAGCAGGACTAATCCCCTGTCCCAGCCCAGGGCCTGAACCCCAGACCTCCTCCCCCCACCCAAACTCCCTCCCATAGCCTTAGGTAGGTGGGGGGGGCGGAGTTGAGGGGGCAGGATCTGGGCATTCTAGGCACCACCAGAATTTCAACAAACCTGCTGCCCCTGCACAGCAGAGATTTAAGGGGAAAGCAGGTATAAGGGGAAAGGGCAGTGATGATGATACCGCTACCTGATGCTGAAACTGATCATGCAGATCTCTCTTCTGTTCTTGGGTTCGGATCATATCTGTGACCTTTCGGTTCTCTGGCATGCAGGTGGGACATTCTGAATCGCTCTCTGAGTAGCTCTCAAAGCAGTGCTGGTGAAAGGAATGACCACACAGGAAGTGGACTGAAGGCAGCTCCAGGGCACTTGTACAGATGCTGCACTTTGTTTTCTGGAAGATCTTGGGACTGAGACAATTTGGGGGTGGGGGGAGAGAGAGACAGAATACGATTTTTCTTAAGAAAATGAAGAAATAGGACTACCCAATGTAAGACACCCCAGAGTCAGTGCACCTGAGCAGCAGTTGAAGGCAGGATTTTCCCTCTAGGTCTCCAAACCCATAACTAGCTCACTCAACCACCAGCAAGAGAACAGGAGGAGATCTTGGGGATGCACACTATAAGATGCTCAAACTAGATTTTTATATAGCCAGGGAGAGAGAGTGAGAGTCTCCTGCACCTGGTTTTGAGGTCTTCAATCTCCTGGCGGATCCTTGTGGTCTCTTCACGATATTTCTGAATCCTCTGCTCATCCTGCTCAATCTGGCGGCTCTGCTTCTGCAGCTTGTTGACAAGATAATCCTTAATCACAGACAGCGTGGCCGTGGAGTTATGAGCCAGAGTCTGCACAACTGAGAATAACCAGCACATTAATACAGAAACAAACCAAGAGCTGGAACAGCTGAGTTGGTCTTATCTGGACTGGTCTTTTCTGAAATGCCATCCGAAGACCAAAGGGCTCAGGGTTTTACTGAATTACAAAACTCTTGACTAAAACTCTAAACTTTAGACGGTATTAGACAGGGAAACTGTGGGTTCCAGTGACCAATGTGCTTAGGGGATTCCAGAAATAGATGATGGGGAGGTGTTTTGAGCCGGACACTGGGAGTCAAGAGACCTGGATTCTCTTCCAGTTTTGTCACCAGTTCACAGTCTGTCTTGGGCAAGTCACTTTACCAATAGGGAAACCAAAGTACAGAGACTGAATGGGGATACTGCTTAGTCACAGGCAGGTTGTGAAGCTTGATTAGAATTAGTAAGCCCTCCCCTCAATCAGGGATCACTGGTATGTGCCCTCCCTACGGTGCAGGCAGCTAGTGGACTAGCTAAATCTCAAGCTGCATTGACTATTGCATTCCTCCAAACTCTCTGTCCAGAGAGAGCTCATTCTAGCCCTATTTCCTTGCTGTACGTCTTGTCATTACCGAGCAGTGGAGGCATGAGGTTCTTGTTTTCAATATGCTTCAGTACCGCTGTGATGTATTCCTTGCAGTCCTCTTCTTTCCGGGCAAAATAGCTGAGGGCCTGTTCCCAGAGACAGGTCTCTTGGTCTCCATATAACTCGCACACCTCAATCACCTTCCTGTACTGCTCATTTTGCATGTGATAATGCATAATCTGTTGGAAACTGAAAAAAGGGGAGCCAGGGAGAGGGCAGGTCAGTTGGTCAGCCCACCTCTCCCTTACTCACTGCTGCAGGGATCCCAGCCTGTCACCTGGCCACATAATTCCCTAACACTACTCCAAAGCCCCAGTTCAGCCAGACCCTTCTACATTACATTACATTACACCACCCCTCTGAAAAAACAGCAGCAGAGACACAGGTTAGTTTTTCAGCTTGGTAACTGACCTAGATCCCTGCTTTGAGACTTTCAAAGGACCCTTACCCTTGCCTTCCTCTTGTAGTACATAAAGGGTTGTGGTCCAGTGCCTAAATCAATAAGGCTCAGTCCCTGGAAGGGAAGCAGCACTCACAGTTTGCCCTGTTCATAAAGGTAGAGGACACCATCCTTGAAGTTGTGCATCTGACACAGTACCAAAGCCTTATGGAAAACTGTTCTAAACCTTCCACTCTTCAGCAGGGTGATGGCTTCACTGTGCAGCTTCTCTTTGATCTGCAAAGGAGACAAAACAAAATAGAGCATTAAGCTCCAGGATCTTGGCAAATTAAGAAGATAAGAAGGGCCACACTGGGTCAGACCAAAGGTCCATCAAGCCCAGTATCCTGTCCTCTGACAGTGGCCAGTGGCAGATACCCCAAAGGGAACCATCCTCTGTCTCCCAATCTCAGCTTCTGGCAAACAGAGGCTAGGGACACCATTCCTGCTCATCCTGGCTAATAGACTGATGGAAGATAGCTATTGATGGACCTATCTAGCTCCCTTTTGAACCCTGTTATAGTATAGGCCTTCACAACACCCTCTGGCAAGGAGTTCCAGAGGTTGACAGTGCGTTGCGTGAAAAAATACTTTCTTGTGTTTGTTTTAAACCTGCTACCTATTAATTTCATTTGGTGGCCCCTTGTTCTTGTATTATGAGAAGGAGTAAATAACACTTCCTTATTTACTTTCTCTATACCACTCATGATTTTATACACCTCTATCATATCCCACCCTAGTCGCCTCTTTTTCAAGCTGAAAAGTCCCAGCCTTATTAATCTCTCCTCATATGGAAGCTGTTCTATACCCCTAAGCATTTTTGTTGTCCTTTTCTGAACCTTTTCCAATTCCAGAACATCTTTTTCGAGATGGGGCAACCGCATCTGCGTGCAGTATTCAAGGTGTGGACGTTTTTATATAGAGGCAATATGACATTTTCTGTCTTATTATCTATCCCTTTCTTGATGACTCCCAACATTCTGTTCGCTGTTTTGACTCCCACTGCACACTGAGTGGATGATTTCAGAGAACTAGCCCCATGACTCCTAGATCTTTTTCTTGAGTGGTAACAGCTAATTTAGACCCCATCATTGTATATGTATATTTAGTATTATGTTTTCCAACGTGCATTACTTTGCATTTATCATTAAATTTCATCTGCCACTTTGTTGCCCAGTCACCCAGTTTTGTGAGATCCTTTTGTAGTGCGTCACAGTCTGCCTGGGACTTAAATATCTGAAGTAGTTTTGTATCATCTGCAAATTTTGCCACCTCACTGTTTACCCCTTTTCCCAGATTGTTTATGAATATCTTAAATAGGACTGGGTCCAGTACAGATCCCTGGGGGACACCACTATTTACTTCTCTCCATTCTGAAAACTGACCGTTTATTCTTACCCTTTGTTTCCTTTTTTTTAACCACTTATCAATCCATGAGAGAACCTTCCCTCTTATCCCATGATTGCTTATTTTGCTTAAGAGCCTTTGGTGAGGGACCTTGTCAAAGGCTTTCTGAAAACCTAAATACACTATATCCACTGGAGCAGAGAGTCCTGTGGCATCTTATAGACTAACAGACGTATTGGAGCATGAGCTTTTGTGGGTGACTACCCACTTCGTCGGACTCTGCTGCTTTTACAGATCCAGACTAACATGGCTACCCCTCTGATATATATCCACTGGATCTCCTTTCTCCCCAATCTTGTTGACCCCCTCAAAGAATTCTAGTAGATTAGTGAGGCATGTTGACTATTTCCTAACAAATTATGTTCATTTGTGTGTCTGACAATTTTGTTCTTTACTATAGTTTCAACCAATTTGCCCAGTACTGAAGTAAGGCTTACTGGCCTGCAGTTGCCAGGGTCACCTCTGGAGCCCTTTTTAGAAACTGGCATCACATTAGCTATCCTCCAGTCATTTGGTACAGAAGCTGATTTAAATGATAGGTTACAGACTACAGTAAGTAGTCCTGCAATTTCACATTCGAGTTCCTTCAGAACTCTTGGGTGAATACCATCAGGTCCTGGAGACTTATTACTGTTTAGTTTATCAATTTGTTCCAAAACCACCTCTATCATCATCTCAGTTTGGGACACCCCAAGGACCAGACGTCTACCCTGCAGCTCTCCTGGGGGCTGGGGGAGAGGAAGGGGGAGTTTGCTCTGTTCTTCCCCTTTCCCTATTACAAAAAATAAGAGGAATTCTCCTTGGCCTTGATTAGCAGTGATCTAGATGATTGCTGGGAGTCAGTTTTCAGAACAAAAAGGGTGCAGGCGAGTGAGACAAGGCACTCTCCCAAGGGGTCATAATTTTTCAGCACCCAGAATCAATGAGACCCTTAGGGACTGAGTCCAGCCTAACCTAATAGAAATGTAATAGATGAATGGACAAACCAGCACAGTCCATCTGTCCAGCACAGCAAGCTTAGGTCACCTTATATTAAAACCATATGAGCAGAGCTTAGAGCAAGGGTCTCCAATGCAGCACCTGCGGGGGCATCTTAATGTGCCCGCGTCCTGTCCCCTGGGAGAGCACCCGCCGAATTTCAGCAGCATTTCGGTGGGGATGCCTCTCGATGACGACCTTGTCACCAGCAAGTGATGTCATCAAGAGGCATCGCCCCCGAAATTCAGGAGTGACGCCTCTCGATGACGCAATTGTCAACGGCAAGCAGTGTCGAGAAGCATCGCCCCCAAATTTCGGGGGCGATGCCTCTCGATGACGCTACTTTCTGTCGATAGATGACATCGAGAGGCGTCGCCCTCGAATTTCGGCGGCGACCCCTCTCAATGTTGTCACTTGTCAACAGCAAGCAGCGTCATCGAGAGGCGTCGCTGCCAAAATGCCGCCGAAATTCGGCAGTATTTCGGTGGGTGCTCCACCGCCGCAGTGGTCCTTCCTCTGATGCCCGATGCAAATAGAAATGGTGGGCCCGCCAAAGCCCCTTCTCTAGCTACAGAGTGAAAGGAGCTCAAACCTGCAGATCCTGTTCATGTGCCCAGTTCTGGAGTCGAAGTTCCAGCAGTGTGTCATAGACGCCCTGAGGAGAGTCAGACTGCACCTCTGTCATGTGCTCCAGAAAAGCCTTCAGCTCCCGGGAGTTGTTTGCAAAGACTGGAATGAACTCCTCAGAGTTAGCCTTTAACACAAGCCAGAAACAAAGTCAGACACACTGTTCAATCCCAAGTGCATGTCTCTCCATGGCACTCAGCACCCCAAAGCACCCCATATTTTCTCATGGTGATGTAATTATTGTATGGATTTGTACAAAGCACGCTGTGTGAGCTATCCTTTTACAAGTCTTGATCTGCTAAACATTAATATCTTGTTGGATTGTATGTGCTATCATCATATGTGAAGTTATGAAATCTTGCTATGTGGGAGTTACTAAAGTACGATGTAAGGCTGGAAGCACCCACTGTTAGCCTTTCAGGTACAACCATGAAGAGGCTAGACAGTGCTAATAGCCCATCAACAAAGACAATAGCCATGGAAAAGGCTTGTCCACACCTGTGGATGCTTCAGCCAGCCTATGGATAATGGCTGCTATGCTATGCTGGGAGAGCAACACAGAGGTGCACAGACAATCAGGAAGTTTTTGGAAAGCGTTGGGGACAATTTCCTGGTGCAAGTGCCGGAGGAACCAAATAGAGGCAGAGCTTTTCTTGACCTGCTGCTCACAAACAGAGGAGAATAAGTAGGGGAGGCAAAAGTGGACGGGAACTTGGGAGGCACTGACCATGAGATGGCCAAGTTCAGAATCCTGACACAAGGAAGAAAGGAGAGCAGACGAATACAGAGCCTGGACCTCAGAAAAGCAGACTCTGACTTCCTTCGGGAACCGATGGGCAGGATCCCCTGGGAGAATAACATAAGGGGGAAGAAAGGAGTCCAGGAGAGCTGACTGTATTTGAAAGAATCCTTATTGAGGCTGCAGGAACAAACCATCCCGACATGTAGAAAGAATAGTTAATATGGCAGGTGACCAATGTGGCTTAACAGTGAAATGCAGGAACAGTCATGGATTCACCCAGGGCAAGTCATGCCTGACTAATCTAATTGCCTTCTATGACAAGATAACTGGCTCTGTGGATGAGGGGAAAGCAGTGGATGTGTTATTCCTTGACTTTAGCGAAGCTTTTCGGGATACGGCCTCCCACAGAATTCTTT
The DNA here is from genome assembly GCF_025201925.1 of Gopherus flavomarginatus. Lineage (NCBI taxonomy): Eukaryota > Metazoa > Chordata > Testudines > Testudinidae > Gopherus > Gopherus flavomarginatus. Next base: position 29,276,029 of record NC_066629.1, on the reverse strand, counting down.
CCAGCAAGTTAAAGAATTATGGGCTGAATTAATGGACTGTAAGGTTGATAGAAGGCTGGCTAGATGGTCGGGCTCAATGGATAGTGATCAATGGCTCCATATCTAGTTGGCAGCTGGTATGAAGTGGAGTGCCCCAAGGGTCAATCCTGGGGCTGGTTTGTTCAATATCTTCATTAATGATCTGGAGGATGGCGTGGACTGCACCCTCAGCAAGTTTCCAGATGACACTAAACTGGGAGGAGTGGTAGATACGCTGGAGGGTAAGAATAGGATACAGAGGGACCTAGACAAATTAGAGGATTGGGCCAAAAGAAATCAGATGAGGTTCAACAAGGACAAGCACAGAGTCCTGCACTTAGGACGGAAGAAGAAAGAAATTCCATGCACTGCTACAGACTAGGGACCGAATGGCTAGGCAACAGTTTTGCAGAAAAGGGCCTAGGGGTTACAGTGGACGAGAAGCTGGACACAAGTTGACAATGCGCCCTTGTTGCCAAGAAGGCTAACGGCATTTTGAGCCGTATAAGTAGGGGCATTGCCAGCAGATCGAGGGACGTGATCATTCCCCTCTGTTCGACACTGGTGAGGCCTCATCTGGAGTTGTGTGTCCAGTTTTGGGTCCCACACTACAAAAAGGATGTGGACAAATTGCAAAGAGTCCAGCAGAGGGCAACAAAAATTATTAGGGGGCTGGAGCACATGACTTATGAGGAGAGTCCAAGACAACTGGGATTGTTTAGTCTACAGAAGAGAAGAATGGGGTGGTGGGGATTTGATAGCTGCTTTCAACTACCTGAGAGAGGGTTTCAAAGAGAATGGATCTAGACTGTTCTCAGTGGTACCAGATGACAGAACAAGGAGTAACAGTCTCAAGTTGCAATGGGGGAGGTTTAGGTTGGATATTAGGAATAACATTTTTACTAGCAGGGTGGTGAAGCACTGGAATGGGTTACCTAGGGAGGTGGTGGAATCTCCTTCCTTGGAGGTTTTTAAGGTCAGGCTTGACAAAGCCCTGGCTGGGATGATTTAGTTGGGGATTGATCCTGCTTTGAGCAGAGGGTTGGACTAGATGACCTCCTGAGGTCCCTTCCAACCCTGATACTCTATGATTCTGTGACTCAGCAGGAGAATGCAAGGGCTGGTGATCAGATCACATGATATTGAACTCCATTTTGGTACTTGAATTTCCCCCCAAACTGAGCTGGGAACTTAGCTTGGAAAAAAGGGGTTCCCACCACATAGAAAAAACTATATAAGGGGGAAGTGACATCACCATAGAACCTCACTCCACACACAAAAGAGAACACCTGGAAACACCTGAGAAATGAAGACGGAACTGGGGGAAGCGTTGGTTCCAGACTAAAGGGATTTCTAGCCTGTGTATGGAAACATGGTGAACTGCTTGTACAGTCGAACTGGGTGAGATACTATTTGATTCAAATCCTATCTAGTATATTAGGCTTAGATTGCTTTTTTTTTTATTTGCTAGGTAATCTGCCTTGATCTGTTTGTTATCACTTATAATCACTTAAAATCTATATTTCTGTAGTTAATAAACTTGTTTTGTTTTATGTTTTATCTTAACCAGTATGTTTTTGAGTGAAGTGTTTGGGAAAATCTCAGTTCAGCTAACAAAAGCTTGGGGCATATCTTCCCCACATCGAGGGGGAAGCAGACTAATTTAAAGAGCTTGCACTGTACAGATCCCTGTGAAGTGCAGCCAGTATACTTCTAGGTTTATACTCCAGTAGGGGTGCAAGGCTGGGCAACTGAGAAATTGGCTGGTGCCTCCATTGTGGGTCCATGACTGGCTTTGGTAAAGCACTCAGGTATGTTGCGCCACCTGCTGTGATGTTGGGTGATAACAGGGCTCAGCGGGGGCTGGCTGGGTGTTATCAGCAAAAGCAGTGTGGGAAGCCAACCCAGCTGAACGGTTTGGGGGCACAGCAGGTCCAAAGACTTCCAGACGTCACCTTGGGGGTACACTCCCCACGTAGTCTAAGTAGAATCTCTTTCAACAAACAGCAGATCCAAACACTGGAAATTCAAACTTGTGCCTTTTAGATCGAGGGAAACTCCCTTTCAGGTGATCTTGGTGGAATTAGAGCAGCTCAGTGCAAAACAATGATTCTTTAGAATTTCCCAGGTGTCTATTGCTATTAAATATTTTATCACAGATAAAAGTCCCAATAAGGGTTAGGGCACCATTGTGGTCAGCGCTGTACAAACACATAAGATGATGCAGTCTCTGCCCCAAACACCTTACAATCTTAACAGACAAGGCAAACAGTGATGGTCAGACAAACAAACAGGGCATCAAAATCACAAATCTTAGGTTTTATTTAAAAGAACCTCTCTCCCCAACTCAGCCCCTCCCCCATCCCCTACATGTTCCCCAATTACTGACCCAGTGGGCCCTTCTCCCATCCTTCCTATCACTCAGAAGCATTTCACTTTATTATTATTCTGTCTGGTTACATTTTATAGCCACTATTTTTGCTTATTCAATGCCCGTTGTCTCACTTTCCTTTCCACCCCAATCAGCACCCAACCCTCACACCACTCTCTTGCACTTTCAAAGTTCAGTTCACAATTCTGCTGATGTCAGAGGACACGAAAGGGACTCAGGACTCTGAAGGAGAGTGCTCCCTTGCCCTGCTGCCAATTCTCCCCAATTCCTTCAGAGAAGCAGAGCCCTTGTGAGACATCTCTACGGGGGGAAGCTGACGGGCCTTCCCAACATTTATAGAGAACAGAAGCCACACAGACCCTTGTGTCCCATTGACTAGGATGCAGTGGTGGGGAACTAGAGGGTGCTGATGGGACCTACAGGTCCAAGCAATCCAATTTCCCTGCTCCAAAGCCTCTGCCAACACATCACCCCTTAGGGTGGTGATGGGAGGCTGGGCTCTGCTCATATGTTCCAGTGCTGAGGTTTGGGAAGACAGGGGGAAGAACTAGTGAAGAAAGTTGCCTAGTGCTTAAAGCAGAGCCTTGGGAGCTACTGCTCCTCTGTTCTAGTCACAGCTCTGCCACTGATTGTGCAATCTTGGGCTGGTCACTTCACCATTGCCTCTGTTTACCCAGAGAGGAGAGGAGAGATCAGTCTGGGACCAGACCCGAGGTCTCCAGCTTCTTGTTCACTTAAGAAGCAATATACAGGTAGCGGTAGTAAAGAGGCCCCCCTCTCCCATGATCCAAAGGTGTCAGTATTTTTCCAACGCAATGCATGAGTCTTCAGACCTACCCAATACCATAGGGTTACCCCCCCGGTCTGTTAAGTCTTCAATAGCAATGGAACAAAGCACTAGGATTCTTACGGCATCTGTGACTCCACGTCTCCACAGGAAACATCCCTTTGCTCCAACACTTTCAAGTCATATTTGTCAGCTATGAAATCATCACATTAGCTACATCTCCTCACTCAACCTCTCAAGGGCACACTGATTCAGTTACTCAAATGTTACCTTTTTCCCCTCCAGCATCCCAGAGCATTCACGGTCTCCTGTTGGCCGGTAGTCCGTGCACAGGATCTTCAGCAGTTCCGTGGTCTCACTGGGGACATGGTGCATCAGGATTTTGCCATACCGCTTCATGTTACTTTCTGCCTGGTCAAAGGGCAGCTTGCCAATGTACTGCAAGGCCTCCTGGTAATTCTGCAAGGGAGAGCTGGTGAGAGTCACATGGTACCACCTTCTGTAGTTTAGATACAAAATCCAAAGCCCTCTCTGCACAATACCCAACATTCACGGAAACAATGCAGTATTTTATTTAAAACCAACCAACCAACAAAAAAAGGTATCCAAAATTATAAGTTTGCCCACCAATAAAATGCAACCATCTGTGGGGTGAGATGGTAGCAGCCAGATGGACAACTGCCACTGATCCAGGACAAAACAGCTATTCCAGTAGCAGCACCTGAAGCAAGAGCACATTTAAGCCCTGCGTAATTACTTATATGCCTCAGAGACAAGTCTGACTAGTGCACAATGCTAGCAGTTGTTCGTACTGCTAGCACAACTGTGCCCTGAGCAGCTTAGACTCCCATGCTGCATGGAGGAGCATTCCTGACAAAGAGAGGCTTTCATACCATATAGGGATCAAACAGAAATGGTTAAGGGTATCTTCTCACCTTGATGTCCTCCAGCTGGATTTTGAGGAACCATTCATGGTGTGCATGCTTCTCTGCCAGGTATACAGCATGGGAAAAGTAACCTGCTTGACGGAGTACCTTGATTGCTGTCTCCACATCAAAGTGGACCTCACTCTCACTGGTCTGCAAGGAGGAAATGATGGGGGATTACTGGGGGAGAGGGAGAGAGATAGGCCTGATATGGATTTGCAGACATCTGGCCTATTAGCAAGAGCCCTCTAGGCTGTTGGCAGAGACAGACCAGTTTCCATGCATGAGGACCCAAACAGCATCTGTTAAATTCCTCTCATGCAAGACAAGCATTGCATGTGCAGATGGCCATTGTTCTAGTTAGAATTCTAAGATTTAATCACACTAGGAAAACAATCAATCTTCCATGCTCAAAGCTTAAGATGGCAAATCAAAAGAATGCTGCAGTGGTTCTGGAAGCTTAGAGATATGTCAATGAGGATGTTAAGGACTAATCCAGCAGTCCTCATGCGGGCCAAGCTACTACTGGAATCAGTCTACCATGTTGCTATTACCCTTTTTCTAATCACTGTACTAACCTGATAGTTTTGCATAAATACTTTTACCTTCCCCCATTACCTTGATGAACTCCTCCAGTTTGGAGCTGTCTTTGAGTTTGGTGTAGCAGTTTAGCAGCAGGGTGGTGTGGTCTGCGTTGGCAAGGGACTGTAGGTGGAGTGTCTGCAAGTACGCAGTCAGGTTGTGTATACGCTGAGCATCTAAGAACTTCCGGATCACATAAGATGGCTCTAGCTTCCCAATGGTTCTTGGGAGAAAAGTGACATGAAGTCTCTACTTTCAATAAGCCAGAGATAAAAGAATTGACAGCACAGCAATAAAGCTCTGGACACCAACAGGAACCCACCCATTAGGGTCCCAGCTATGTTTCAGAAATGATGACTGGTCAGACCATGATACCATCCATCCTCACATGTAGTGGAGCAAACTTAATACTCTGCCCCAGAGGTCTTGGACTAAGGTTGGGGTGGAAACACATGTCGATTTAACATCTTATTTTAAGGCGAAGGTGTGGTTTTGACACACAACTGAGTTAAGACCACCTCAAAAAGAGTTTAAAAACAAGGTTTCCTGAGCCCTATAGTCAGAGCTCTTCTCCCCACTTCAACATCTTAGCAACTATTATCCTGCTATTACACTGTTGTGATCACAACTCTACAGTAAAATTTATGTCAACACTACATAAATCCCAAGAATCCCAGAAACAGAAATACTGGTTCTAAATAAGACAGATAGTTCTTGCTTAGAGCTGTCTCTTACTAATACCCCACTTTATGAAACTTTAAAAGGCCACTTGTCAAGTTCTTGTAGGCCCAAAACGGTAGGTTTTGTTAAAGGTGTATATACCCTGGTATAAAGAAAAGTATGAGGTGTTTTGGGTTTTTTTTTGTTTTTTTTTTTTAATATTTCACTGAATGTAGTTTTATTTTTTTAAACATTCCCCAGGTGTTACATACGAATTACCAGATGGATCAGATCTGTGATTCATCTAGTCCAATATCCTGCCTATGGCAATGGATGGCACCAAATACTTCAGAGGAAGGTGCAAGAAACCTCACAGTAAGAAGATTTGGGATAATCTGTCCCCACATGAAGACCTCATCCTAATCCCAAAAAATCAGATTGGCTACTTGAAACAATTTTTGTCTGCATTAACTATTGTATCACTAAAGCCTGGTCTACACTACAAACTTAGGTCAAAGGAAACCATCTATTAATATATGTCTCTACAATACTGAGTCCTTTCCGCTGACCTAAATTGCTTGTAAAGTCGACTTCTTTACTCCACCTCTGCGAGAGACGGAGCACTTGATTCAACATCCGCGGATCAACAGGGGCTAGTGTAGACACTGCGTTGTGTAATTTAAATGAATTGGCCTCCAGGAGTTGTCCCACAGTGTTCTGCTGTGACCGCTCTGGAGAGCACTTTCAACTCCACTGCATAGCAACCAGATACACAGGAAACAGCCCCTCCCCTGCTAAAGCCCCAGGAACTTTTGAATTTTCATTTCCTGTTTGATTGGTGTGGAGAGCTCACCAGCACAGCTGATCATGGAGACTCAATGCCACAAACGAGCTCCAGCACGGAGTACACATGGGGTGGTGAATCTTATTGCTGTGTGGAGAGAAGAGTCTGTGTAGGCACAGCTCCGATTCAGCAGAAGAAACGCTGACATCTATGCCAAGATCACGCGGGTAATGTGGGAGAAGGGCTACACCAGGGATACACAGCAGTGCTGCGTGAAAATAAAGAAGCTTCTGCAAGCGTACCAGAAGACAAGGGAGGTGAATAGTCGTTCTCGTTCTGTCCCACAAACTTGCCGCTTTTATGAGGAGCTGCAAGCGATTCTCAATGGCAACCCTACCACTACCCCAAAATGGAGTACGGATACCTCCCAGGAGTCCTGAGCCACCTCGGGCAACAACAAGGAGGACATTCTTGACGATGAAGCTGAGGAGGAGGAGAAAGGGAGCCAGGCAAGCAGAGGATCCATTCTTTCCAACAACCAAGAACTGTCTTTAATGAGCAAGCCCAAAGGGAACAGGTGACTGCTGAGCAGGATACCGGAATGGCACCTCTGGTGATTACACATTTCCAATCAAACTGTAGGGTTTACGTGTTATTATTTTGTTTAATCTGAACAAAATAGGAGGTGTAGTAGGTATCGGTGGCCACCCCAGCTACGTGGAGAGTGCTCTCAGAAAAGAAGATCATTTATGTGCCAGGGATGGCCCGGAAATCCTCCATGGAGATCTCTACGAAGCTTTCATGGAGGTACTCTGCAATCCTTTGCAGGTTTCTGGGAAGGACTGCTTCATTGTTTCCACCACAGTAGGACATTTTCCAGCACACTCCAGTATTAACTTTGCTGACATCATTGCAGCACAAGGCATTGCAGCATAAGGACCAGGTCTGTACCCAGATACTTGCAGCATCTGATCCCTTGCTGCCTCTGTTCCCCTCAAGAGATGCATAGGGTCTCCTAGAGGAAATGGAGGAAGTTTTCAATGCAAGCCCTTGAACCATAAACAATACAACAAGTAATCTGCCTCCCTTTGGTGGAATCTGGGTCACACAATCACGCTTCCCTAAAGTGCCGTGGCTGTGGTTGGAAGGGATTACAGTTGATGGGTGGGGGGCGGCTTCCTGTGTGTTTCCCTCCCCTGAAACCTAGTGCCGCCTTCGTAAAAAAACAAACTATTTGGGGAGCTTTACACTGGTGCCCATCCTCAAGCACCATCCAGGTTGCTAGGGGAAAGGGGGCATTTCTCAAGTGTTCAATTGTGCTCCCAATGATGTCTTCACAAAAGCAGCAGCACAAAACCTGTCGCCCATGCCTTGTGGCCTTACTCATCTTGGCTGGAGCAGCAAAACAACTCTTCCAAGAGCTAGCGGCTGTGATTACATTGTGGTGTGCCATGAAGTGTATCGAGGGGTGTGTTTTTTTAATATTAAAAATCAACCATGCACCAGAAACAATGTATGCCCTTGTCAATGGTACCCTTGTGCTTTGAATTCCTTGCAGTTGAAATCTTGTTCGTTAGCATATCTTCCACACTGGGACAAAGACATTCCCAGATTAGAAGGTGGAAAAAGAAGACTTGGGAGGACATGTTCAAGGAGTAACGCATGCCTCACAGACAGCTGAGACAGAGAATGGAGGATTTCACTCTCCAAGAACCTGGACATGGACAGGGAGGACAGGAGAGCATGCAGGGAACAAGAGCGTGCCATGCAGGATGAGATGCTGCAGATTATGAAGGAGCAATCAGATATGTTGAGGCATCTGGCTGAGCTTCAGGAAAGGCTGCTGGATGCTAGACTCCCTCTGCAGTCTGTGCAGAAGTGCCTGCCATCATCGCCTAGTTCTCAATCCTCCTCCCCAAAATGTCCTATGAGGCAAGGGGGAGGTGGAGGAAAGAGTCTGTATCCCTTGCACTCAACACCAGGATAGATACAAGGAACAGAAGGCGCCCATTCCCAAACCTTTGATTGTTATTGCAGTGCATCTGTAAGCAAGCTTTCCTTGTTTCTCCCCTCACAGTATTATCAGCCCTTTTGCCTTTGATTATCTTACTTTTCTTTGCTGTCTCTGAGTTCGTGTGCGTAATAAAGCAAAACAGATTGAGAAAACAAGGCTCTTTATTCATTCCACAAATGGTGGTTGGTGAGGGTGAAGCATACGGGGAGAAAATGCAATGGAGGGAATAGTTTGGTAAGGAACAACACAGATAAGCGTCACATTACTCTGGCTCATTGCTGAAACTGGTTGTCTAGGTCTCACAGAGATGCAAAGCACCTCGATGGGCTCTTCTTATTGCCCTGGTATCTGGTTGCTCAATATTGGCTGCTAAGTGATCTGCCTCAACCCCCCTACCCCAGGGTAAACTTTTCTCCCTTTATTTTACAGATATTACAGAGCACACAGCAGGCAGTGATAACAATTGGGATATTGCTTTCACTGAGGTCTAACCCAGTAAGCAAACAGCGCTAGCAACCTTTTAAATGTCCAAAGGCACATTCCACCACCATTCTGTACTTGCTCGGCCTATGGTTGAACCAGTCCTTACTGCTATCCAGGTGGCCACTGTACTGCTTCATGAGCCACGGGAGCAAGGCGTAGGCTGGGTCTCCCAGGATCGTGATTGGCATGTCAACATCATCAATGGTTATTTTGCGGTCTGGAAAGGAAGTCCCTGCCTGCAGCTTTCTGAACAGACCTGTGTTCCTAAATATGTGCGCGTCATGCACCTTTCCCAACCATCCCATGTTAATGTCGCTGAAACAGCCTCTGTGATCCACGAGCGCTTGGAACACCACCGAAGTATCCCTTTCAGTTTATGTACTCTTTGGCAAGGTTGTCTGGTGCCAAGATAGGGATATGCATGCCATCTATCGCCCCAGCGCAGTTAGGGAACCCCGTCCTAGCAAAACCATCCATTATATCCTGCACGTTGCACAGTCACTACCCTTCTTAGCAGAAGTCTGTTAATGGCCCTGCAAACTTGGATCACAACAGATCCCACAGTAGATTTATCCACTCCAAATTGATGTCTCACTGACCGGTAGCAGTCTGGCGTCGTAAGCTTCCACAGAGCGATCGCCACTCACTTCTCCCCTGTCAGAGCAGCTCTCATTTTAGTATTGCTGCGCTTCAGGACTGGGGAAATCTCTGCACGCAGTTCCTGGAAAGTGGCCTTGCACATTCAAAAGTTCTACAGTCACTACTTGTGATCCCACAGCGGCACAGCAATCCGGTCACAGCGATCACTGCTTGTTTCCCAGAACCAGAAACAGCACTCAACTGTGTTCAGCTGATGTGATTGTCGCCAGCAACTGTGAATTGTTTCATTCTATGGCTTTCAGCAGGGCTGCCTGCATGACATCACATTGTTCTATGCAGCGACTCCAGTACTGTAAAGACGCAAGGTGTTTGTAATGCTCACAACAAGAGCGTACAGCTGAGCAGGGTCCATGCTTATCGTGATATAGTGTCTGTGCAGCTAACCCAGGCTTTCAAAGAAAGGTGTGAAAAAGGCTTGATTTGTTTGCCAATGATTTCAGGGAGGGTGGTAAGTGCATCATGGGAGGCTAACACCATGTTCCCATAACCATCCACACCAATATTTTGGTTCCATTAGGCATTACAAACCCTACCCAAAATTCCATTCAGCTACATGCACTGTGGTATAGCTACCCACAACACAGTGCTCCGTGTGTCGATGCAAGCACTGCTAGTGAGGATGCACTCCACCAACACAATGAGTGTGCTGTGGATACACCAGATCAACTGGCTTGAATCAGAGGCTAGATGTCGACTTCAATAAAGTTGACTTAACTTTGTAGTGTAGACATAACCTAAGAGACAAAGTAATAACTTTTATTGGACCAACTTCCATTGGTGAAAAAGGACAAACTTTCAAGCTACATAGACCTGAAAAAGAGCTCTGTATAGCTCGAAAGCTTGTCTTTTTTACCAACAGAAGTGGTCTAATAAAAGATATTACTTCACGGATAATTCACAGAGGATAGGTTCATCAATGGGTATTAGCCAGGATGGGCAGGAATGGTGTCCTTAGCCTCTGTTTCCCAGAAGCTGGGAATGAGCAACAGGGGACGGATCACTTGATGATTCCTGTTCTGTTCATTCCCTCTGGGGCACCTGGCACGGGCCACTGTCAGAAGACAGGATACTGGGCTAGATGGACCTTTTGATCTGACCCAGTAAGGCCATTCTTATGTTCTCACCCACCTTCTCTCTCTCTAATATCCTGGGACCAACGCGGCTACCACAACTCTGCAAACAACATATTATATCTCTGGATATTCTTGTTATCCATAATGAATGTCCAGTCCCTCTTTGAATCTTGCTAAATTCTTGACCTCAGTGACATCCTGTGACAATACATTCCATAGTCTCAATGTGCATTTTCTGAAAAAGTATTTTCTTCTATCAAGTTTTGAACCTGTCACCTTTCAATCTCACCAAACGTCCTTTTGTTTCTCGTACTACGAGACAGAGAGAACAGAAGTTCTTGAACTACTTTCTCTGGGGCATTCACTATTTTATATACTTATATGACATCACCGCCTGTTTATCTCCTTTCTAAGGTAACAATCCCAATCTTTTCATTTTTAACAGGAGAAGTTTTCCATACCCGACTACTGTTATCCTTTCGTAAACTCCCCCTAATTCTGTAATATCCTTTTTGAAACGGGATAACCAGTACTGCCCACAGAATTCAAAATGAAGACAAACCACTGTTTATATAATGACATCATAATATTTTGTGTTTAATCTCAATCCTGTTCCTTATGCATCCTAACACCTTGTCACTCGATACACAGCTGTGGTAAAAAAAAAGCAGAGTTCTTCATTGAGCCGTACATAGTGATGCTCACGTTCCTTTCCCAATGTGATGCTATTAATTTAGAACACTGTAAGGCTGATTGACAGACCCTTTCTTACCACTACAATGCAATACATTAGGTTTGACTTGTGTTTGTTACCCAGGGACTAGCTAAATCAGTGTTTCTCAAACTGGGTTCGCTGCTTGTGTAGGGAAAACCCCTGGCGGGCCAGCCCAGTTTGTTTACCCGCTCCATCCACAGGTCCGGCCGATCGCGGATCCCACTAGCTTGCTGCTCTAGGCCAATGGGAGCTGCTGGAAGCGGTGCAAGCCGATGGACTTACTGGCTGCCGCTTCCAGCAGCCCCCATTGGCCTGCAGCGGTGAACTGCGGCCAGTGGGAGCTGCGATTGGCTGGTCCTGCGGATGGGACAGGTAAACCAACCAGCCCGGCTTGCCAGGGGCTTTCCCTACACAAGCGGAGACCTCAGTTTGAGAAACACTGAGCTAAATGCAAAGCCTCAGCAGCCCCTGTATACTTTCATTATATTCCCCTGGCTTTTCATGGCCCCTTCCTACCGTATATACTGCTGAATGGCTCCATCATGGTTCCCTTTGTTGTACAGATGATCTCCATATTGCCTGAAAATCTCTGATAAGCCATCGCTGTCCAAGTGGTGACTCTTGGCCAGGTTAATAGCCATTTCAAACAGGTTCTTTTTGAACAGCATCTGTGGAATGTGAAGAGAAGATAGCAATATGAGGGCAAGAGCTTCTCTCTCCTTCTTAACGCAGAGGTCAGGCAATTTCCTGGCCCTGAATCCCAAAGGAAACCAAGACACACCACAAACTTGTAATTTTCCCCTCAAACCAGAGCAACTTGGGCTTCTCACTGCCATAAAACAGAGATGAAGGCAGCAGAGATAGAAGACAGGGACAGAGCCTTGAAGGTGGGGTGGATGAAGAGAATAAACTCTTTATGGGGTATGAGAGAGAGGAAACTGCAGTGCAGAGATCTAAGAACGTAGGGGACTTAATCAATAAGATCATATTATACGTAATGGACAGATCAGATTGTGTGTACTGCAAAGAAGCAACATATTGACTAACATGTATCCACCTCTCAACTCCTGTCCTGACTCCTTGAGGCTCCCTCACATCAGGTCACAAGTATGCGTCCTTTAATAGGCAGCAGGTTTAAGACAAATATAAGGAAGTATTTTATCACACACCACATGGTCAACCTGTGGAACTCATTGCAAGGGGATGTTTTGAGGGCCAAAGCTACAGTTGGGTTCAAACAGGAATTAGATCAATTTATGGATAGGATAGGTCTACTGATGAATATTGGTCAGGGATACCTGCAACCCCATAGTCTAGGTGTCCCTAAACCTCTGACAGTCAGAAGTTGGGACTGGATGACAGGGGATGAATCGCTCAGTAATTGCCCTATTCTGTCATTCCCTCTGAAGCATCTACCACCATCAGAAGACAGGATAATTCACCGGATGAACCACTGGTCTCACCCAGTATGGCCACTCTTACATTTAACCACAATAACCATCTCTGTCCCTATACTTCCTTTCCCTACACCACATATGGGCCTCTCCTCAGCCCCGCAAGCCTCACAAACCGGAAAGGTTAAATCTCTGGAAGGAGATGTCAAATTCATTCTTTAGCAAATGCCAAATTTAATTTTTCATTACAGTCCACAGGTCAAACACCACATTCAGGACAACACGCTCCCCTCAATGCACAGACCTTCCACGGAGATCAATGGCAGGTTACCACAGAAATCAGTAGTAGACTCTGGCTTATACGTAACAACACAACTTTCAATAATTATTTGTTCAGTCCCTTATTGTCACATTCAGACTCACGCAACAGGGAAATCTGCTCCCCTTCAGCTACACCCTGATTTCTGCCCTTTGTTTCCCTTCCCGCCTTATCTTCCTTTCTCCGTTTCCATCCCTCAACCCGGTCTTCAGGTATTTCCTCCTCTCTTCCCTCTGCCTTTCTTTTTTAGCAGCAATCCCCACCTCCTTGGGTTTCATTCTCATCTCCTTCCCCATACCACTCACTAACTGGTCATCAATTACATAATTAATGCTTACCGGGAGGCTTACATTCAAGAGTCATAATAAGGGTTAAAAATTAACACTCCATTGACATTAATGAGATAGTTCACACCTCTCAAAGCTATTGTGTCTCAGACTGTCTGCAGATTCAGGAAGATTATAAACTGATGCATTCTTTTTGGTTCATATTTTAGAAGCTTCCTTCACAGCCACAAGGACTAGAAACTTTTTTTTTTTAAATACAATCTTAGATTTATTTTCAGATGTGGCAAATTCTAACACAGCAAACAAGGTTTTTGACCCCACTGCTATAGACAGCGACATATTTAACCTGCTACACACCTCACCAGATAAATGTCATAAGTGCCCACAAGGCTACTTATTTCTTCCACTAAATGCTGTCCAAAGACCTATACAGCTTTGCATAAGATATTAAGGGCATGGCTACACTTGCGAGTCAGAGCGCATTAAAGCAGCCCTGGACGCCCTAACTCACAACCTGTCCACATTGGCAACACACTTAGAGCGCCTGCACTCTGCAGCTGGAGCACTCCTGGTAATCCACCTCCACTAGAAGCCCAACGCTTGGTAAGCCTCGGCTGAAACGTCCCGGCATCAGTGTGAACAAGGTGTTGCATTACTAACATGCTCTCAGCCCCCCAAAACCCCACTCTCTCCCCCTCAAAATACACACAACACACTCTGTCACACTCCACCCCACCCCACCATTTGAAAAGCACATTGCAGCCACTTGCATGCTGCGATAGCTACCACAATGCACTGCTCTCTGTGGCTCTCTGTGGTTGTAAGAGCTGCTAATATGGCCACACCTGTGCGCTTGAATCTGACAGTGTGGACACACTGCAGCGCTTTCCCTACTGCGCTCCTCGAAGGCTGGTTTAATTCACAGCGCTCTACATCTGCAAGTGTAGCCATGCCTTAAGTTGTCTGCAATGCCTTGGTTGTGCAAAGCAGCTGTTAGCTCATCTGCTATATAACTCACTCACACACAAGGTCAGGGAAGTCACATCTCCTATTGGTCTGTCACCCACCTTGTCTCTCCAATATCCTAGGAGCAATAAGGCAACAACGTACTGCCAACATATAACTCAGTTGCCAAAGTGCTGGCTTCTCAACCTCTAATCTGTGGAGCTTTTACAATTCTGAAGCCATAAAACACAAATTAAGAAGGTGGCTTGCCTCAAGTTTGGTCTGAGTATCCTTCTCCTGAAGCACATGGATCTTCCCATCTCTAGTCAGCACGTAGAGAGACCCCCACTCTGCTAAGACATCCACCACGTCATCGAAGACCGAGCTGTACGCAATGAACTTGTTACACAGGTCATAGACATTCAAGATTTGCTTGTCGGAGTTCTGTGTATCGCTCCCAGCAAACTCTGATCTGGATACCAGAAGAAAGGGGAAGAGATTAACACACGTGCCCCTGGATTTCTGAATCACATTCTAAACAGCGTCTCCTCAACACACTTAGAGCCGAGATACAAACCTTTGAACAACCATGTGAGTATATCACACATTAGTCCATATACTAGATAGGAGAAATCATATCTGAGTTATAAAAGAGTGGCGACAGATCCCACTGGATCTGGATGGTGGTGCATGCCACTATCCCAGGAGCAATGACTGGATTCTGTAGATTCATCTGAATTCATAACAGCCTTTGCCGGGGCTCTAATACCAATCATATCCCACAATAATGTCAGTCAACACCTGGGATGATTCTCGGGTGCCCAGCACTGAAAGTCACCTTGTTATCCACCCTGCCTCTGGATACAGAGAGACTTGCTGATGCTTAACTGGGTGTCGGCTCCCTGACACTTCCAGCCTTTTAGCTCCCAAACCATCTCCTCTGGGCTATGTCACTCCTCACTTTGCCTTGCAGGTGAACGACAGTTGCACGCCAGACCCCAAACCCCTTTGAAGCATTCCCCCGTGGTGTTCAGCTCCTTAATCACAGAACACTCACAGTAATAAGAGGTTTGTTGTTCCTGAGGTAACAGTGTATACACCATCTTGAATGATTCAACTCAGGAGCAGCATCTCGTACAACACCGAGTTAATACAGTGAAAACAATCATAAGTTCATCATCAAAGATCAAGATTTATGAGATAGCGAGCAAGGATAATGGAAACAGAAGGGTTACTTATCAAACAAAATCGTAACACCATTCCTAGAGACTAAGCTGAACTGTCTGACCTTCTGTCCAAATAAGATTATCTTACCCAAAGCCTTTTTGCAGTGTTTTCAACCAAACCTGGTTGAGATCCTATTTTCATGAACGTAATCGCACCACCCAATTACCTCCCTAGGCAACGGAACACAGGGTGGTTTCCTTGCCCCAGATATAGTTTAGTGAACTGCTGAAGTGCATCCCTGGATAAGATTCTTACTCCTCTGCTGTTCTTCTCTTCCTGTTAAATCTCAATTCTTCCTCTGCACTTAGCTCAGACTGGGGATTGTGAACAAGACAATACTCAATTTACATGTCAGACAGACGGATAAATATCTTTGTTCTGGCAGGAAATCAGGACTTCACCTCTGCTGGGGATTGACACTTTGACACAAACTATCAGAACACATTTCCAGTGGATATACACATAACTCCTTACATAGCAGCCGTACCAACATTTACGACAATAATCATAACCATTTAAAAAACCCAGCTTTCTGAATGAATACTATGAAAGCAGCAGGCCTGTTAGGAGTTGCTGTCACAGACCAGTGAGCCCTCTGCCAGCTGAGAGCAATGGGGCTCTGTGTCACAATAGCCTTGCACAACAAAGCAGCAGGAGAGCTGCAAAGTACAAAAACTGCACAGTGAATATATGTAAAATAGACTCATCTGCTTCCCGGAGTCTTACTTTGGGGAGCTCTTCCGGTCCTTGGAAACAATGATGAGGTATCCTCGATACCAGTGAACGATCAACTTCTGTCCCTCAAAGGCAAAGCAGGGGCCACGCTCATCCGGCTGGTACAGATACACACATTCGTTTCCTGCCACAATGAACTGGAGGTCCTGGGAGGGGTCGCTGAGCGTGGAGCACCGTAAACCGCAACCACGTGTGTCCAGCTCCAGACGAGGATAATCCTTCCCTGACAGCATATAGGACTGCCAATGAAATATGATTTTTCAGAGATTCTATCGAACCGCAGATTGGTGATAAATAACCAGGAGCTGTCACAATCAATGGGCCAGAGTCTGACCTCCATTACAGCTTTGTCAAGCCAATATCTTACCTGGATGTTCTCCGTGGTGACCACAAAAAGGTGGGTGATTTTCCCAGACTGGCGGAAGGCAAGGCCAGTGACCGGGTAATTGCCTTCATGTAAGATCTGGGTCTTACTGTGTCGGTCTCGTGTGATGTCCCCTTTTGTAAGCACAACACTTCCATCTGCAAAACCTGTTGAAGAAAAAGGACTAACCGTTTATGTCTATGGCACTTTCCAAACACATACTAATGTTAAGTCCAAGACAGCTGCAGTCAGCTGGATCCTCCTTGTTGTTTCCCAGACAGATATGCATACTGGGGTGGTCCCATGGTCTTCTCACTTCACAGACCCAAATATCAAACTTCCTTCCTGAGTAGGGCCTACTAGGACCTTTTCACAGCCATTTCCTGGCCCAGTGCAAAGCCTTACTGTTTGAGAAAGTTTAATCTCTGTTTCTTACACACACGCTTTCTTTATGGTTTATTTTCTCTCACTGCTCCTTTTTGTTTTGTTTTGCTTTGCTACAACAGATGCCTAACTCACTGGAATCAGTTTTGTGTAACAGTTGGTTTAAATCATAGCGCGCCACATGTACACAATAAGCACTATGAAAGTCAAGATTGTAAAATGGAAGGAAACCAGTTGGTCAAAAGTCACATTTTTAGGACAAGTCTTTGAACAAGTTACTGATCCACGAGAAGACCTTCTCTCTTTTCTCATGACTACTTAGTTTGCATAAGAGCCTTTGGTGATGGACCTCGTCAAAGGCTTCCTGAAATCCTAGTACACTATATCACCGTTGTCCAAGTGCTTGTTGACACCCTCAAAGAATCCGAGTAAGTTGGTGAGGCATGACTTTCCTTTACAAAAAAGCTGTGTTAATTCTTCCCCCAACAAATCATGGTCATCTGCCCCTTGTGGGTTCCAGAACTAGCTGCTCCAAGAAGCAGTCACTCATCCTGTCACAAAATTTTATCTCAGCGTCATGCCGCAATGTGACATTTACCCAGTCATTATAATGGCGCTTTCTGCTTCTGGAGGCTCTCTAACCAACATTATCATTTCAGAATTGCTGTCACCATCCTTGTCATGTGGTTGGTAACATATGCCTACTGCTATACTTTTTTTTAGTCAAGCATGCAATCAGGGCCATATTTCCAATTAGAGTAGACATGTGCCTAGGGGCATCAGTGTTCTAGGGTCGTTAAAAAGTTCATACATAGATGGTTAAAAGTAGTTAGCGTAAGCTTATTTTAAAATTTATAAACAATCCAGTGATACAGTAGAACCTCAGAGTTACAGACACCTCGGGAATGGAGACTGTCCATAACTCTGAAATGGTCGCAATGCCGAACAAGACCTTACGGACTTCAGACACCGAGGGGACAGGGGGATTGGAACTGCAGCCATAGGTAGGGGGGTCTGGGCTGTGGGGTATCAGGGCTTCTGATCCTTTGGAGCACTGGGGCTCAGGACTTTAGGTCTGGGGGGAATGCTGAGACTCGGGGCTTCAGCCAGGCTTGTACAGCTCCGCTCCCAGTTTCAGCAGGGGAGGAGCATACTGGTGCTCGAGGCTTTAGCTATCATGGGAGTGCTGAGGCTGAAACCAGTGCTCCCCTTGTAGCTAAAGCCCCAAGCCCTCGCACCCGCCCTCCGGGGCTGAAGCCACGAACAGAGCCGCAGAGCTGAAGCCCTAAACCCCAACACCCACTCCGGGTCTAAAGCCCTGAGCCTGGTGCTCCCAATGGTCAGAAGCCTGGACCCTTCTAATTATTGAAGGAGAACTTTTAAAAAGATATGGATTGCAAGGATTTCATTACCACATTTGCAAACCAAAAGTCACGGAAGAAACATGTGCAGGAAAGTACACCTACCTGCTACCTATGTGATTGTTTTAATTATATGTATTTTTTGTTATTGTATTCAATAAATATTTAAATTATCATTTATATTTGTTTTCATTTTTTACAAAAAACAAAGATCAGCTGTAGGCGGGGGGGAGGGGCGGAGAGGAGGATAGTGGCAGCATTGAAGATGCCGTGCCTTGGGGCACATAAGGTATAAATCCAGCCCTGCATGCAATTTCTATCCATAGAGGGTCTATGGTGCAGTTTGTTTCATTTCAGATTGGCACTTTATTTGACTATGGTTCCTTTACATAGAATGCCACTCCCCGACCTGCGTGATCTTCTTTATCTTTCCTGTATATTTTATAGCGTGGTATTATCATATTGCAAAACCCATTCTGCTCTGCCTGAACAAAATCTAAATTACCCGAGTGTACTTTTTGGTTTTTTAAATATTTTTAAACCCCCGTTAATTTAAATCAAAAATTGAAATATAGCTAAACGGATTATGTACCTAAATTTTAAACCACATTGGAAAAAAATAACCCCAACTATACATACAATATGATGGGGACTAATTTAGCTACAACGAGTCAGGAAAAAGATCTTGGCGTCATCGTGGATAGTTCTCTGAAGACGTCCACGCAGTGCGCAGAGGCGGTCAAAGAAGCAAACAGGATGTTAGGAATCATTAAAAAGGGGATAGAGAATAAGACTGAGAATATATTATTGCCCTTATATAAATCCATGATACGCCCACATCTCGAATACTGTGTATAGATGTGGTCTCCTCACCTCAAAAAATGATATTCTAGCACTAGAAAAGGTTCAGAAAAGGGCAACCTAAATGATTAGGGGTTTGGAGAGGGTGCCATACGAGGAAAGATTAAAGAGGCTAGGCCTCTTTACCTTGGAAAAGAGGAGACTAAGGCAGGATATGATAGAGGTATATAAAATCATGAGTGATGTGGAGAAAGTGGATAAGGAAAAGTTATTTACTTATTCCCATAATACAAGAACTAGGGGTCACCAAATGAAATTAATAGGTAGCAGGTTTAAAACAAATAACGGCGCACAGTCAACTTGTGGAACTCCTTACCTGAGGATGTTGTGAAGGCTGGGACTATAACTATGTTTAAAAGGGAACTGGATAAATTCATGGTGGCTAAGTCCATAAACGGCTATTAGTCAGGAAGGGTAAAGAATTGTGTCCCTAGCCTCTGTTCATCAGAGGATGGAGATGGATGGCAGGAGAGAGATCACTTGATCATTGCCTGTTAGCTTCACTCCCTCTGGGGCACCTGGCATTGGCCACTGTCGGTAGACAGATACTGGGCTAGATGGACCTTTGGTCTGACCCGGTAAGGCCATTCTTATGTTAATAAAGCATTAATTCTTTGCAAGTAAATTATAGTTAAAAAAAAAAATCAAGGTTTGCCAAACTTTAGCAAGTAATTACTGGCATTCTCAAGTAGTATCAGGTACATTCTCTTTAGGATGAAAACCATGTGACGTGAAAATGTCAGAACACTCTACGCTGCCTTCTGTAGGACCAACCCATTTTCATTCCATCATATTAACTTCAGAGTTTGTTTGGCATCTTCAGGAGGCATTTGTTTTTCACTTACCAATAGCCATGAAGTTAAGATTCTCATGGACAGTTAGGCAGGACACAACTGTAGGTTTGTTACCCGGTATTGCTGGGAAAATCCTTGTGCAAAGAGGATTCCCACCATCTCGTTTCTCTAAGTTCCAGACTTTAACCTGCAAACACCACACACAGAATGTGAGTAGATATGGTCTTAAGGTATATTGGGGCCAAAACCTGGTCCCTTTTAAGTCCATACGGCTACAATTTAGCAACTGTTTTTACACCACAGACATTCCCAAACTAATCCCAATACAGTAACTCCTCATTTAAAGTCATGCCGGTTAACGTTTGGTTGCTGATAAATTAGAGAACATGCTCCTTTAAAGTTGAGCAATGCGCCCTTATAATGCTGTTTAGCAGCCGCCTGCTTTGTCCACTGCTTGCAGAAAGAGCAGTCTGTTGGAACTAGCTGGTGGGGGCTTGGAACTAGGGCAGACCAGCAGCCCCCCCCACCAGTTCTCTCAAGTTCCCTGTGCGGCAGCTGCCCAGCAAGCTATCAATTGCCTGGTAGTTCAGCTGTCCCTCCCCCAACTGCCACATGCTGCTCCCGCCCTCTGCTTTGGAGCTGCTCCAGGGAGCCTCCTGTTTGCTGTGCTGGGGGTGGGAGGAAGAGGGGTGGTTCCCCCCACCACTCTTTTACCCCATCTCCACAGCGTAGGGGGGAGACACGTAGGATGGAGGGAGCTTGCTGGCAGCAGCTGCTGTCTTCACTTGCCGATCTACTTAAAAAGAGAATGTACTTAGAGTGGGGTCAGGGTACTTAAAGGGGCAATGTGCATCTCTGTCACACACAATGTCTCTCTCTCTCTGCTATGCTATCTCCCTTCCCTTCATTCGTGCTGCCTTGTAGAGTGTGAGGCTACATTAACAATGTTACCTCTCGAGGGCCCAGCAGAGTGCTAGTTGATCATTTAGCAATAAGGCATTCCCTGGGAAATATCCCACCCTTCCAACTCTCTGACTTCCACCACCCTCAACGAAGGTTCACAATCATCGTTGCTGTGTACAGAATTAAACTGTTTGTTTAAAATTTATACTGTGTACGTGTGTGTGTATATTAATATATTGTGTGTGTGTGTGTGTGTGTGTGTATATATAGTATTTTTTCTGGTAAAAAAATTCCCTGGAACCTAATCCCGCCATTTACATTAATTCTTACAGGGAAATTGGATTAATGTAACATCATTTTGCTTAAAATGGCATTTTTCGGGAACATAATTACAACCTTAAACGAGGAGTTACTGTACATCCCTCTTCCTCCTTGTCATTTGACTTACCAGCGGGTTAATGCCTTCTTCATCTTCACCAACAGAAGCCAAGATGCTGTGTTGCTTCAGCTGGTGCAAGTGAGTCACCCTCAGCTTGTAAGCCTGGAAACTGCTAAGCTGAAGGGAGCGTGACAAGAACCAGATCTGACCTTCCATATGTAGATGATAGTCAAGGTACTCAGAGAAAAACAAAACGAAACCACACATATCACAACCAAACCTTTCTTAAACTATCCTTATTAGTGACAGCTGGCCAAATATACTCATACTAGTTATTCTTTCAGAAACTGAGGTCATCACATTGCAACAAAATATTTAGTGAACATTTTAACGTACAGGTAACTGGGAGTTGGAAGAAGCAGACATTTTCTATATGCCAAAGGGCAATTGAACAACAAGGCAAGAGCTCTGCGCACACCTAACAGACATCTTACTATTAGTTTAGGGCCTGCAAGGTACTAAACACTTTTGACTCCCAAAGAGAAGCACCTGCCGGGAGACGTTCAGAACCTTACTGCAGTGAACCCATAGTGTATTTCAAGATGAGGGTGGTCATCTTGTTTCTAGTACATAGAGTACAATGGGCAAAAATATTTAATCTTTCTAGTTCTTACCAACAGGGATTCTCAGCCACGCAGAACGCATTCACAAGCATCTTCGCATGCATCATGCAATAAAGAAAATGGGCTACACTTCCTAAAGCCTGATGGATTCCAAAAACACACATTAGGTCAGCAAAACCACTCCTAGTGGTTTCAGGGAATGCTTACCACCGCCCAGTTAACTACCCAAAACACTCTTTTCATAGAGGAGAAATATTAGGAAATTGACTGCATTATATATCACTCACACGCTTCCCATTTCATTTTTCCACCAAACAGGTAAAGCACAGGCGGTGGGAGAGCAAGTTTCTTCCACTCCACACCGTCAATGCGCCGCAGCCCCACTCAGAAGCACCCTCCTCCAGCAGTAAGCCGAGTTCAGACTAGACAGCTCATCCAGCCCTGGACTCGTGGGCTGAGCCTGGTGGGGGAGCAATTGGTGCCAGTGCGATGGACAAGTTTGTGACGTGAAGCAGACACGCGTATATCAGAACATGACAGCACCAGCCAGGCGTAGGGAGCAGTCTTGTTCCTGCCGACTGCGGACTTGGCCATTCCTAAATCTCCTCCCGGCGCACTGGCGCCCAAGGAGGGGGAAAGGCGCCCCGACCCCTTTCCTACCCGCTAGCATTCAAAGAGGATGAGGGTGAGGGACCCCCCTGCTTCTCTCCCCCTCAGGAGCCCCGGCCAAGGATATCCCCGAACACCAGGCTGCCTCTGCCCGAGTCGCAGACGGTGACGCCCGGCGGAAGGGCGAAGGGCTTCCCCCCGCCGGCTGCTCCCCCGTCGGGCCCGGCCGGCTCCTTCACCGTCTCCCTGTCAAAGAACACGAAGCGGCGCCACTGCAGGTAAGCGGCCATCTTGGTCCCCAGAGCCGGACCTGACAGGGGTCAGGTGACCGGGCCGCCGAGGACCGCCTCTCCCTGCGCGCGTGAGGGGCGGTGGCGGCCTGTCACGTGGGGCGCTGGGCAAGCGCAGTCCTCCTCGCCGCTGCCGGGAGCTGTAGTTTTCGCGCGCGCAGCGGCCGTCAGGGCGCAAGGGCGCTACTGTAAACTCCAGTGTCCCCGCCTCCCTCCGCTCTACCAAGGCCGGAGAAATGGGCGGTGTTGCTTGCGGGAGTAAAGTCAAGCGTGCGCGTACGAGTTTTCGGGATCGAGGCCTGAACACGGAGCTGGCCCTGTGATAGGGCACAATCCGGTGTGTCTGCAGCACGTTTATAACCCCTCTACAGCCTCACACAAGGTACTTACTAATGGGCCCTTTTCCCTGATTGGTAATAGAGTGATTCCCTACACCGAAATAGTGTAGGAGGAACACTATTCAATAGCGCTTTTTAGATGGTCATATAGAGCATGGTTCATGTTTGTATCATGCTTCAATATAGCAGCATTGCTTTCATTTTATTGCACATACCACTTCAAACCAATCTCAGGGAAGGGCCCAGGCCCAAACGGTAGAGAGAACCATT
This sequence comes from Gopherus flavomarginatus, assembly GCF_025201925.1. Taxonomy (NCBI): domain Eukaryota; kingdom Metazoa; phylum Chordata; order Testudines; family Testudinidae; genus Gopherus; species Gopherus flavomarginatus. The sequence goes on along the minus strand of NC_066629.1, from coordinate 29,252,852 downwards.
CAAAAAACCTAAAATCATGGATCCCTGGGGTAGCTAGTTTGATGGACCTTGTTAAAGTTACAATAATGCAGACAAGGTAACAAGTAACAAAAAGCAAGTATTTCACACACAAACTGCACAACACTTTTTTTGTTTCAGCCTAAAAGCACTTGAGTTCTCTAACTCTAGAATTGTGTTAGTTCATGAGACCAGAACACGTTATAAAACAATAACATTTCTGTTAGCTGTATTTTTTTCTTGCTTTCTCATTTTGCAAATGTTGGATTTCAAATTGACTGTTGCGTTATTGGAGGTTTGGTAAGAATTAAAAGCCTCTCTCTTCTACCGCATGGCTGACTTGAGGGTCGAATGACTTTCTGGTCTTGAGTTGGGGGAAAGAAAGGCAGCTTTTTGTTGCTAGCGTTTACCTGTGAAACCAGGAATTACATCACACTTCCCCGTGGCCCATTAAACACGTAAGAATCTTCATTCATATGTTGTTATGCCTGTGTGTGATAGTTACATAGAACCCAGGGCCTCACACTGCCAGGCCACGGAGAAGGTATACAGACCTTTTCCCCTGGGGCAAATGCACTTGTGCAAAAGACTTTCACGGGCAGGATGCACACAGTTTTCTTTGCCTGCTTACGCCTCCTGAGCCCCACTAGGCAAGCACACAAGGAAGGGTCTTTACGGTCTACGCTGACATATTAAAGCAGGGAGCGTGCAAACAGGAGTCTTCACATGAGGTATGCATGAAGCTTCCATATATCTCTCCACCTTCGGGACATGGAGCAGCTCCTCGCTCACTACCCGCCTCCGGGTGCCAGGTGCAGTCTTCCAAGGTTGCCTTCCCTCACCCTGGCCCACGGGCGCCACTGGAGTTGGAGCATCCCACGTGCTTCCTTCCGGCTCTTCTAAACGTGGCCCAATGGGCCGCGTCCGATGCCCGGATTGGTTCGCGGGGCCTGGCTCCGTTTGTCGCTCCAATGAGCTGGTGCCGCGTCCGGGCCGGAGGTTGCGCGAGACGCCGGGGCTGCCACCGCTAATGGGAGAAGTGGCGGCGGAGCTCGCGCAGTGCGTGCGGCGCAGTCGGAGGTGAGCTGCGGGCTGGGCGCGGAGCCTCTGGTTTGGAGGCTCGGGCGGAAAACGAGCCCGGGGCTCCCTGTGCCCCAGGGGTGAGGATGCGGCCTCCCTCCGCAAGCTGCCAGGGCTCTGAGGAGCCCCAGGCCGGTCTGTCGGGCGTGTGGGGAGCGAGCTGCTGGTGCTATGGGAGGGGCCGGCGGCTCGATGGTGCTCCCTGCACCCCGGAACGCTGGGGGTCTGACCCGCCGTTCGGGAGAAGGAGCCTTTGAAGGGAGGGAGCAGGGCTTTTTCACAGGCCCATCGCCCACGTCCCCTCATTCCCTTACCCCGCTGGGCAGGGACTGTATGCTTCACAGCAGCTTCCTCCCTCCTCCCCCCCACCAAAAAAAAAGTCTGTACTGGTGCTTGAAGCCAGTGTGTAAAGGAGAGCGTTACGGGTTGTCTTTCCATGTTGCACGGTAACTTGCGTATTCATGTGTGCAGAGGCTACTTGAGTTCTTGATCTGTGGGCCTGGTGTGTTTCTCATCCATCAGCATGGGAGATGGTGTGTGTGTATATAACCCAATTTATTTTCAAATTTCAGCTTGTGTTGTTGGCTCTATACTGACTTGAGCATTTGCCCTTACCCATCCAAGAAGCTACTCCCAGGAAGGCCAGCTTTAATAGAGAGTGGGAGGGTTTGGCCCCATGTAATATTTGTGTACTAATGGCAGGGCTGATGGGTGTAGGACTGTCTCTGTAAGCCACGAATGTGTAATGTCAAGGCTAGTACTGCTTTTTTGAAGCAGTGCTGTGTGTGAAGAAGTGAAGGCAATAAATAAGTAGATAGCCTTGAAGTACTAGTACAGACGTTATCTAGAAGAGTTAACCTGTTCCTCCTGTCTTCAGGCTGGGATGGTAAGTGTTGGGTGAAATTTCTTTAAGGTGGTGGCTGCTTTCTGTGCTGTGACACAGTTCATTGCCACGCTTGCCCAGAAAATCTGCACTGGAGTTACTTGAAAGGCCTGGTGGGGAATATCCGTACATAAGTAGGTTCCTTTTGTCAGATGCGTAAGCACAAGATATAGTGGAGTGGGATTTTAAAGAGCAGTTGTCATTACAGTGGATATTTATTTCCAAGTTAGAAGCAGTTCTCTCAACCACATTTCCATATATTCTAAAAGGCTGTGATTAACATGGATTTAAGTCCGTTGTGACAGTTTCTCATAAAATCTCATGCAATATTTTTAGATTAACCTTTTTAAAAGCAGTAGATCCTTTCTACTAAATTGAGGCACTTAAGAAAAGTGCAGTTAAATGTTTATAATTCTTTTTTTTTTTTAACATTTCACATAGGTGTCAATGTCAGATACAACTGATGTTTTATATTACCCTCTTTGAAACTTCTGGGGATGAAATAATTTCATTCATCTTCAGATAAAGGACCACTTAATCTGTTACTGAAATGCAACCATCTCTAGTGTGAAATGCAAAAACTTTCTAACAGTTCACAAAAACTGCATAAAATTTTTACAGGAAGTGCAGACTATCATATCCAATTTAAACTGCAGTTTAAGGAAGGAGATGTTAAGATGGATTTTGATAACAAAATATGTGTGTGTTTTGGAGAAATCTACATGGGCACTTAAAGTGAGTTTGCTATTTGTGACCCACAAAATTGTTGGCTACTGTAGCGAGCAAGAAAATTAGTATTTTGTTAAAATATTGTAAAACCAAAACTTAATATTCCAGACAGTTTTTTTAAATTAACTTTATTCTAAGAATGAACTATATTTGTAAATCAGAGATAGATGTGAACCATAACCCTGGATCCAAACTCTCTGAATTTGGCTTCTGGGTAGAGCCAGATCAGAACTTTATATCTCAGGTTTATCTGTATTGTAAATATTTAATATGTGATTTTTATTTATTAGTTGTTGTCATAAAGGAGAAAAATCCCACCATATGCTGAGAATTTCACCGCCAGATTGGGGCATTAATTTTTGATACTTACTTTCAGCAAGATATTAACAGATTCAATGGCCAGGATGAGACACGTGCCCTTGTGGTCTCTGACTTTCCTGCTGCTGGCCTGTCTGCCATCAGAAACCGGTATGTGCGCTCATTTTTTGGATTTTTACAACCTGATCAGTGTTTGAGGGAAGTTTTAAAAAATCTGCACATTAGGGACTAGCTGGTTCTTGGACCTTCCAATGGGATATGCCTCCAAGATCATGACTTGAAGTCCAGCCTGAAAATTATAACTATCCAGCTACTGTTTGGGGATTTTTGTGAAATGAGTTGATAGGTTTGGTCCTGTTCACAGCGAATAAATGTGTCCATTGCAAAAAAGCAATTAGTATGATTCATCCCTTATTTGCAGACTCAGCAGAGAAGCTAAGCATTGATTGGGTCAAGGAGACTGCATCAAGGATCACTCCCTCCTCACCACTAGAGGAGGTCTCTGCTGGGTTCTGGGGAGGTACATCAGTAGCTGGTACCGGGGGAGAGCTTGGGGTTAGAGGATTTCTGTCTCCAGGGCTCTCGTTCTAATACCTTTCACCAGCATGAAATTGACAGTATTATTTCAGGCTTCTACTTGAATAGAAAGAAGCTATAAAAATAAGCAATTGAACTGCAATTTGCTCAGAACTGGGAGATAAATTTAAACGGCAAACAAAATACAGAGGTGCAAAATCAAGAGATGAAACTGACAGTCCTCGAGGTAATTCTGACATGTTAGTCCTAAAATTTTATTGAATATGAGCAGCTTAGCACTGATGAAGTCGAGGGTGGCATGGAACTGGCCATACCTCAGAATGTTTGCAGTGTTGTTCTAGCCATGTTGGTTCCAGGATATCCAAGAGGCAAGGTGGGTGAGGTCATATTTTTGTTTTATTGGACCAACTTCTGAAGAAGAGCTCTGTGTAGCTCATATTTGTCTCTTTCTTCAGCAGAAGTTGGTCCAATAAAATATACTACCTTACCCTCCACCTTGTCTTTCTTATACCTCAGAATGGCATTTCCTCACCTTCCTGTGGATTCAATAATTAAGAATGACCTCACTCTTCTCTCTCTACACCCCTTCCCAAGAGTATGCCAGGAGAACTTGCTAACTGAGAGAGGTTTCTCATGGGAAGAAGTACGGCTTCTCACATCTATTCCTTTTGCATTGCAGATGCTCTGGCTGTGATGTCCGTGGACCTGGGCAGTGAGTCAATGAAGATAGCAATTGTAAAACCTGGGGTGCCCATGGAAATCGTTTTAAACAAGTAAACTGTAATTCTTTTTCTTGGTGTTGCATGTTCCCATATCAGCAAACCTGTGAGGAGATAGGAGTTTCCATCATAACCTATCTCTGCACCTTCTCTTAAAGGCCTTCTATATTCATTTTTTTTCGGGGCTTTTCACTAGAAGGAAATTTCCCCAAGGGAACGGAGGAGCCTACACTGGCAGTATTTGCAGGATATAATCATTGATTTAGAAGAAGTTTCTACCCCTTATGATTAAGAAAACCTTCCAATTGTGTGCCAGCTTCAAGAGATGTACTGTCATCATCCTGCATCTACAGATGCAATCCCAGTGCCTTTAGTGCTTCTCAGCTTTGCCAAACTGCCCAAAGTAATGCTAAAACCGGTTGGTTGCACTGTAACTGTTCAGAAACCTGTGAGCAGTAGTGAAACAGAAAACAATCACCTGTTTGACTCTGCTGTTGGCACTGGAGCTATTCACTGACTTGGATGATGGGAAGGGGGAAAAAATGCAGAGGCTAGGAGAGGAGTAGAATAGCAGAGGAACCTCCATCTTGTAGCAGTCAGCAGTCTGAAAAAGGAAGATGAGTGGATCCCCTTCTTGCTCCCCAAAGGTCAAGTGTCTGTTAGTGGAAAGAGGGAGCTCCTTCACTCCCATAGGCAGAAGGTGAGAGACTTAAGAGTATCCGGCACTGGACAGGGTTCAGAGAAGAGCCAAGAGAATGACTAAAGGGTCAGAAAATGTCTCATAGTGATAGACGCAAGGCGCTCAATCTATTTAGCATAACAAAGAGAAGGTTCAGGAATGATTTCATTACAGTCTAGAAGTACCTACATGGGGAGCAAATATTTGATAACGGATTTTTTAATTTGGTAGACAAAGGTATAACAAGATCTAATGGCTGGAAGTTGAATCTGGACAAATTCAGATTGAAATAAGGTATACTTTAACAGTGGTGGTAATTAACCATTGGAACAATTTACCAAGGGTCATGGTGGATTCTCTGTCACTACCAATTCTGAAATCAGATTGGCTATTTTTTAAATAAGATGTGTTCTAGTTCAAACTGGAATTATTTAGGGGACATTCTGTGGCCTATATTGTACAGGCCATCAGACTAGATGATCACAATAGTCCCTTCTGGCCTTGCAGTCTATGAATCTGCTAGCCAAAGGCTGATGGGAAAGATGACTTCCCAAATGAGGTTGCAGAGAATTGCCTCTGAACCTCGCTTGTTGGGGGTGAGCTTATCTTTTGTTTGCCTCAGGCTAGCATGTGTCAGGTAACTTTTCCAAGTTCTGACATTGCTATGCAATTACAGCCCTTCCTTGTCATGCAACTGTCTCTTACCATCATTCTGGAGTTAGGAGTAATGTGTGTATTTGTAGGGTGGGAAGGGTCTGGGTATGGCAATAGGTGATGAAGGTACCGAGAAATCAAAAGCACACTGAGGTTACTTTAGAGTGGCCTCCAGCCCTGAGTCATTTGTTAGAAATTCAGGAAAGTGCTGCCTCTGGCATTCTAACACTTTGGTTACCTTCTTCCAAGCTTTTCAGCAGTATGGAATCAGGGATAAATCATAGATGCCTTTCAAATAGACAGGTAGAGCAATTGTAGGTGACATTGCACTGAACTTTGCTGTGTCTCATTCTTGGAGAATGATCAATTAGCACAGCAACCCTGGAAGGAAATGCTGCTATTGAAACACTTCAGACTAATCAGTGATGAGCTATCTCTGGCATGTAGCCTCAGTTCCTGATGGCATCTGAGTATCCTTTCTGAGTTTCTCTGCATTAAGCATTCTCAGCCCTGTCAGTGGGGGTTGTTTGCAGTGAATGTCCATCTGTCATATTTTTTTTATCCTTTTTTTTCTTGCTTAGAGAGTCACAGAGGAAAACGCCAGTGACTGTAGCCCTGAAAGAAAATGAGCGTCTCTTTGGCGATAGCGCCATGGGAATGGTAAGATATCAAATCACCTAAATTCCAGCTGCATATGTTATACATATACCTGTATACAAAACTCACATTCCATGTGTATTCTCTACACTAGTCCCTTGGAGATACATGTCTTAGTGCCCAAGTTAAGAGATTTTACCCCCTCACCTTGTATTATTTCTCCTATGGAAACCCTAGTTACATGTGGTTTCATCTCTGCTTTTTACCAGACTGTCAATCTTGGCTCCCATAGCAAATATTCTTTCCCAAATATAGGTGTACAGTGAGGGGCCAGTTGGGAGGGGTTATGTGAAACTTACCTGAGAGTCAGGACTGAGCTTGCTCTCTTCCTTTCTGCAGTCCATAAAGAACCCGAAGATAGTGCTCCGGTATTTTCAGGACCTGCTGGGTAAACACATAGATAACCCCCAAGTGACACTGTACCGTTGGCGCTTCCCACAACACGAGCTGGTAAAGGATGAGAGAAGACAGACGGTTATCTTCAAACTGTCCCAGTGAGTGACTGACTCCAGTTGACTCCTGACACATTCATTGCTGTGCTGTTGCTTATGAAACTTGCAGAGAAACGTCTCCTCTAGCGTGTCGACAGCTGACTCTCACCACTAGAGAGAGGAGAAATGCTGGCTTTAGTTTTCTCTGTAGCATGGCCAAGCAAGGAAAGCTTGTTATATGTTATCATTCTAGGAAAGCTGCTCCAGACAGCTACAGATGGAGGTATAAAATCTCCCTGGGAAGGAATGGCCATCTTAAAGGCCCAGTTACTGAATCTGGAGCTTGTCACTTCTTGATTGTCAGTTCAAATTCCACCCAGGTCAGAAGTGAAAACAGTGAAGTGAGCTTGGGAGGAGAGGTGTGTCGTCATAGTTCCCAGTCAGCAGGAACCCACATCCCAAATACTGCTGCAGTTGGCCATTTTTCCATTCTGAGCAGATTATGCTCCCTGGTGCCCCAGAGGCATCAGTCGAGCTCAAGGTAAAGCACTTCAGCAAAGGATAGCGTGGGGGAAAGAGGGAAGCTTTCCCTGACACTGCGTGTGCTGTGCTTGTTCTCTGGCTAAATAAAGCACTTTGAATTCCAGGACTCTCAGTCTAGGAGGAGGGAGATGGATGGGGGAATTCTCTACATCTGAAAGGCCTTTTTCCGGTCCAAGTCGATTTGTGCATCTTTGCAGAGTTCTCTGAATGACATCCCCCCATTCTTGGGGCAGGGACGTTGTCCAGAGTTCTCTGCACAGTGTCCTTTTCTTTTTCTTTTTTCTTTTTCTTTTTTCTCTCTCCCTTCAACTCCCATCTCAGCTGTGATTTATTGATTTCTGGGTTTTGTGGCACCACCCCGTCACCTGAGTGTGCGCGTCTCTACTTCCTTTGGTGAGCAGAGCTCACCAATCCCAACATGTTGAATTATAACCTTCTGGAATAATATTGTTCCTGCTTCATATTTATGGACCAAAATGGTGTCTGTTTCCCACACGGTCACTGCTGGACTTTTCACTGATGGCTTATTTTTACCATTCGGTGTGTGTTAAATGTGGAGCTTTTGGCCATATTGTCCTTGTTGAGGAGGGGGGAATATTCTTGTTGCCAGTTCTATCTCTTTTTTACTTTCTGGGGGGGACGGGACACTCTTCCATTTTTTCCTCCTGGATCTGATAATTCCTGAGGCTTATGTGATTTTTGGGGCTGTCATGGTGCTTCATCCTGTATTGCTTGGTGCCTTGTGAGAATTGCTAGAGAAGCTTTGGCTTTACAGTTGAATATAACTTTCGGTGCCTGTCTGATGGAGGGTTTTATATTCTTGCCTTGTGTTGCAGTGAAATGCAGTATTCTCCAGAAGAGATACTGGCCATGGTCCTGAACTATTCGCGTGGTCTGGCTGAGGAATTTGCAGGTTGGGATGATGGTTGCTTTTTTACAGTATCCATACATTGTTCAGTTTATTTTGTTTAATTTCATAGGATGTGGAATTTACAGGGAAACTGGAGGGGACTGGGGTTGAAGGTCTCAAATGTGATGTCTTGAGGAATCAGGAACAGGATGTTGAATCATTTAACCTTTTAAGTCATCAGTTTAAATCAAGCTTAATCTGCTAATTATCCAGAGTTTCTAGCTGATGTCTGTTTGATGTTTTAGCCCAATTCCTTGTGGACCAGTACCCATAATAAAAAAAATAATAAAATTTTAAAAAATTCATAAATCTGGTGGGTTTTTTTAAGTAACTCTCATATTGGCACCCTCTAAAGAGAATAAATACAGAGACTGAAGACTTCTTTCATCTCTAGAGCTGGTTAGGGCTTGGGGCATGGTGATAGGAATTTGGCAGGAGAGTGGCAAACTTGCCTTGCTGCCGTCCGTCTTATACTTGCTCTGGTTCCTTTCACCAGTGCTAAACTCATATATTAAAAAAAAAATTATCTTGTGGAATATTAATAAAAGAAACTAAACCATGGATTTATCATCTCTATATTGTTAATCAGAAATGCCAGCAGCAGTGGAAACTGCAGAAGAATTGGTTGGATCTGTTCTTACTGCTGTATTACAGGCCTGCAGTTAACATACTTACAATTCAGACATTTGTACTAAAGGGAGTTCAAACCAGGTTTTACCCCAGTGAGTGAATTCAGTCATCTACAGGCTGGGATTTCGGGATTCTGGAAGATTAGATTAATTGCTGAAGTCTGAACAGATTGATCATGTTCCTTTCGCAGCAGATACTGGGAGTGTGACCATCTCACAAGATGCTGTGGAGCCTGGTGGGTTTGAGGTGGAAATGCTGAAACAAATTCATCCCTGGTCAACTCCATTGATGACTTCTTTCAGTTTCACCTGGGCTGAAATGGGCCTACAGTCTCTCTCTGCAGCACTGATTTTGCTGTCACAAACTCCATAGTTACTTGCATGTTGATAGCCCTGTTATGGAGGAGTTTTTGTACTTGCCACTCCCATAGAAAACCTCTTCTCTTCCATGCTTTGCAGAACAACCCGTAAAGGATGCAGTGATCACCGTCCCTGTATACTTCAATCAGGCGGAGAGGAGGGCAGTCCTGCATGCAGCTCAGATGGCAGACCTGAAGGTCCTGCAGCTGATCAATGACAACACTGCTGTGGCTTTGAACTATGGGGTCTTCAGGAGGAAGGACATCAATGCCACAGCACAGGTATATGCAGCTGGTGCAGAGGTGGGGGTGCTACTGAATTCCACTTAAGCGAGTGGGGAACTTAAAGTGATTAACATAAAGATGTGCTCATGTTGGTTGAGTGCTCATCTTGGTTATTGCTATCTGTTAATTGCTGTTACAGACCTGTCTCAGTATTGGGCAGAGCACGTGTGTGTAAAGCAGCAAGTACATTCCTAACTGTTGCGCTTTCTGGTAGATATGGAAAGCAGAGAGGCGGTTTGCAGTTCAGAGAGTGGGGAACTGGGAGCTGGGACTCCTGGGTTCTAGTCAGCTTCACCACACTCTTGACCTGTTTCCCCCCACTTGTAAAATGGGGCAATGATACTGACCTGCCTCACAGGGGACTGGGAGGCTATTTGTAAAATAATTGGGAGTTCCTCAGATTGAAGGAACTCTTGACGAGCAAAGCATTCATTCTGTATTCTACTTTATAAAATAGAAGTATGGGAGAAATAAGAACGCACTCGGTAGGTCCGTTACTACAGGCTTCCAGTCCACATGGCTATTGCTGCAAGTGTAATGTTGAGTAACTGTGTTTTGTTTTCTCTCAGTGGACTGGAGCGGGTCTAGTGAATGATCAGTGCCTGTCCCACTCCAAGCTGTGAGATCCCCAAGGTCGTCTCTCCTTCCCATTCAGGGACAAAACACCCCGGTACCTTACTTAGCCTTCTCTGGCTTCTCCTTTACAGAATATCATGTTTTATGACATGGGAGCAGGAAGCACCGTGTGTACGATAGTGACTTATCAGACAGTGAAAACCAAGGACTCAGGGACCCAGCCTCAGCTGCAGATTCGGGGGGTCGGGTAAGAATTTCTCTTGGGTCCCATATTTAAAAGAAAATATTTACTTTGCTGACTCTTCTAAACACAGAATTGGATGAATTTTGGAACTAGTTTTAAACGTGAGTATTCAGACACAAGCTGGAGTGGGGGCAGGGTGCCTTGGGTGGGAGGATTGAGTCTATAAGTAACTTGGGTGACTTCACTTTGTACAAAGGATAGTTGGAATGTGGACATGTTGCCAAACTTATAGGTGTAGCTCATAACGATCCTTGTGTATGGAGTACCGAACACTTTTTGTTATAAAAGATTCTTATGACTTTCTTTTTTAAGAAGCTGTCAAACTTCCATTGTTTGTGGCAGGTCTTTGAAATTTGACATGGACAAAAGCCTGGGGCTAGAGTGATGCCTCTCCTTTATTCTAGGAAATTCCGTTCAGGTTTTAGCTGAGTTAATAATTTTAAACAAGACTTTTGCTGCTTGTCCTTGGGACCTACACTGCTAACAAAGCAGCACAGCAGCACATGCTGTAATGTAAGAACACCTGGATGCTGCCAGGGCATCTGTAGCTGGGAGGGGGCCGGGGGAAAGCTGGGCTTCCCCCAATCCAGAATGTGTCCCATCATTCACTCTGGGACTACCACATGGGGCAGGAAAGCTCACCTCCTGGGTTTTTGATGGGGAGGGGATAAAGGTAGCTAGGCTCCCCACAACCACCTACTAGACTCATATGGTATAAGCATCCCATCCCACATCTGGGAAAACAACCTTCTCCTGCTGTCAGATAATGTAGTTAGTACAGTAGCTCAAGTGGCAACAGTGTACTACAGTGCTGAAGGTTCAAAATTCAAACACTGCTGAAGGTATATGATTGCTGTGGTGTGGTGGTTACACTTATACACGAGTCTTTTTTGCCAAAACCCCCTTGCAAATTATATTTTTTTAACAACTACATTAAAATATATTTAGTATTAAAATAAAGCACTTGAAGGTTAGGAAATGCCATATTTATAGTTGCCTATGCAATCTTAATTCTGCCTCTTTGTCCGAGCCATGTACAGTACTGAATGAGGATGGGGTCCTGGGGCTGTGGGAATAGACAGTATGTGTAGTTAAAGACTGTCTCATAATGCATATGCACAAGATTCCACAGGCAACTAAGCCTGGCATTTGCTAGCTGGATTTACAGTTGTAAACCTAATAACACTTCTAGCATAGTCTACTTATATGTGAGATTGTAGAAGTTGGTTCATTGGGTTGAGGAAGTTGGACATTCTTTTGGGGAGGAGATAATTAATACAAGGCTTGGTAGGAGAGGAAGGATGACCATGCTGTGGATTTTGAAGGTGTTTAGGGGCAGCACATAAAAGACAACAGTGTCTTCCCATCCATAATGTTTAAAGAACTAGTTGCAAGGAAATAACTTTGGGATCTGAGTTAGACAAAGCCTGACTTTTTCAGGAGCTCATCACCTTAGGCACTGTTATAAAGCCCCTCTGCTCAAAGGCTGTGGTGGTGGTGAATTCATCTAGTTCGAATGGTGCATTTGTTCTTCTAATCAGACCCAATATCCATTCATAGTCACTCCTAGCTGTGTGTGTTGTAGTACTGTTGCTTTGTGCTCAGTTTTCCATGGTTGACTGAAACAGGTTGAAAACCTATTGGGGGATAGACACCTTTAGAAATCTGTGTGATGGTGTAAAGAGAAATATCAGGAACAACTAGCCTCATGCAGCTGCGGGGGCTTGAGCTTTTTGATCAGTGACATTAAAAGCTGAACTTGTTTGTTTAAAGCCACGTTGTTGTTGTTTATAAAGCAAAGCCATGCACTGGAATTCGGTGAGGAGAGAATTGTGCAGCATTCAGGATTGCATGCAATCCTTCTTTGCAGCATATTGTTCTTGTTATAAATGGTTTGCAGGTGAGAGAATTCTTGCATGGCCTTGTAAGAGCTGTAAGATCCAGGCCAGCTCTGGAATTCTCTTCTGGGTGGGGAAGGTACTTGCAACTCCAGGTTCTGTTATTGACTTAATCCATCCAGGCTGAGTGTCTGCTTCTGGTTTCTATTCTCTGCTCAGATTCGACCGCACCCTAGGGGGACTGGAGATGGAGTACCGGCTCCGGGATTACCTAGTGAAACTCTTCAACAAGCAGCAGCCTTCGAAAGATGTTCGGCAGAATCTCCGGGCCATGGCCAAGCTGCTAAAGGAGGCCAACCGCCTGAAAACTATCCTGAGTGCTAATGCTGACCATGTGGCCCAGGTGTGTCCCTGTGCTGCAGGAAATCCCCCCCCCCCCTTCCTCAGGAATGGGGATGACTTGAGTTAAGAGTGAGTCTGGGAGAGCTCTGTCCCTCTGCTTTACATAATCTTTATGCTACAATGTTCTCTCCCTCCACCCTTGCCCAGGAGACACCAATGCTGATGGCTTTTCTAAACTGATTTCGCTTAACAAACTGTTGAGAACTTGGATTTTGCTACTCAAGTCCATAATGTTACTAGTTTGAGAAATGTTTAGACCTTTGCAGGAGATTAGGAGAGGTCTGTCCCTAAATGGCTACCAGGAGCATGAGATTTAGACAGCTGTTACATCCAAGGCACCATGTCTTGTGTCCCTCCAGCACCGGGAGAGGGATTGGGATGTAAGAGGATAGGGTGCATTCATAAAGTCCAGTGGGAATTGGAATGACGTTAGCTTGGAGAATGGTGTGTAATGTGAAGCTGATGGCTTTTTCTCTCTGACTTCCTGGCCAGATTGAGGGGCTACTGGATGACGTGGACTTCAAGGCCAAGGTCTCCAGGCAAGAGTTTGAGGACTTGTGCTCTGACTTATTCCAGCGGGTCCCAGGGCCTGTGCTACAGGCGCTGAGCAGTGCAGAGATGAACCTGGTAGGTCCATGGATACTTTGACAAGTGTGGGGTCCTCTGATGCTGAGCTGCTGTCACATCACATCCACTGTTGTTTGAGAGGGGTCTGGTTTGGGAAGGTAACTCACCCTGCTGAGAAATGCAGGCTTCTGTTTTCCTGAGGGCAGGGGTGGCAGTGCAGAAGTTACCACATTGCCATGTGCAATGGGGGTTTACACCCGTTGCCAGCAAGGCAAGGGAAAAGAGCCCATTAGTCGTGCTCTGCACCAGGGGGGAGGGGGAGAGAGTTTAACTAATTACCTCCTGGACAGAGGAGGCAGAGCTAAGCTTTACAAGTAACCGGAAGGAACTCAGTTCAGAGGACATAGAGAGGAGACAGGTCTCTCTGAAGGAGAGGAGTCCTGAGCTAGGGCCTATAAGATTAAAAAAATTGAAGTCGGGTGGATATTTTGTTGAAAGCTGAACCCCAGAAGGGGACTGGACCGTTGCATGACATGGACAGAGGGCTGCGTCACAGAAGACTCTCTGAAAGAGTCCAGGGAAGAGACAGGCTAGGCATGGTCCCCACAGCTGAGAAAGTGGCCACCAAAGGAGGTGCAAGAGGCAAAGTCACCAGCAGTGCTGTGTCCTGGCACAAAGGGTGCGCCCTAAGGTTGATGGCATGCACTTACACCATGTCAAACAGGTTTCCATGATTGCCTATAAGCCAGGGATTCGGGTCAGGGTTTTACTGACTACTAAAAAAGCCCTTAATTTTGGTATGAGGAATAAAGAATATGTCTCCCCCACATCTCTTGGAGGCATCTGAACTTGGCCTAGCTTTCACCATAGATCAGGAATCTCATCTCTGGATGTCTCTCCAGAGGGCGCATGCCTGACTGTGCTTATGTCCGGATGTAACTATCTTCAGAGAGACATTTCATTTCATTCGTTCGGTGTGTAGAGATTTTAAGGGGGCAGGTGCCTTAGATTCCTGAGAATCGTCTTCATGACTGTCTTCAGGATGCTGCACAATGCCTCTTTGGATCAGCAGCTTTCATGGCTGTAGTTTCTATCTCCTCGTCTCTGGACCACTGTTTCAATGACTGGCTCCTCTGGCATGGAGCCTGATCTGGATTTGATTTTTTTGTTAAATAAGGTGCAGTGTCCCAGATGCTGGAGACAGCTGCTCTGTAAATCGCTCATGTCCATTGGGCCTGATCTTGAAGTACTCATTCAGGCACAACTACTTTGGGAGTTTACTGAAATAAGGACTTAAGATCTTTGGATCCCAGTCTTGTGTTGGAGAGTGGGGTTGGTAGTGCGACTGCTTTTAGCACTAAACTGTGGATGGTGGAGGGATATTGAAGCAGTGAACTTGGCTTTTCCGAAAATACATTCTCAAGGCAGAACCTGATTGTCTGTGAACTCCTAGGATGAAATCGATCAGGTGATTCTAGTGGGAGGTGCCACCCGAGTCCCTAAAGTGCAGGAGGTTTTGCTGAAAGCTGTGGGCAAGTAAGTATATGAGGCCTCTGCCACATGCCTTTTCTCAACAACCTTGTGTTTACTAGTGACAGAGAAGCTTGCAACTCCCTCCACCTTGCTTTGCAGAGATGAACTGGGAAAGAACATCAACGCAGACGAGGCTGCTGCTATGGGTGCAGTCTACCAGGCGGCTGCTCTGAGCAAAGCCTTTAAAGTCAAGCCCTTCATAGTTCGGGATGCAGCTATTTTCCCAATCCAGGTGAACTTCCCCTGTTCTCTCTTTTAGGGGAGGAAGGTACAATGTGGGGTGGCATTGAGAGAAGTGATTATAAATAAGCAGTGGGACCTTGTGGTGCTGGAAGGGCATAAGGGAAATCTACAGGTTTTAGTGCTGAAGGGGAAATGGTGCTCAGTCTGGAATCGTACGTGGAGCCACTGGAAGGAAAGACACTAAAGTATTCATCCTGGGCGCTTTGGGCAAGTCTCTCACTTCTTTATCTGGTAACATGGGGTAATGCTTACAGTCCCAATAAGCTGGGTAAGGATTGTCTACCAAATGCTTTGGAATCCTGTGATCAAAGATGCAATCAATGTAGGGCAAAATGTTCCTGTTAGTGGCTGATTCTCTGCCTTTAACCACATGATTCAGGTGGAGTTCACCCGTGAAGTTGAGGAGGAGGATAAATCCAAGAGCTTAAAGCACAACAAGCGAATTTTGTTTCAGCGCATGGCACCATATCCACAGCGCAAGGTCATCACCTTCAACCGCTACACGGATGACTTTGAATTCTGTGTCAACTACGGAGACTTGGCTTTCCTGAGCCAGGATGACCTGCAGTGAGTGGGGACAGGCATTTGCACAGACTTGCCCCCAAGCTGATAGGTGCTTAGCTAGAGAAGCTTGCATGCAGGTGGATGGCCGATGATGCACAATTTCAGAATCTTTGCTGCAATCCTTATATAATTGAGAAAGCCAAGTTATGTGTAGTTACCTAATATTGCAGTATTGAGAAGTCTCCCCTCCATTTTAACTGGTTCCTAGCTGGCATTTTCACCAGAAGGGCCAAGGGTTAGAGGACCTGTGTTGCTGTTTGGAAACTTAAATCCCCTCTCATCCTAGAGCTAATACCGCCAGGTCAGGCCCATTGTGCAAGGGCAGTATGGGGAAAACTCACACTGCCACTGCCTCAGGGCTGCTTGTTCTGTGGACAGATGATTCTAGTCTCCAAGATAGTTAGTGCTGGCAAAAGGTGTCAGAACAACTTCTCTTTTGTACGTGCACAGGCTCCCTCTCTGGCTATCCCTGCCCTGGTTCTTGGGCTCACTTGTTGAGTCTGGGACCTTCCAATCAGAAACAAATGATTGCCATAGGGCATTGATGTGAAGAAGTACCTAGCTTTGTTGCCTGTTGAGACACTTTGCCAGTGAGTGGCATTGGAACGGTTGCAATATGGCAGATGGGGTGGGGGTCCCCATTCGTATGTGTAACTGACACTAAGTGTGTCAACCAGTATGAATAAGACCAGAAACGGCAGCCTGCTCAGTGTCTGAAATTTGGCTGAAGCTCAGAAGTGATTGGCCCCAGTGGGTCAGAGCTGGGAATAGAACCCCGGAACACGGGAGTGGATTGGGGACAATGCTGAAGTAAAGTGGGGGAAGAGGGATGGCTTCCCACTTTGCTGCTTAGGCTTCTTCCGTTGGTATCTGTTCATTCTCTCAGTGTTGCCTTGGTTCCCCCCAGAGCCTTTGGGTCCTTGAATCTCACCACTGTGAAGCTGAGAGGAGTCGGGGATAGTTTCAGGAAGCACTTGGATTATGAGTCCAAAGGCATCAAAGCTCACTTCAATATGGATGAGAGTGGAGTGCTTAGCCTTGACCGGGTAAGTGCCAGCCAGCTAGTGCCATCTATGTTCCCTTCCCCTTCCTCGCGCAGTATCCCTACCCTATCGCTACAGGTGCTGCTAAGAGACCTTTTTTTAAATATATTATCTCATTGTCTCTGCTTCCAGGTGGAATCTGTGTTTGAAACTGTAGTGGAGGACAAGCCAGAGGAGGAGTCAACGTTAACAAGTAAATGCACTGTACTGTTACCGAAATACATCTGGGTCGCCAGAAACTGTTACCGAAATATTGGGTTTGCCTAGCTGAGAGCCAATTAACAGCCTGACAGGAGTAAGGAAAAATGCTTTATTTTGCAGAAAAAGGAGAGCCTGTACCTTGGTACAAAAGACTTTGTTTTACACAAATTTTACAAACCTTTTATACACATTTAGACAAAAACCCTTGCGTGTTAATACTTAATTGGTAAATGTAAAGTTTTATATTTTCCTTATTTAAGTAAAACTAACTAGTTAGAAGCAGGATTTTTCTGCCTTAAGGCAGAGACAAAAAGATAGTGCAAAAATGCAAACTACTGTGTTTATGAGCAGTACTTACTTCCCCCCCCCCACCTACTGGCCGCTTATAATTTATTAAGAGGGGTTAGCCAGCTTTTACAGTACTGTTCATATTTTGAGTTCAGACCAGCTGTTGCTTTGAATTCATAATAACTCCTAGTTAACTGCTCCACGTTTTTCTGAAAGAGACAGGTCCTGTGGCTGGGGACAAGTGACCAATTAAGTGAAGTACTCTGACACTCCCCACAGGTACCCAGGGTTGTGAGGCACTTCACAATTACTTGCCCTTTGAAGTGGTCTTGCCTATGCCTGTTGTAACTCAGCTTCCTGAAACCAACAACCTTTGGCAACACAAGTACTGCCTGCCTCATCCTCTGTGTAGATTAGCTATAGGCACCCACCGAGTCCTCAGAGCATTCCCTGTGGTGCCCAGCCATTAACCATTGGCCGCTCACAGAAATTATCCAGTTTGCTATTTCCGAGGGAACAGAATAAACACAGCTTGAGTATTAAAACTCAGGATCAGGTCCTTCGTCACATCATAGCACAGAGATATATTTTATAATGAAAACAATCATAAGTTGTTGAAAGCTGAGATTGAAGAAATGTTTACATGTAAAGCAAAAAGTATAACATTCTTGGTAGAGCCTAAACTTAACTTTAACAAGCTGCTTAACTTGTCTAAAGTAGTTCCTCACCTGAAGCAATTTCTCAATGTCTCCAGTCAACCCGACTGAGATTCCTCTATCATTAATGGAAAAAGCACTGTTTTTGCTTCCTCGTTGAAGGAAAATGGTAACCTTTTCCTTATATCACACCAAAAATCCATTGTTTGTCCCCTGAGTCAGGACTACCCCTGGGGCTTATTCCCTGGTGTGCTGACTTCATATCTCATGTTAATTTCATATGCCAACAGACCGTCCATTGTGTTGGCTCACAGTGTTTAATGTACATTTGAACTGAGGCAGACAGGTGCATATACTCCTTTTTGTCTTGCAAAAACCTGTCTGTCAAACTTACTTTCACACTTTAAAATGTATATTTTTCAGCATATATACACATAACTCCTTACATAGCTTCAGTGCATATGTTTTACAATTACATTATGTAAATGACCAGTAAGATTCTGGCTTTCATTTAAGATCTCACATGACATTCTTTATAGATAAATACTACAAAAGCAGTATGCTAGGTGTAGTGAGTTTGACAAGCCTGATGGGATTTGTTAAAGAATAGTTAATTCTTTTGGCACTTAGGGTCACAAGTACCTGCCTATTAATCTTAGCAGATCCAAAATGACTAACGGCCCTGAGCATGTGCTGCTAGTTGAGGGGACAAGTCTCCCTGAAAGTGTCATGCACGCTCCTAAGGTGGCCATCAGCACAGTAACCAGGTATGCACTACATGCATGAGTAATACCAGGGAGCTGCATTTTCACCTCCTTCAGTGAAGGGGTGTATTTAGAAGGAAACAAATCCCTTTCCTTTGTCTTGAGGGAAGCAGTGGAAGTCTTGTGCATCTGGTGCTTCAGCACTCTCCCTCCTCATTGGTTGGTCCATGATGCCACTGACTGGAAGCTTTCCATTGTCCTGCTTTCAGGGCAAGTGCAGAGACTTACCGCTGGTGTGCAGGAAGGAGGGGTGAGAGTGCATATGAGTGGAGGTCTCCTAGGACAGTGAACAGTGGAAAACTCTAATCACTGTTTGGAGAGGCAGATTCCAGGCTACGCTTTTGCAGAGATGAGGGCCCAGTACTTTGTATACAGGGGGATGTGCAGGAAGGGAAGGAGCTAGCAATGGTAGTGCAAGAGTTGTTACAGCAAATATTGTCAGGATCCCAGGCTGCCCCTGGATTACTGTTGGACCTTGGAGAGGCACTTAGACAGAATTCATGATTTTAAAGTCAAGAACATGCATTTTGCACTGATGAGTTACTAAACCCCTGACTGATACTTGTCACTCCCTCCTGCTGTTGCTGCTCTTCCTCCTCCCACACTGTTCTCTGGACTGCTTCAAAGACTGACATTCTGAGTTTTGTTTGTTTTGTTTTTTCTCTTTCCTGCAGAACTTGGAAACACAATCTCTAGCCTGTTTGGAGGAGGAGGTCCTACACTGGAAATGGGAGAGAACTTGACAGAGACTGTTCAGGTGAGGTGCTGGCTTTGATGGGGAGGTGGGACCCAGACTGGGTTCAGTCCTGTCTGCAAAATAGAGGAGACAGTAGTTAAACACGAACCAAATCAGAGTGACAAGCAGGACATCAGGATTAAAAACTATAAAATGTAGAAATTTGTATTTGTCTCAAAGTCTAACACGGTGTTAAAAATAAACATACAGCCCTTCTGGTGGCAATCCCTTTGGCATATGCTGCCAGGGCGGGTTCCCTGCTGAAGCCTCTTTGTCATTCCAGTCTCCTTTCTGGATCCTCTCTGGGTAGTGCTGTGTAGGCTACAATCTCCTGCATCTCATCATTGTAGGCTCTGGCAGGTTCTCCTGCTACACAGACCACTTGGGCCTGGCTGCTCCTGTGTTGTTGCCAATAGGAGTCTCAGTTTGCTTTCCCAGGTATAGAAAAGAGTTGTGGTTCCAAGGTGATATGGTGACTTCCCTAAAGTCTTCATGTAGCTTCTGTGCCATGTTGAACACCAAGCTTCCAGTATGAACCTGCCCTCTCTTTGTGACACATCTGCATGGTATTTCCATATAAAAACTGTGGCATTTTCTTCCCTGCTGCCTAGGAGGAAGAGGAGAGCCAGGCAGAAGCAGGAAAAGAAGAACAGGGGGAGAAACAGGACCAGAAGGAGGGAGAAGGAACAGTGAGCGAGGAGCAGGGAGAAGAGAAGCAGCAGCCATCTCCAATGCAGGATAAAACAGAAACTGTCCCTCCAGAAGCAGAGAGACAGGAGGAAAAGGAGGAAGGAGAAAAAACAGCATCTCAGGTGAGCAGCTGACTCTGCAAAGGAAGACTCCCTAAAATGGTGACACTGTGCTGTTGTACCTCAGGACTGGAATCTGACTGGAAATAATGGAGGAGGGAGTGAGAGATTCTACCCCATGTGTGCAGGCTAGTACCACAGCTTTGTTCCTGCTCACTATCTCTGAAAATAAACCCTTAACTGACAGGCCACTGAAATACAGTCCATGCTCCTTAGGTGTAGAAATGGGGAGTGACCTTCACTCAGGATCTGAAGCTGAGTGTTCAGAGATTCCTTGCGCCAAAGTTCACTTGAGTTGTTGTAGTTTTCGCTGCAGAGAACCCTTTCCCTTGACATTGCCTCATCCTCAGAAGGATGTGTTCAGCATTGCTTCCCATTGCCCTTCAGATTCATATCAATCCACTCTCTCCTTCCAAGGCCGCTTTATATTTGTTCCTCATCCTGCTGTGTTGTACTTACAGTGCCATTCTGAGCTGGTAAGTGCAAAGCTGTTGTGTGCAGAAGTCCATGAGAGGCAGTCATGCACTGTTCTGAATAGAAATGAGCCCTGCTGTTTGCAGTACAGGACTGGGAGCTGAGGCTCCTGGGTTCTGTTCTGAAATCCCCATGTAATCTTGGGCATTCGGTTATTTTTTGTTCCTTGGCTTCCGTGTCTGGGAAGCACTAAGGCCTTGCCTTAACAGTGAAAAAAGGTATGTTGGTTTTTTGTTTTTTTTTCAATTATTATTATTCCAACTTACTACCAGGAAGTAAAATCCTAGAGAAGATAGGACAGTTTGTAATTCTCACACAAGCAAGCAGGTAGAGTTAAAGAAAAAGGAGACTCCTTGTCTTCACTAGGGTTTTATCACTATTTAACTAACTAGAGTTAAGAATACACCTTTTTCATAGCGGAAACAAGATCTCTCGGCCTGTGAAGCATTAAGGCACTGCAGACCTGCAAATTGTTTTTACAGATGTAGAACACTAGCTTATTTACTTAACCCTGGGAGCTCAAATCCACCTTATCAGGTTCTTGTGTGCCTCTCTTCAAAATATTTGTTGCAAGTGTGATGGTACTGCAAATTGATCTTTTTATTTATCCTGGAGTTGCTTCTCTGACACAGGATCCCAAAGAAAAGGAAGAATCCGGGAAAGAGGAAGAAATGTCCAAAAGTCGTGGTGACAGCACAGACACTAAAATGGAAGAGAAGAAACCCAAAGTCCCAAAGAAGCAGAAACTCGTGGATGAGATCAGTGTGGAGTTGGATGTCCGTGATGTTCTTGACCTGCTGGAGGAGGAGTTGAAGAGCTCAGTGAAGAAGTAAGTTGGAGGGGGGCATGCTAAAGTGAAGGGAGTAGGCTATGGGAGCAGACTGGGCTGGGGCACAGGGATCACAGTGAGCAACAGATTCTAAGGTGCATGCATGTCTTATTGAGTTCAGATCATGTGCAGAGATGACACCACCCTTTCCCATTCCCAGAATGAATCTGACTGTAGTAAACATTGCAAGACTTTGCTTACCCCCACTGCCTGTATTGACCCTTCTCTTGTCACCATTCTTCTTTCAGCAGCCCTTTCAAACAAACTAGAGGTAAATGTCCCAAAAAGGTGGCAAGGCCAGAAACTGAATGGCAAAGGGAGGAACTGGGATGTGCACAAGAAAAGGGTCAGTTCTGAGACTAGAAAATGACAAGAGCTGGAAGTGGAGACAGCGCTGGCTCTGTGTGTGTTGGATGGAAGGTTAGATGTGCAGTGAGCGGGTGGGAATCCCAGATAGTCTCTCTATGCCCAGTGAGGTGGGGGAAGCTCAGCCTGGCCAGTTAACATCGCTGTAGCCAATAATTTTAATCTTTCCCATCTTCAACTCTAGTCTTGTGAGCTCCTGTGGAGTGGCACCCCGGCTGCGTGAGACATTACTTAAAGATCTGTCCCTGTTGTATTTGTAACCATGCTAGTGATGACAGTGTTTACATGGTCTCCTCACCCCCCTTGGTGATCACAGTAGCCAAGCCATGCTATCAGTGCACAATGAGTCTAATGCAGCTCTTGGGTGGGAGGAGAATAAACAGTGTTCAGAGCAGTACTATAACTGTTATCTCTCTTGCCATAGTTTTCATTGATGTGTTTCAGTGTGTAGCCAATGAAAATTTGGGATATGTGTGAGGAAAGGTGGGTTGCCCTAATGTGTGCAGGTAACAATAGTGTGGATGGATTTTTAGGGGAGGCCTTTGTTTTAAAGGGGGTTGTCATAAACAGATAGCTAAGGGTTAACGTCTCTTTCACCTGGAAAGAAATAATCTGAAACACCTGACCAGAGGACCAATCAGGAAACAGGACTTTTTCAAATCTGGGTGGAGGGAAGTTTGTGTCTGAGTCATTTGTTCTGGTCTTCTGTCTGACTCTCTCTCGGCTATGAGAGGATTTCTGTTTCCTGCTTTCTAATCTTCTATTTCCAAGTTGTAAGTACAAATATAGTAAGGCAGTAAGGTTTCTATTGTTTTCTTTTGTATTTACATGGTATAGTTGCTGGAGTGTTTTAAATTGTATTCTTTTTGAATAAGGCTGTTTATTCATATTTCTTTTAAGCAATTGACCCTGTATTTGTCACCTTGATACAGAGAGACCATTTTTATGTATTTTTCTTTCTTTTTACATAAAGCTTTCTTTTTAAGACCTGTTGGAGTTTTTCTTTAGTGGGGAACTCCAGGAAATTGAGTCTGTGCTCACCAGGGAATTGGTGGGAGGAAGAAGTCGGGGGGAAATCTGTGTGTGTTAGATTTACTAGCCTGACTTTGCATTCCCTCTGGGTGAGGGGGGAAGAGAGATTAGCTCTCGGTACTTCTGTTTTCCAAGGCTGGAAACGGGGAGGGTGGAATCCCTCTGTTTAGATTCACGGAGCTTGCTTCTGTGCATCTCTCCAGGAACACCTGGAGGGGGGAAGGGAAAAGGTTTATTTCCCTTTGTTGTGAGACTTAAGGGATTTGGGTCTTGGGGTCCCCAGGGAAGGTTTGGGGGGACCAGAGTGCCCCAAAACACTCTAATTTTTTGGATGGTGGCAGCTTTACCAGGTCCAACCTGGTAACTAAGCTTGGAGGTTTTCATGCTAACCCCCATATTTTGGACGCTAAGGTCCAAATCTGGGACTAGGTTATGATAGAGGTTAGGGAGAAAGTTTTAGCCAGTCAGTACTCCGAGGAGAAACATCCTGAGCACTGTGAATCTGAACATTGAAACTGGGAGAGATCTCTCCTGACTTCCCACCTTTTGGATTTGACCCTAAGACTTATAAGTGTATCCTGGGCCTGGCCTGGTCTGGGCTGGATGCTGATGGGTTAGTTAATGATGTCTGAGTGACAGGTACTGCTGCCTACAGAGATCCCTGTCTGCAAAGAGAACATCACCCCTTCTTACAGGTGCTGATAGTTTTGCTTATTTCTGGCCTCCTTGCACTTTAGACTCCAGGATCTGACAGTCAGAGACTTAGAGAAGCAGGAGAGGGAAAAGTCAGCCAATAGCCTGGAGGCATTCATCTTTGAGACCCAGGTAAGAGCGATGAAAAGGGTCAAAAGCTTATGAAAAGCAGGTGGGAGAAGTTGCATAGTGTCAGGGCTGAGCTGGATGCAGAGGGTTGTATCTGTTTCAAGGTGGGGAGCTGTTGCTTTGAGGAGTTCATCTGTCGTCATGTTGAGTGTTCCCTGTCTCACATGGCTTTGGGAGGAGTCAAGACAAGTGGGACCAGATTAGGGTTTAGGCAGCATACTAAATCAAATCTCTGCCTGCATAAAAGCTTCGTATATGCTGTCCCTTCCTCTGCCTGTCTCAGCATCACCACGTTCTATCTGGAAAGAGACTCCAATTAGCGAGGGCAGGAGGAAAGCTCTTATTCTACATGTGAGGACTTGTCAGCTTTCCCATCCCACTCTCAGCTGATTGAAGGAGCAGAAGGACAAATTTGGGGGTTGAACTTGCACTCATTAGCATGGAGCAGCCCTGGAATCCTACAGTTGGTTGCAGCTGCATTCTGTCAGGGGGTTGAGAGAGATGCCTTTGCTGTGTGTGCCTTCTCATTAGTCAGCAGTTAAGCTGAAGCGACCTTTACTCTTCTCAGGACAAGCTTTACCAGGAGGAATATCAGTTTGTCTCAACGGAGGAGCAGAGAGAGGAAATCTCTAGAAAACTGAGTGAAGCTTCCAATTGGATGGAGGAGGAGGGCTATAGAGCCACGACCAAGGTACTGCTGCATGGAAGTAGAGTGTCAGTTTGCACTGAATTGCCAGTAGGTGGCAAATAGACCTAGGCTTCCTTGGTTTCTTTGATGTCCCCAAGTCAGGAAAGGTGAGCTTTGATGTGCTCTGGGACTTGGAAACCCTTTTGTTAACTTGCCCAGCACTGAATTGCACAAGAACTAGCTCTTCCCATCCCTGTTGCTTCAACCTCTTGGAGCACATAAAGCAGTTAACTTTGCATTCTCTATACACAGTGTCTAGTGCCGCAACTCCTGTTAGCATACAGGACTTGTGCATCTGATGGGCATAGCAGGCAAAACTCCTGCAGCTCAAGCTTCTGAGATTCACCATACTTCTGGGATTAAAGGTTTGGAGCAGTTTTAGATGTCTGATCAAATTCTGTTTGTCTGTCTGTCTGTCTTACACTTGCAGGAACTGAAAGAGAAGCTGTCTGAGCTGAAGAAACTCTGCAGGAGCCTTTTCTTCCGTGTGGAAGAAAGAAGGAAATGGCCAGACCGCCTGAATGCCCTCGAAAATCTCCTCAATCACTCCACCATCTTCCTCAAGTAAGAGCAAGACCCTGAGAAGATCTGAAGTTGTGGGTGGTGCAAAAAAGTGCTGCATGTGTTTGATCCACTACTTAAAATGGAATCTGGCCTGCTAGCTGCTAAACCCATAGAGGGAACAAGGCTGGTATGTGGCTTCTTGTAGAGCCTGATAGGAATTTTAGGGAGTGTGTTAACAGAAACACTCAAAGCCCATACGGTACTCCTCAGAACAAAGAGTATGAAATCCCATGCATACTGCAAAGTGCACCCATTCTCAGGAAGGTCAGGATTGTCTCTCCACCCCCATACAACCATCCTAGCAAACCCACTCAAGGGCCAATCCCGTGGTAAATTTTGGTCCCTGCTAAATGTGATTGGGAATGGAATACAAAACCCTCAATCACCTAAAATACCTGGGTCTTCTAGTGTTCACTTTCCTTGGACAGAAGTTCATGTATATGTGAAAAGCAGTAAGGTTCAAAAACATGAGTCAGTTTGTGCAATGACTCATAGAAATTTCAAATATCATTGATACAAATGTTAACCCTGAACAACAATTGGAGCAAAAATAATTTTTTGTCTTTCAGGGGAGCACGAATGATTCCAGAGGCTGATCAGATATTCACAGAGGTGGAACTGAGTACCCTAGAGAAAGCAATCAATGAAACTGTGGTAAGTGAAGGGGCTGGGGAGCCCATTCAGGATGTGTTGTTGGATGATGTGATCCATGCCACGGCTAATGGGTTTACTTTCACTTGGGAATAGGGAGCAAAGGATGTAGAGCCTCTCCTCACATTAGGAAAACCTTTGTCTGTTTTAATACTCCCTGCTACCAAACTCGATTGCATATTGCTTTGGAAAAACGTAGCGACTGGAGATACAGTTGGTTCATGTGCAATATGGGAGGCTAGTGCCTTCCCGGTAATTAGTATTTGTACGGTTTTAAGAGCAGCCAATGGCACTCTTGTTCTCTGGCCTTGTAGAACTAAGAGGCTGGAGGATGTTGGGGTGGAAGCCCTGTTGATGACAGGCAATTAGAATGCCCAGGTGCTGCGTCTGGAATTGTGTGTTTAAAAGCAGTAACTCATCTAACCAGGAAATAGCAGCATATTCATGGGGAGAGATTGACCCTGGGCTTTCCTTTCAGACTTGGAAAAATGAGACATTGGCAGAACAGAATAAACTTCCTCCCACTGAGAAGCCCACCCTGCTGTCCAAGGACATAGAGCTGAAGATAGCAGCCCTGGATAGGGAGGTGCAGTATCTACTGAACAAGGCTAAGTTTGCAAAACCCAGACCCAAGAAGGAAAAGAATACCACAAAAACTGATTCAGGCAAGAATGCCACAGCTCCCCCCGACAGCGAGAAGGTTATCCCTCCCAAGGAGGAGAAAGGAGAAGGTGAGGCACACTCAGGACAGGCAGGTGCTCCTGTGAGCATCTGATATTATAGAACCACCAGGTGTAATATTCTCTCAAAGCTGTGTGCACTGAGGAAAAGGACATTGTAATGAGAGAAATCTTTGATAAAAGTGGAAAAGCTGCTGATCCTCCTAATCAGGGAATTACTGGAGAAAGCTTGGTGCAATATAGCATGCTCCAAGTGTTACTTCTGTATCTTCTTCCATTGACATTTGTTTGACCAGGTGTCCAGATTTTACAAAGCTCATGGGAAGGAAAGTGTCTGCCTCTGGGGCTTAAATAGAGACTGGAGAAGAGACCACATTCAGCATCAGTTTGGTCTCTGCTCCCCACTAAGAGACACAACCTTCTAAGAGGTGACACCTTGCTCTGGATACCTGCTGATTTCAGAGATTTCCTAGGTCACATCATTAGGGATGCTAGGATTTACAGCTCTCCTATCTCTCAAGGTAGATGAGGTCTTGAGTGCCCAGTCCCTTTATAAAGATCAAACCACTCCTGTCTGTGCACAAAGCTCCTCTATGCTAACCCTGGTTCCTTTAGCAGGATATCTTAGTCAGGCTCCAGCCCGTGGGATGGCTTTCCTGCACAACTCTCAGGCTTCAACCTGGGCCTTATCTTCTTCCAGTGGCTGTTGGCAAGCTCAGAACAGCACCCCCACACACTATTTTGACTGTTCCAGAGTTGCCTCTGGCTGCCCTTGACCCCTGCTGAACCCTTCCCTTATGGCTTGCTGCCTGATGCTTCCTCTGCTTTGCTGGGGTACTTCTGTGTTTTCTCAGAGTGCTCCTATTGACTACCCTTACTGACCATCCCATTGGCTTTCCCAGGATCAATTATGAGAAATTAGTAATCTTCTAGTGATGGGCTGCAGTTGGTTCACTTACAATCCACATTGGCAAACTTTTTTTTTTCTTGTCCACTGTTTCATCTGTACATTTGATCTTCTATACCAGAGCTAGGGGAGGTGTTGGGCTTGACATACTTGTATGACCACTTGTTGCACATCTCTCCCCCATAATACAGGTAAACTTGAAGATGTCAGTCCAGTCAGGGAACCTCCCATAGTCGAGGAAGCAACACTAGGTGATCAGTCTGGACCGGACACAGGTAGGGATTAATTTTGTGTAAGGAAATGGAACTTAGTGACCGTGGATGTCTGTAGCCCACTGTTTGCAAATCTCTCTCCATTTCTGTTTTCCTGCAAATGAACCATGGGGTGAGAAGGAGCCTCTGGCTGCTGAGAAAGTGTCAGTGAATCAAACTTTACAACTGAGAGGGCCAGCTACAGAAAAACATTTGGGATGGAATGGTAGCTGTGGCCCCTTTAACACTAATGCTAGAACTGAGGAAGGGGAACTGGTGGTAACCCTGTTCACTTGCAATATAGACCCATCTGAAGGGGTCACTAACTGATTTAAAGCCCCGAACTGTCATCTTAGGGCTATTATGAAGACATGGTTACATCTACTTTAGAACTTTTGACGTGTTCCAGCCACTGTTGGAAATGGGACATTGGTTTGATTTGATGTGGCAATTATGTATTTAAAGAATCCTTATTGAGGTTGCAGAGAAAAAAAACAACATCCTGATGTGTAGAAAGAATAGTAAATATGTCAGACCAGCTTGGCTTAACCGTGAAATCCTTGCTGATCTTAAATGCAAAAAAGAAGCTTACAAGAAGTGGAAGATTGGACAAATGACCAGGGAGGAGTATAAAAATATTGCTCAAGCATGCAGGAGTGAAATCAGGAAGGCCAAATCACACTTGGAGTTGCAGCTAGCAAGAGATGTTAAGAGTAACAAGAAGGGTTTTCTTCAGGTATGTTAGCAACAAGAAGAAAGTCAAGGAAAGTGTTGGGCCCTTTACTGAATGAGGGAGGCAATCTAGTGACAGAGGATGTGGAAAAAGCGAATGTACTCAATACTTTTTTTGCCTCTATCTTCATGAACAAGGTCAGCTCCCAGACTGCTGCACTACACAGCACAGTATGGGGAGGAGGTGACTAGCCCTCTGTGGAAAAAGAAGTGGTTTGGAACTATTTAGAAAAACTGGACGAGCCCAAGTCCATGGGGCCGGGTGCTAAAGGAGTTGGCTGATGTGATTGCAGAGCCATTGGCCATTATCTTTGAAAACTCACGGTGATCAGGGGAGGTCCCGGATGACTGGAAAAAGGCTAATGAACAGTCGAACCACGCAATAACGCGCCCCGCCATAACGCAAAATCGCATATAACGCAACCACATGTTGGCTCCTCTTTAAGGTATAATACCATACGGTACTATACCAATGATCCCTAACACCAGGGCAGGGGGAGAAGCTGCAGCCCCGCACCTGCCGGGGACAGAGAACTCGGGGGCTGCGGGCACCAGTGCTCTCTGTCCCTGGCAGGCACGGGGCCACAGCTTCTCTCCGGCTTCAAGAGGAACCGCAGCTCCCCGCCTGCTGGGGACAGAGAACTCCAGGGCTGCGGGCGCCGGTGCTCTCTGTCCCTGGCAGGCGCGGGGCGGTGGCTTCTCTCCGGCTTCAAGAGGAGCCGCGGCTCCCCACCTGCCAGGGACAGAGAGAACAGGCGTCCGCAGCTCTGGCGTTTTCTGTCCCCGGCAGGCGGGGAACCGTGGCTTCTCTCCCCTGCTGGGCACTAGGCAGCGCACATCAATGCACCGCGTGGGGGACCACTGACAAACCCCGCTATACCGCAACCCTGCTTTTAGCACGATCAAAGTTTTTGGACCCTAAACATCGCGTTATAGCGGGATTTCACTGTAGTTCCCATCTTTAAAAAAGGGAAGGAGGAGGATCCAGGGAGCTACAGGCCAGTCAGCCTCACCTCAGTCCCTGGAAAAATCATGGAGCAGGAATCAATTCTAAAGCACTTAGAGGAGAGGAAAGTGATCAGGAACAGTCAGCATGGATTCACCAAGGGCAAGGCATGCCTGACTAATCTAATTGCCTTCTGTGATGAGATAACTGGCTCTGTGGATGAGGGGAAAACAATGGATGTGTTATTCCTTGACTATAACAAAGCTTTTGATATGGTTTCCCACAGTATTCTTGCCAGCAAGTTAAAGAATTATGGGGTGGATGAATGGACTGTAAGGCGGACAGAAAGCTGGCTAGATTGCCAGGCTCAACAGGTCGTGATCAATGGCTCCAGGTCTAGTTGGCAGCCAGTTTCAAGCAGAGTGCCCTAAGGGTCAGTCCTGGGGCCGGTTTTGCTCAATATCTTCATTAATGATCTGGAGGATGGCGTGGACTGCACTCTCAGCAAGTTTGCAGATGACACTAAACTGGGAGGAGTGGTAGATACGCTGGAGGGTAGGGATGGGATACAGAGGGATCTAGACAAATTAGAGGATTGGGCCAAAAGAAACCTGATGAGGTTGAACAAAGACAAGTGCAACATCCTGCACTTAAGATGGAAGAATCCCATGCATAGTTACCAACTAGGGACCAAATGGCTAGGAAGCAGTTCTGCAGAAAAGGACCTAGGGGTTACAGTGGATGAGAAGCTGGAAGTAGGAGTATGCCAGCAGATCGAGGGACAGGATCAGTCCCCTCTATTTGACATTGGCGAGGCCTCATCTGGAGTCCTGAGTTTTGGGCCCCACACTACAAGAAGGATGTGGAAAAATTAGAGCAAGTCCAGCGGAGGGCAACAAAAATGATTAGGGGGCTGGAGCACATGACTTATGAAGAGAGGCTGAGGGAACTGGGATTGTTTAGTCTGCAGAAGAGAAGAACGAGGGGAGATTTGATAGCTGCTTTCAACTACCTGAAAGGGGGTTCCAAAGAGGATGGATCTAGACTGTTCTCAGTGGTACCAGATGACACAAGAAGGAGTAATGGTCTCAAGTTTCAAGGGGGTGGGGGGATACGCTGGATATTAGGAAAACTTCTTCACTAAGAGGTGGTGAAGCACTGGAATTTATTACTTAGGGAGATGGTGGATTCTCCTTCCTTAGAGGTTTTTAAGGTCAGGCTTGACAAAGCCGTGGCTGGTATGATTTAGTTGGGAATTGGTCCTGCTTTGAGCAGGGGGTTGGACTAGATACCACCTGAGGTCCCTTCCAACCCTGATATTCTATGATTCTATGTTCCTGTGCAGTGAGGCTGAAGGACACTATTGTACCTAACTAGGGGACTATTATAGCGGTAGTGTGTCCCTGGAAGGATCAAAACCAAACTCCTACAACCTAACCCATTGAAATGTTCTCTTGACAGTTTTTGCATTCCAGTGGAAAGTTCTAGGGGACTTGTAAAGTAATTGTTCCCTGCAGCATTTGGAAGTCAAACACTGCAGTCCTGCGCTAGTGTGTGAAAACCTGCAAGTGACCATAAACAAGGAAATACATTTTCATTATCCAAACTGAATTAAATGTATACTTTAAGCAAATAGTGTAGAGTGTAACAAGTAAATTAAACTCTTAGAAATTGTTCAGCTTGAATAATCAATGGATTGTCTGTAACATGGGAAGGAAATGTATTTTCCAAAAGCAACTTTTAACCTGACAGTGTGACTCTAAATAATATCCATGTGGCAAGATATGTGGACATACTGGTTTACCCCCTCCTTAAGGTCTCCTTTTTAACCCACACAGCATGGGTGAATCTCTACCTCACCTTGATATGTCCGCAACTTGCTATTTTTGTTCCTGTCCTCACCAGTGTCACCACCTATCAAATAGAATTTTGGGGCTAATCAAGGGCCTGATTCTGCAAACACTTACACATATGAGTAAAGCCACTTATGTGCATCAGTGTTTTAAGAATCAGGCCTTGGTGTCTAATCATGCCACTTGTAGTAGCTACAATCTAATACTACTGCCCAAGCATACCTCCACAACCTTACCAATCCCCTGTTCTGAGTGTTTTGAAGTATTTTAATGTTTATATTATCGTAGCATCCAAAAAAACACATTGTACAGCATGCCTGTCACTTCATAATCATAATTTCACTTTATTTTTGTTTCTGTTTATTACATAGAACCTGAGAGTGAGAAGAAGCCAGAAGCTAGAGAAGAGAGCAGGACGAATGATGAATTATAACATCCCTTGAAATTTCTTCTAGCATCGCATCTATTTATTTAACAGGTTTTTTATAATAGATCCATTTAGTTTCATGTTAAATGGAACATGACAAACAGGCTGACAACAAAATGCAATAGAGATGTACATTTTTTCTTTTCTCCTGGGAATTTCACTGTTAATTTTAGTGAGTGAGTTGTTTGTTTTTTTTGTCTTTGTCTTTTCACGTGTTTAAAGATGACCATGTGCTCACTGAAGACTCTGAGTTCCAGTACAGTCCAATTGAAGTCACCAGAAGTGGCTTTTGTTTTAGTAAATTAAAACAGTGAAAAAAGCCTGTAAGATTTAGGAAATAATTTGGCACAAACACTCTGGGCCGTTCCTCATCTGGTGAGGATGAAAGTGTTAAAGTATCCCAGAAACATGTCACGGAGTTCTTTGCAAGAGGTACTGAATTAGGGAAACAGGATGCTGTGGCCAACAGGAAGTATATTCTCATTTTGATGCATGGGGAAGTGAAATAGAATTTGGTGGGGAGGGACACCATGCCTTAGGATGAGGATTTCTGTTCATTTTTCATTAGACTAGTGCTGCTAAAGCCATCTCTTTGCCCTTAGTTCTGTGTCAGGCAGAATTTAGCATCAGGGAACAGGGACCTAAAGGAAGATGTTGGGATTTAGTTCAAAGTTTAAATATAAAAGGACCATAAATTGCTGTTTGGAACACTAATGATATGAAAGAGTATTTGATGGTGAATCTCTGACTGCAACCAGAAGAGCAAATGGGAATAGGGTTTTAGATGAGGCGGCACAGAATGATGAAAACTGGAAAATTTATTCTTGTTAACCTTCTCCCCCAGTGTCTTGTGAAATCAGACTGGCTTTGTTGTGAAACCTCTTGCCTTCAGTGGTGGTCTCATATCTTTTTGGAAACATTCATGCTGCTAGAACACATCAGTAAGATCCTGACCTACTTCATATGCAAGCCCTTGTGAATGTGCATCTTACATTGGTCTCCATTGGCCTATTCAACCAAAATAAAAAAATAATCTTCCTGACATTCTCTTTACAATGCTTTTGTCTGTTTTGGAAATTGGCTTAGGGAATTCCTTAAACTTTCTCTGACTTATTTACATTACAGTTCAGAGCTCTAGTCCCTCCCAACACTACCCAGCAGCTATATGTTTTTGATGATCACAGTGCTATCAGTGAATCAGTCAGGGTGCTTTTCTCAGTACTACTGCTTTTCCAAGCCCAAACAGAACTTCCACTAACCATTCAGATTTGTGGATTTTTAGTGTAGCTTTTCCTCTCTTATGGTGCAATCTCTCAAGAGCAGATAAGCAGAGAAAACACATTGTCTCAAGGGTTTTGCACCCCATTGCTGGTGTTGCAAATCAGCATGAACAGGCTTCCTCCTGAGTCTTGTCTCATGCATCCAGACAGCACAAAGTACAGATAACTGGACCTTCCAACGCTCCCTGCCCAGGGCCACTCTCAGGATGAACTCTGTTCTTATAAGTAATCTCATTTGCACAATTAAATTTGGTTTTGCTGTGTTCTGAAGTCTTATTTTCCTCTACTGGAACCAAATTCCTCCTCCTCCCTAATCAACCCACGCTCCTCTCAAAAGCTAGGACCTCCTTCTCTTTTCTGACAGGGACTGCAATTTTCCTATCTTACTGTGTCATACTGTTCTTCTATCCAGGAGAGGTTTCTCTGCCATCACCAATACCATCTTTCACAGCATCTACACAGCAAGCTACTGTGTGGAAACCAAAACTCCTCCAACTTGGCGCACCAGAGAGCGAGCCCAAAAGCTTCTCCATAACACAAATCTGTGGAGTTTAGACACCACTAGACAGCCTTTTAGCCTATCCCTTCCATATCTGATTATGTACTCCCTTGACTCCCAGTAACATGCTGCATTCAGTTCCATCTCGTAACATTGAGTCAAACTGCATTGGCTCCCTGAGAATGTCACTGCAGACAGGAGACTGCTGTAGTGGGAAGTTTAACTTAATTATCTAAGTTGGTTAATAGCACTTGAACACTGAAGTTTTCCTTTCAAAAAGCAGAAGGGCAATCATGCTGCAGTTGAAATAAGTGTACCTAGGGTGTGGTTATGGATGTTTGTGGCCTTCTGTGGTCCTTGCAGCAAAAGAAATCAAATCTTCCTTTGGATGGAATCTCATCCCATCAAGCTGCATATATAATGACCTCTGCAGTCTGATCCTTGGTAGCAGGCTTCTGGTCTTATTAATGTTGGCCCTGAATGGTAGTGGTAGGGAAGTTTTGTGGATACTACTCTGAATTGCTGGAAGTCCATGTGTATTAGTGTTGTCTGCAAATGTCTTCTGACAGTCTTTCACCCTGTGCCTGGAGTCAGTCCTTCATAACAGGGATGAATAAACCAATAAATGCTCTGGATGCTCATTACAATGTAATACTATTTTACCCTTGGCATTGCATTTCCCTGGTGTTTCTCAACTGTTTACATTTGTGTGGTGATTGTCAAAAATGCCTCCCTTGTAAAGACAGTAGCTGAGCTTTCTGCTTTTGCCATTGAGCATGATGGCCCAAGAATAGGTTAAATTCACCTTTTGGGGAGCAGGGAGTAGAGCTGTAGTGGGATTTGCAGCACATTTTACAAGTTGGTTATGATCTGACTTGAGCTGCAGGATTCATGATGCTGTGCCCGCAGCAGTGTATACTCAGTGATGGGGGATAACAGCAGGGTAGTTACAGTATGGAAGACTAATCTGATGGAATTGTGCCTTTTGGGTGAACAGATGACAGTATGGGCCACAAAAGGTCATGTTCTTCCCTCAGATACACATTTGCCTGAGAAGAATGTGACCTTCTGTGGTACAGCTTGTTTGCCCATCTTCTAACCCTGACTTTCTAAGAACAGTTTAAAAACAAACATCAAGTGAAGTAAAAACTGATGGATTCACATGCTCAATAATGCAGTTCTTATAAAGTTAAATCTCCTGTGGAGTGACGCATGTATAGACTGCAAGATCAGAATGCTTATTTGGATGGGAGAAAAGACAGTTTAGAAAAAAAACATTTTTAATTAGAGATTTATCTCATCGCCCTCTTCCTCCTCCACTAGAGTTGCACATACTATAGACATTAGGGCAGCAATTGTTTTGCATGCTTGGTCTTATCTTTGTTAAATTGTGTAGTTTATTGATTGAAATTCTTAGATGGGCAGAATTGAAAAATTAAACACAAACAACAAGGCATTTAGTTTTGCAAATCTCAGTGTTGACCAGAATGTGCATTCTACTGTGACTCTTGAAAAACCAGCCTGAATCACATGCAAAGTTTTAAATATTCAACATTCCTGGAAACTTTTTTTAAGGTGTTCCCCTCCTCAAAGGTGGAGTGGCTGGCCTTAGCCCTGATTCCTCTCTTATGGCAGTGAAGATTGTCTGTCTCTCCTTTTTCACCTTCACTGGTGTGAACTACCTAAAACAGAACCAAGCCCAACCCAGATGATATTTTGGGTTCATATCAAGTACTGTTACACCACACCCCCGTCGGTTCAAGGATTTGCACCATTGTGTATGTGTGGAATTTTTTTATTTTTCTTTGCCACATTGGTGGACATTCAGCCCTAAAGTCCTAATTCTTGTCCTTTCTATTAGCATTTCAGGTACGTGTTTGTACTGAAGTTTTGGTCAGTTTTAACTTTTTTTTTTTTTTTTCCACATGGGAGGGAAGGGGCAAACTAATTCCGTCAAAATGTACTTGCTCCATTGTTAAGAAATGGGTTCAATAAAAAACTTGCTTTTCTACAATCATCTCTTTACGTCTCTTAAGTTGAAAACAGTATGAACTGTGGGTATACCATTTTAATCTATATTGCCAATTGCTGTCTGTTGGAAAACTCAGCACTGCCTTTGATTTGGTACTGAACTTCTAAGCTCCAACACAGTGTGCCATAATGCCGGAGTTCCAACCTTTTGGCCAAGACATGACTGGGTTTCACCATCTGTGGCCGCCAAAGTTCCCATAACACTTTTTTTGAGAGTTAAAATTTAATTCTGACCTCAGGTCAAATCCTAGCATCGGTGACTGATCTCCCTACATTCTTTCTGCAATTTCAGTTGAATTAATTAGGACCACATACAGAATTTTATTTGACCAAGTGTAGCTGAAAGTGCTGTTTAAGGTTGAGTGACTCCTGCTTTACAAATGAGAGCATATGAGCTAGGGCTCTTGGATACTGTGATGAGGGGCATATAAGAATTTCATGGGTGCAGTGATAGTCCATTTAAACTATACTGCTTTTGGGTTATAGGAGTGTGATGGCTGTCACCATGATGGTGTTCAAGGCTAGGATACCTGTAACAGGTCTTCTCTATATATTCAAATTTTGTTCCAGTTTAATTTTAAAAACTAATTTAGTTAAGTGCAAAATCCTCTGTGAACACTTGGTTAGAAATTTAATTAGTCTTTGAATTAAAATAAAACAGGATAAGAATTAGATTTAAACCTGTTCTGTCCATTTAAGGGTGTTCACATAGGGTTTTGCACCAGCTGAAATGAGTTTAAAAATCACATCTTCAATTTAAACTAGTGCTACTTTGTATATAAACAAACCTTGACCATCTTCTCTCCCCCCTCCCCCAATGCAACTTGATTCAAAGGCTCACAGCCTCTAGATTAAAACAGCACTGGGTGGTGATGTGAAGAGTTAAACAAGTGCGTCACTGAAACTTTTGTAGATGCTCTGATTTCTGCACCAAGTTTTGCTTTTACACTCTTTTGTGGTGGGGGCTCAACTGGTGCTTGGTCCTGTTTAATGTCCAGCTTTGCCATAAAATTTCAGTGTCAGCTTGAGCATGTTATTTACGCTGTGCTTCAGTTTACCGGTTTGTTAATCCTGCAGCTGTTTGGGTTTTTTTGGTGGTAACAGCTCTAACCTCTAGCTGTGGACCAGGAATCCATTATGCTACAGCATGACTGAGGGACTGGGCCAGCTGATGGATGGTGTTTCTGGCCTGGATGACTTCACACAGACCCATGAGTACCACATGTGGCCTGGCTATGACTACATGGAGTGGCGCACTGGGGGCTACATTTAAATCATGTTTGAATTTCATCGGATCAGAAACTTCACCACCATGAAGGTCTGTGGCTCCAGGGGCACCTTTCTTGGTAACATCAGTCAGGGCTTGTTGTGGCCTTGTCTCTCAGAACATGTGCCCGGCTGCAGAAGGCACGTTCTAGAAAGGGACTAGACTTTGTCATGTGCCTCTCAAAATGCTAATGTAAGGCGTTAGGATCTAGGACACAGTCTGCCCTGCATCGGGGGGGGAGGAGGGGGCTTTGTCAAGAATAGTGAACACGAGTGATGCAAAGCTACACTGCCCACTCAGCTGCAACATACCTCCTCAGCCCTAGCCACCAGCTCCTGCTCTGCTCAGCCTGTTCTGCTGCCCCACTTACTATCCCTGCCTGAGAGTGACTAATGGGCCACCTCTATCTGTAATCACTATGTTTCTATGACCTGTCAGCTAGTGCCTGGAATGAGACCAAAGACTCACTCCATTTATGACCTCAGACAGTGGCAAGTTTCCTATGATGAAATGCTAAGGAAATGTCCCCCAACCCCTCCTCCCGGGGCCCCTTGACAAGCTAGGGTTCTAGGTGAGCGTGCCACCAAGGGTGCGATGAGCCCAGTGTTCCCTGTGTGACTATCTCAGGGTCTCTGACTCCTATTGAGTTGCCCTGGGCAGCAGATGCTGCCAGCCTGTGCTGGTGTCGAGCTCTTCTGGGACTCTATTGCTGCCACGCCGGTGCACTGCAACACGTTTGCCAAAGGGGTGAAGATATTCAAGGAAATTCAGTACTATTTCTGCTCCAATGCCAGTGAGTGGGAGTCCAACACCATCTCCTTGGTGCTGGTGCTGGATGTCAACCCCAGTGTATAGTTCGTCACTGTGCCCTTGCTTTATCACATGGCCAGCGCCATCAAGTGCCAGTATTACTTTGCTGACACCTGGATGATGTTCAGTGAGATCACTTTCCAGTCAGGTACTGACAAAGGGCGGGAGGATTGGGTCCTGGAAGCCACAGCATTCATGTCAGGGAGCAAGGGAGGCATAGGTCCAGGGAGTGCCAAGTGATGTGCCATTTGTTCTGGAGCATAGAAATGTAGGAACTGCCAGACTGGATCACACCTCAGATGCTTGTAACCTACTCTCCTGTACCTGACAGCAACAGCTGCTGCAGGAGAGGGTATGAGAACCCTGTAGTAAGTGATGTGGGAGAATCTGCACCCACATTAGGGCTCATCGTGATCACTAACAGACAGGCTTAATTCCAGAAGCAGGAGGTTCACTGTCCCTTCCCAAATGTTTATCATTAATTATGGTAACTCTGGATATTTTTGATAGCCATATAAATATCTGGTCCCTTTTTAAAATCTTTTTAAATTCTTGGCCCCAATGGTTTCCCGTGGCAGTAACTTCCACAGTCTAATCACGTGTTGGGGGCAGGGGAGGGAAGTAAGTACCTTTTATTGACTTGGACATTCCTTGGAATTGAAAAGTGAGACATTCCACTTGTTCCTGTGTTACAAAGCAGTGAGAAGAGTAGTCCCGTTTACCCATTAAAAGTGGGTACTGGGGCTACTGTGGTACATAAGAACGGCCGTACCAGGTCAGACCAAAGGTCCATCTACCCCAGTATCTGTCTACTGACAGTGGCCAATGCCAGGTGCCCCAGAGGGCGTGAAGCTAACAGGTAATGATCAAGTGATCTCTCTCTCCTGCCATCTATCTCCATCCTCTGATGAACAGAGGCTAGGAACACCATTTTTTACCCTTCCTGGCTAATAGCCATTTATGGATTAGCCACCATGAATTTATCCAGTTCCCTTTTAAACATTGTTATAGTCCCAGCCTTCACAACCTCCTCAGGTAAGGAGTTCCACAAGTTGACTGTGCGCTGCATGAAGAACAACTTCCTTTTGTTTGTTTTAAACCTGCTACCTATTAATTTCATTTGGTGACCCCTAGTTCTTGTATTATGGGAATAAGTAAATAACTTTTCCTTATCCACTTTCTCCACATCACTCATAATTTTATATACCTCTATCATATCCCCCCTTAGTCTCCTCTCTTCCAAGCTGAAGAGGCCTAGCCTCTTTAATCTTTCCTTATATGGGACCCTCTCCAAACCCCTAATCATTTTAGTTGCCCTTTTCTGAATCTTTTCTAGTGCTAGAATATCTTTTTTGAGGTGAGGAGACCACATCTGTACACAGTATTCGAGATGTGGGCATACCATGGATTTATATAAGGGCAATAATATATTCTGTCTTATTCTCTATCCCCTTTTTAATGATTCCTAACATCTTGTTTGCTTTTTTGACCACCTCTACGCACTGCGTGGACATCTTCAGAGAACTATCCATGATGCCGCCAAGATCTTTTTCTGACTCGTTGTAGCTAAATTTGCCCCCATCATATTGTATGTATAGTTGGGGTTATTTTTTCCTATGTGCATTACTTTACATTTATCCACATGAAATTTCATTTGCCATTTTGTTGCCCAATCACTTAGTTTTGTGAGATCTTTTTGAAGTTCTTCACAATCTGCTTTGGTCTTAACTATCTTGAGTAGTTTAGTATCTGCAAACTTGGCCACCTCACTGTTTACCCCTTTCTCCAGATCATTTATGAATAAATTGAATAGGATTGGTCCTAGGACTGACCCTTGGGGAACACCACTAGTTACCCCTCTCCATTCAGAGAATTTACCATTCATTCCTACCCTTTGTTCCCTCTCTTTTAGCCAGTTCTCAGTCCATGAAAGGACCTTCCCTTTTGTCCCATGACAGCTTAATTTACGTTAGAGCCTTTGGTGAGGCACCTTGTCAAAGGCTTTCTGGAAATCTAAGTACACTATGTCCACTGGATCCCCCTTGTCCACATGTTTGTTGACTCCTTCAAAGAACTCTAATAGATTAGTAAGACACTATTTCCCTTTACAGAAATCGTGTTGACTATTTCTCAACAGTTTGTTTTTCTATGTGTCTGACAATTTTATTCTTAACTATTGGTTCGACTAATTTGCCTGGTACCGACGTTAGACTTACCGGTCTGTAATTGCCGGAATCACCTCTAGAGCCCTTTTTAAATATTGGTGTTACATTAGCTAACTTATAGTCATTGGGTACCGAAGCCGATGTAAAGGACAGGTTACAAACCTTAGTTAATGGTTCCGCAACTTCATATCTGAGTTCTTCCAGAACTCTTGGGTGAATGCCATCTGGTCCCGGTGACTTGTTAAAGTTGAGTATCAATTAATTCAAAAACCTCCTCTAGTGACACTTCAGTCTGTGACAGTTCCTCAGATCTGTCACCTACAAAAGCCAGTTCAGATTTGAGAATCTCCCTAACATCCTCAGCTGTGAAGACTGAAGCAAAGAATCCATTTAGTTTCTCCGCAATGACTTTATCGTCTTTAAGCGCACCTTTTGTATTTCGATTGTCAAGGGGCCCCACTGGTTGTTTAGCAGGCTTCCTGCTTCTGATGTACTTAAAAAACATTTTGTTATTACCTTTGGAGTTTTTGGCTAGCCATTCTTCAAACTCCTCTTTGGCTTTTCTTATTACACTCTTGCACTTAAGCTGGCAGTGTTTGTGCTCCTTTCTATTTGCCTCACTAGGATTTGACTTCCACTTTTTAAAGGAAGTCTTTTTCTCTCTCACTGCTTCTTTTACATGGTTGTTAAGCCACGGTGTCTCTTTTTTAGTTCTTTTACTGTGTTTCTTAATTTGGGGTAGACATTGAAGTTGGGCATCTATTATGGTGTCTTTAAAAAGGGCCCATGCAACTTGCAGGGATTTCACTTTAGTCACTGTACCTTTTAACTTTTGTTTAACTAACCCCCTCATTTTTGTATAGTTCCCCCTTTTGAAATTAAATGCCACAGGGTTGGGCTGTTGAGGTGTTCTTCCCACCACGGGGATGTTGAATGTTATTGTATTATGGTCACTATTTCGAAGCGGTCCTGCTATAGTTACCTCTTGAACCAGCTCCTGCGCTCCACTCAAGATTAAATCTAGAGTTGCCTCTCCCCTTGTGGGTTGCTGTACCAGCTGCTCCATGAAGCAGTCATTTAAAGTATCAAAAAATTTCATCTCTGTATTTTGTCCTGAAGTGAAACATTCCCAGTCAATATGGTACCAGTAGCTATAGCATTCATCTTGTGGAGGAGCAGGGTTTTGAGAAGAGAGCAGCAGCGTGCAATGGGAACGTTCTCCTGCACAGTGCTCCTAATGATGGATTTGTGCTTGCAGGCTTTAGAATTCAGACTTGGCTGAGTTGTGGTAACCTGGGCTGGAAAGGATTAGGAACCTTTGCAGGTCCAGGTAGAGT
Source organism: Gopherus flavomarginatus (assembly GCF_025201925.1). Lineage (NCBI taxonomy): Eukaryota > Metazoa > Chordata > Testudines > Testudinidae > Gopherus > Gopherus flavomarginatus. Next base: position 29,212,367 of record NC_066629.1, on the reverse strand, counting down.
TGAGCAGGTGCTCTGTGACATAAATTAAGTGCCACAGAGAAACAATCCATTCTGCCCTCATATAAGCTATGACTGGTGTGTGAGGGTCACAGACTCATCCTCAATTCTGTTTCTTAGATGCAGCCATGTACAACAACTCCAGAGCCCCTCCCTAGTCTCCTGTAGCACCCACCACTTACGGTATGTGTGATGCAGTATGTGGACACTCTGTGTGCTTAAGAGCTTGGTCCCCATCAGGGCTGCAGAGATGGCACATTTCTGCAAGGAAGGACTGGTCACTGGATAAAATGCAACTCTCATATAGACCCCCTGAAACACATGCCACTCTATTAGCATAAGGGCACCAGAAACCACCTCCAGTCTGAGGGTAACAGCTGCTGCAGTACCCAGAGATTATTCCGATATGGCAAAGTGCTACTTCATGACGAGATGGGCATAGAAACACCTCTCATGTGATTATATGACTTGTGAGTGCGTGCTGTCAATCTAGATGTCCATCTGATTTAGTTGGGGATTAGTCCTGCTTTGAGCAGGGGGTTGGACTAGGTACCTCCTGAGGTCCCTTCCAACCCTGATATTCTATGATTCCTGCTGTACAAACACAAAACAAAACTATGCTACTGGGAACTGATAATTGAGGTAACCTTTGTTTATGAAGTTTTGCATTCTCAGAGCTTGCTTCTCTCCTTGAGTAGGAAAATGTACTTTAGATTACCTATACTTGTGCTGTCTGACAGACAGAGTGACCAGATGTCCCAATTTTTGAGTCTCTTGTAAATAGGCTCCTATTACCCCCCACCCCGTCCCGATTTTTCACACGTGCTGTCTGGTCACCCTACTGACAGAAGCAGCAGGGGACGAGGGCAGCAGTAGGCCCAGCCCTGTGGCCCGAGTGGAAAGCCGTTGCTTCAGAAGACAGGTTTGTACATGACCAGTGCTCGTTTCTCCTGCACGCACTGGTCGCTGCATGGTGCCTTACTCCAGAAAGTCCAACTTCCTACCTGGTGTAAGTAGGGGGTGAGGTGCAACGGGCTGACTCCCCCGGCTTTGTAACCGCGGGCCGCGCTCAGCCCTTCGCTGGGGGGCGGGAAGGTCTTTCGCACACAGACCTGAAGAACGGCAGCGGCCGGGACGGGCCTGGCCCTACCTCACCTTTCACCGGCGCGGGGCGGCTAGACTCTGCGAACGCGGCGCGCGCCCCGGCTACAGCCGCCCTGTGAAGTGCTGCAGAGGGGCGGGCGGGAAGAAGCCCCGGCTAGTTGCCGCGAGCCTGAAGGAGCCGCGCGCTGCTGTGACGTAGACTGCGGCATAATTCTCCCTCAATACCCGCCCACGAAGACGATCCGGCGAATCACCACAGACTGGGGAGGTGCGGCGTCCCCTTGTGGAGCCCGAAGAGCCATATCGTCGGTTATGATTGGCAGAGCTGGTGACGTACACGGTTGCAGACCAATAGGCGACTGGCGTGTGTCTAGAGGGACGAGGCAGGACTTCTGGGCGGAAGCGGCCGGTCGAAGAGGTACTGTGTGGGGGTTCAGGCCCCCAGCTCTTCCTCGGGCTTCTTACTCCGACGGGTTCCCCCAGGCAGCCCTTGGCTGTAATGACTGGCCTCGCCCTGCTGGGTTGCCGCGCTCCCGACAACAGACACGTTCTCCGATCGTCCCCCCCCTATCACCACTCATGTATCCTCCCCCCGCGATAGGCCACCCGCCACGTGGCCTCCCGCAGACATACACACTGACTGCCCCCCCTCAGGCTCATAACCTCCTGTGCCCCCAGACATATCAACACCTGTCCCCCATGGCCCCCCCGCCACGTAACCCCACTCCAGCCAGACCCCCGTGGACATCACAGCCATGTAAACCCCCTTCCCGCAGACATACACCAAGCTCTCACTTCCCCCAACAGAGCCCCCCAGCCACGTAACCCCACTTCAGACAGACCCCCGTGGACAGCACAGCCATGTAATCCTCCTTCCCGCAGACATACACCAAGCTCTCACTTCCCCCAACAGAGCCCCCCAGCCACGTAACCCCACTTCAGACAGACCCCCGTGGACATCACAGCCATGTAATCCTCCTTCCCGCAGACATACACCAAGCTCTCACTTCCCCCAACAGTGCCCCCCAGCCACGTAACCCCACTCCAGACAGACCCCCGTGGACATCACAGCCATGTAAACCCCCTTCCCGCAGACATACACCAAGCTCTCACTCCCCCCAACAGAAACCCCCAGCCACGTAACCCCACTCTAGCCAGACCCCCGTGGACACCACAGCCATGTAATCCCCCTTCCCGCAGACATACACCAAGCTCTCACTCCCCCCAACAGAGCCCCCCAGCCACGTAACCCCATTGCAGACAGACCCCCGTGGACATCACAGCCATGTAATCCCCCTTCCCACAAACATACACCAAGCTCTCACTCCCCCCAGCCATGGAACCCCTTGCCTCATGGACCTCTGAACCACATAACTGCTCCACAGGCCCCCAGCCATCGTACGCCCCCCCCCGATCTCCTACTCATGTGACACACACCCCGACCAACTCTCAGGCATATAACCCCACAGGCATATACAGACTTCCTTCCTGAGGCTGGCATGTAACCTCACCCACACACAAGTCCCGTTCCCCACTTAAAGCCTGCAGTCCTTGCCCCATGTTGCCCTCCTCCTGAGTTCAGCAGGAGTGTTTTGCTTTCTGGCATTTTGCTTGATATCCATTTTCTGGGTGAGCTTTCACCTCAAGGATGAGCACCTGAAGAGACTTATATTTAGTTCTTGCCCCCTCCCAACCCCAGACTCTTATCTGTATTGATGCAGCTCCAGTTACAGCAGTGTGAGCTGCCCTGGCTCCACCATTTATCTAGTTATTTGGGCTCAAAGCTAACTCAATGTCTGCTCTGAACTTCACACTTTCCATGCTCAGGTAGGGAAATTAATGTGATACCATGGATAAGAATAATGTCTCTGTTAGAGTAAATTCCTGGTGTCAGAAACTTGTGTCTTTGTAGAATGCCTGGTACACTTTCTGGTGCCGTATATGTAATGATATCAGACTTGGGCAGCATAATTTTTTGCATCCCAGTCTTAGTTAAACAGGATGTCTTAATGTTTTAAATACTGTGGATGGGTTGTTAAAGGGATTGGGTGAGTTAATGAACTATTATAGGAGTCCCCTTCTTCAAGACAACATCTGTTCACAAGAGGGGTCTGGAAGGAACCTCCCCCAGTCCTCATCCCTGTTTGTATGGCATTGAAGAGGTCATTGGCTGTGTTGTGGGGTTTCTCAACTTCTTCAGAAGCATCAGGTTTGGCTGCTGCTGGAGGCAGGATAGTGGACATGAAAGAGGAAGAGGTTAGCTTTTAAACTTTTTAGGGTATGGACTGTTTCTTACTGAAGTGCCTAGCATGATGAGGCCCTGGTCACAGTTAGGCCTCTAGGTGCTATTGTAATACAAATAGTAACATGGGCTGATAGTGTTCGTTGTTACAATGGAAAATGAACCATTTAATCAGTGTGGTAGCGTTGCATACTGCTCAGTCTTGGTGAATCAAACCATAACACATGCACCATATAGCCCTACATACTTTTTGCTGATGGCTGTTACATACTTAATAATGCCTAGAAACCACAATGATAGGTATGTGGGAAATGCATGGCTAGAGAGAGTAGCTTTTCTTTTCTGTGTGTGGGCTGATTTTGAAGCAGGCAGGGCTGTCAAGCTGTGACAGATGGAATGAAATTAAGTTTTAATTGTCTAATTGAAAAACACAGCGAAGCCCATCGGAAGAGCCAGATGTTTGTAAAACTGGCTGAAAATTTTGAGAGAGTCTTCCCTTGCTGGGTTCTTACATTTAGAATCAGGTTTCTAGTTTAAGTTTAAAATCAAGTAAACCCTAATGGGGAAAATATATGAGAAGTGTTTTTAAATTATACAGTCAAAATGTTCCTCATTCCTCATGTTTGAAGAGGGGACTGCTGCTCTCTACAGACTTTCCATGCTTGCTGGGAGCTTATCTGTGGAAGTGACAGTCTTCAGACAAGACCAACTTTTTAATCTAATTCAAAGGAGAACAATTTTTAAAAAACTAATTCAAAGCCTTTCTTCTGCACTTTCACCATATCCAATTAGTTGGGGTGAGTGGCACTTATTCTTTGTCTCCAAGAGTTTCCATCAAGTGCATCTTCCAATCTGACGCAGACCTTTGTCACATCCTCCTTCAGTATCTTGAACCACCTTTTACTGGGTTTTAGCTGTATGCGCCTAGAATGTGGTAGCCTTTGCGCATTTTCCACAGCTGTCAAGCAATGTGGTTGCACGTTGCTGCCGAGGATGCTCTAGCACTGAATTGATGTACTCCTTGAAGATGAAGACCCACAGAACTTATACAGTCAGCACAATTTTTACAAACTGGCTGGCCAGGCCTTATGTTCTTGGTATGAAATCAGACTTTTTCTTCTAGGAGGCCCACCTTTCTCATTTCCACATTCAGTTAAGAACACTTCCACCAAGAGAAGGCCAGTTGAAGGAGTTCAACAGTCAGAGACAATGCCAACTTTTGAATATAACTCAAAGGAGAAGTTTAAAAAAACTGATTAAAAGTCGTGTGTGTGTGTGTGTGTGTGTGTGTGTGTGTGTGTGTGTGTGTGTGTGTGTGTGTGTGTGTGTGTGTGTGTGTGTGTGTGTGTGTGTGTGTGTGTGTGTGTGTGTGTGTGTGTGTGAGAGAGAGAGAGAGAGAGAGAACAAAATGCTCATAATTTGCCTAAAAATAAATACTGGAAACCCCATAAATGAATTAATTGTTATTGTTTGTTGTTGTTGTTTTACTATATGTTTGGTTCTGACTTGCTCTGTATTGTACAGTACATAAATTGAGATATTGTCCCATTTGCAAGGAATTTATATTCTCAGCATTATGTTTATAAAGTACTTTGAAGATGAGTAACTCCAAATGAATGTTAAAAATTATTTTTCATAGTTCATAAGATTTTCTTTCCATGGTGCTGCTCAGGTATTATCCTCATAGTGTCAGGGCATCTTTTCTTTTTGGTTTCTTTTGAAATATTGATTGCACTCCAAAATGCAAAATGAACTTGAATGCCGTTTCCTTGTTCAAAAATTGTGTAATTGCTTATGGGCTGAAGACTTGCATCAGAACTCCATGCTTGACTACTTTTAATTGTTTTGCACATCCCTTTGCTCTCTGAATTTCTGCATTCATTATTTCTCAGGCCTCGTTATGTAGTCATAGGCAATTAGTGCCCCAATTATCCTTCTGTCTCTATTAATGAGTTCTTATTCAAAATGTAATCTTAGTGTAATTCTGTTGACTTCAGTAGTTTCACACCTGGGATAAATGTTGCCCTGTTCTTTGCTTTTTGTCTTGAACCAAGTCTTCTGTCCTGTTGCATCTGTCTCTCTTTTGCACTCCCTCTCCCAAAGTTTTTTCTTTACTATTCCAGATACAAGAATACGTTGCTCAGTTATAGTTGCATCACTTTCCCAGAGTCTTCCACAGATATATTTACAGGCTAGAGAAAGGAGATTAAATTAGATCCATGCAATCACTTGCAGATTCTGAAAATGTGACTAAGACTGTGACACAGTCTTAGGTGGGTGATTATCTGTGTTTTATCCACAGAAAATAACATTAACTGAGAGAATTATAAAACTATCTTGGAAGATGCATTTAATTTGTTTCTGGAAATGCTTATTACATTAGCATCCTTCAGATTGGATTAAATTTCATCTTCTATCTACAAATTAATTAGAGTGGGGAGAGGCTAGCTCTGTAATATTGAACCAGCTAAAAGAGCAGAGAAGGTCACAGCTATATAATACCTATGGAGTCACTGAAAAGGAAATCAGAAACTAAATGCAGATTGCCTGTTGAAGTTGCAAGGCTTTAATCTACCCTGTCTGTTCCTTGTAGTGAATCTAGTTTAATATTGTTTCTGGGAAAGGGATTGATTGATTTCAGTTTGTCCTGTTTGAGTTCAGAGGTCAGAGGAGAGTTAATGAGCAAGGCTCCTCTAATCTTTCCACTTTGCGTACATTGCTGCTTATCACAAGCTAACTTTACTTTTTTCTTTTTCTGCAGGTTGATGGTTTTGTCCTGAATGACGAGTTCCCTAAGTTAATCATTCTCCAGAAAGCAGCTGTAAACAGAACGGAGAAGAAAAGAGAAGATCAACAAAGCTGTAGCTCTGCAAAATACTCCAGGATGTGAATTCTAATGAGAGTCCAGCCTCCTGTTCAGACACCCTGATAGCTGCTGTTTTACTTTTCCTTGTTCAAAACTGCTCTTTTGTTCTAACTTTTATTTACAAGCATTTGCTATTTTTTTAAATCTTTTATTACAACTATTCACTACAGCTGTGAGCTGAATTTTTAAAAAGCAGGACAAATCCTCCTATCAACAGGATTTTTCTTTTTTTCTTTCTTGGAGATATTACTCTGAATTTACCATGGTGAATAAGGGTTACAGTTACTACCGAACAGTGATATTTACTGCCATGTTTGTTGGCTACACCCTGTACTATTTCAATAGAAAAACATTTTCATTTGTAATGCCCTCAATCATGGAGGAAATAGAATTGGACAAAGATGACTTGGGTAAGAACTTTCTTTGTGATAGAGTTTGTGCATGTTTTCTCTTGATATATATCTGGTTATTTTGTGTTACCAGAATCTATACATTAAATATATGTTCTATCCATCTGAAGAAGTGGAGTGAGAAATCACCTACTGTAGAATGTTGATTAATTTCGCCCTAAAAACGCTATCTTTTTTTACTGAAGTCAGTAGCACTATAGGCACTTGCATAAAGATTTATTCATGCAAGTGCCTATAGTGCTACTGACTTCAGTAAGACTGTTCAGGTGAGTAAGGCAAGTTGAATTTGGTCTATATTTAGTAGTCAAAAAATTTGAAGTGGTAGTACATGCTTTGTGTGCCTGAGTTATAATATCTAAAAAGGACACTGCCCAGTTAAAAATCCATGTATCTTTTTAAAAGATTTTCTTCCTTGGTTATACCACTTACATTATTTAAAATTAACTGTTGTTGCCATTGGAGCTGTTTCATTTGTTGCATTTTTACTGAGCTTGGTCATTCAAAATAATTTAATTTCACTTTGTGTGTAGTTAATTTCCCTTTGTAAATCTGAAGCACTAAAAAAATGCTACAGTGTTTGTTTAAAAAACAAACGCACAAACACCTTGTTTTTGTAGGAATTTTTACAGATCCAAAGGGAGACTTCTGTTGAGTTTGAATTTTTTTAGTAGGGTGTTTTGGCCCTAATTGACATGAAAGTGTCCCCTTTAATTGTTAAGAATGTTCACTTCAAAAAGTCACTTCTTAATCAGCAACAGTTGAAGAAATAGAAAATGGAAGAGGCCTGTGAAGTAATTTTATCTGTTCTCTGATATTGTAGACTTGATCTCACATATTGGAAGCTTTTGTTGTGTCAAAACAGTCTCAGGACTGAGCAATACATACAATTGAAAGTAATCTCTCTTTGATTCATTAAGCTGAATAGACTCCTCCAAAAATGAGTAGTGAAAAAAACACTGTAACCCCAGTTACAGTTTAATGAAACAAATGTAGAGCCCTTGTTGAAATATTATCAGAGATGGCATTTGGTTTGGGGCTCAAGAAGACTGTAGATTGACAGAGATTTGCTAAGTAAAACATCCCAAACATGGTCTTGTTTGAAAAATTCAGTTGTTTCCTCTAGTCTTGGTGAACCACTATAAGCCTTTAATGCCTAAAAAAACTTAAATCATTTCAATAGCTTGGCACTTTATTGTGTCCTTCATGTGTCAGTGCTGGGCGTGGAAAGTAAGATTAAATGATGGACGATCTGTTATGCTGATTATTCTGTTATGCTGATTATCAGAATGCATTGACCTAAGGTGTATATTTGAGACAAAATGTTAGCAGTGCAGGTGGATCTATGTGGGAGTTCAGTTAATAAACACAGAATCCTACATGGATTAACCTTTGGTGCGGAATAAAAGTGTCACAAGGGGAGCCAGTGTAGAATAGTTATTCCACGCTAGCTGTTCTGGACTTTTTCCCCATGTAGACAAGTCCTTAGTCCGGTACACTGACACAGTTGCCTAAAGAGATTGGGAAACACTTTCTTTGGAGATGCCTATTGGTAGCACTAATGTCTCCTCTTGTGTATATCATTGTTTGTGCTCAACGCTTTATGGTTTACAAACAGCATGGGATGGTTGGATCTGTAGTTTGGTGAAGCTATAAATTTGAGTCTCCACAACTATGGTGGAGTTAAAGAAGTCTCAGTGTGCTTTGAAGAGAAAAAAAATACTGCTTTCCATAATCTTTATGTATATCTCACTTCAGGTACTAATAATATTAAAGTCTGTATCCGGCTTACAAAAATACGTTTCTGGAAACCAACCAAAGAGAAGGCTGTTGTCATTCTAATAGCTAGTAGAACTGATTTGTGCCTGAATGACAACTCCTTGAATGTGCTCCAGTAGGAACATGGCTGAGTTAACCATCTTATTATAAAATGTGTTACTAAAGTATGCCTTTGGTTTCTAATTTATTGCAGGTCTTATCACTAGCAGCCAGTCTGCAGCCTACGCTATCAGTAAATTTATCAGTGGAGTCCTCTCTGATCAAATGAGTGCCCGCTGGCTCTTCTCTTCTGGCCTTCTACTGGTGGGCATAGTCAATGTTGTCTTTTCTTGGAGCTCTACTGTTACAGTCTTTTCAGGGCTGTGGTTCCTGAACGGGCTGGCACAAGGACTGGGGTGGCCACCATGTGGGAAGGTACTGCGCAAAGTAAGTGTACTTTGAAAATCCCCTTTTCTTTTATTTTTTTTTTGGCAGGGGTGCAGTACCCGATTTAAACACCAGGAGTAGTGCTTACTTTCTCCCAGGACTAGGCTTGGCAGTTCATATCCCCAGCACTTCTGAGCTTGCTGAGTCCGTTATGAAAGTAAAATATTGCTTGAACCCTGGCATCTCTCCCATTACAAATTAAGTGCTGACCAGGGGACACTGAATAGAGGATGATACAGGAATGATTGCTCGGTGTGAAGTTCATAGCAGCACTTGTCCTAACTTCTTCCATAATAGGTACTATATGGAGAACACTGCAGGGGTCCTTGTGCTGGGACCATAGGTGAATTCACAGCTGTTCCAACTTCTCCTCGCAGGAAGTGCAGTATAGGTAGGGCTCCAGGCATGCTATCTGTGGATGAACTTCCAGCTGCTCTATCCCCTCCCCTTCTTGGAATAAGAGTCTCATATGCCTCCAGCTGCTTAGTTAAGCCAAGAATACTCAAGTTGGAGAGTTATTTATTCCATTCGTTTGTTTTAAGCATGAAGCTTTGGTTGTTGATTTTGGTTAATTTGTTAAATCTCCCTAGCAGCAGAATTTGTAATCATAAGAAACCCCAGTTGCTGGATTCCAGCCCCTGAATTGTGAAGACAGAGGCACCATAGCCTCTTCGCTCTAGTAGTTGTCCCCTGGTGAAAGAAGGAATGATAAGTAAAGTTTGGTCTGAACTGGCAGTGGTCACATGAATTATAAATCACAAGCCAGATCATGTTGCATTTCAGGATATTTTGGGAGAATGATATGTATCCCTTCTGCCCCTAAGAGAAAAAAAATCCAGTCTGCCTACACATAATATCAAGTGACATACGGAACACTGTGTGAGCAGGGCCTCTGCTGAATTGTGTGTTTGTTTAGACAGCTACAGAAGCCACAAATAGATAATTTGGCAGTGTGAAGAAATAAAGCTTGACATTATGAAACTAGGGGCTGGTACCTATGGTTCCCTGTAGGCAGGGACAAAGAAGGCGCTGCCATGGAGAAGGTCACGCCCTTCCTTCCATACGAACATTGGTAGGAACCTCCCTCTAAACCAGCAGTCCTATTTCTGTCTCCGTGCAAGACTAATCCTGGCAATGGGATGTGTAAAAATGAGGACAGGTGCACGTGAGAGATGGAGGACTGAACAACTAATCACCTGGATATGAGGATTCTCTCCATAAAGTCTTTATGCTTCTTCTGATCTATACCCTGGTCAATGAATGGAGCTGGGAGGAAGATGCCTTTCACATAGGGCTGTTTATACACAGTGGGGGAAGCTCACTGAAAATGAAGACAAAATATCAAATAACACTTCCAGAAGATTGTCAACAAAGTATTTGAATTACATGGGGCCTGATCCTATTCCCTTTGGCATTAATGGAAGTTGTACTATTGACTCCATTAGAAGCAGGATTGAGTCACAGCAGTCATTCTGTCAGCAAGGGCCCAATTTGTGCAGCGCTTCCTCAGCATCCACTGCAATTAAGGATTAGGGTCGTAAAGTTACAAGCTGAAACCTTGGTTTATCCCCTCATCTGGTACAAAGCAGGCAAACCTTTTCAGGATGACAGCATCATCAAATGAGTTAGAGAACTTCCTGTACCTCCATTTCCTCATCTGTAAATGGGAATAATACTGACCTACTTCACAAGGTAGGGGTCTGTGAGGCATACATCATTAATGTTTGCAAAAAGCTCTGAGTTTCTTGGATGGAAGGAGGTGGAAGAGTAAAATATTTTTCAATCTAGTTTTATAAACCTCTGTCTGCTAGGATCTGAATTGTCCACCAAGAGACTTAATTGCAGGTTTTAGGATCTAAGTATAATTCCCATTCCATGGCACTTTGCTCACACTCTCTTTCTTTCCCTGTTGTACAGTGGTTTGAGCCTTCCCAGTTTGGGACGTGGTGGGCAATTCTCTCCACCAGCATGAATCTGGCTGGCGGCTTGGGCCCCATTGTTGCTGCTCTGATGGCTCTGCGCTACGACTGGCGCACAACTCTGTCCGTCTCTGGCTTCATCTGCGTGGCTGCCTCCTTTGTTTGTCTTGTCCTCATTAAAAATGAGCCCTCAGACGTTGGGCTACGAAACATTGAACCAGGAACCATGAAAGGGAAAAAAGGTGAGCATTAGACTCCTCATCTTACAATTAAGGAGTGCAGGCAGCAGGAGGAGCAAGAGGAGATGAGACATGTTGTAGCAAAATTTAATAGTCTGCGTGTTCCTCCTGCTCCTTGGTGCTGGAACAAGCCCTTCCCATTTTCTGAACTTGGTGCTCATCAGCATTTAACTCCAGGCAGGTCTGCTTGCAGTCGTACACTGTGAGAACCCTTGAGGTATCCTGGTTAGGGAATACCTTGTGTGTGTCATGTGTGTCTCGCAGTGTGAAAGTATTGATGCCCTGGATTGTGCGAAGGACTGTCTTCTAATGGAGTCTCGTAGGGCAGGGAAAGATCCTAACCCACTTTCACATCTATTCCCAGCTTTGCCACTGACTCTATGGGACTCTTAACAAGTCACTTCAGCTCTATGTGCCATAGTCTCCCCATCTATAAAATGTCTCTATATTAATATTCTTCTGTTTCCGCTGGGGTCTTAAATTATATATGTTGGGGTCTAAGATCCTCCACGCCAGAGAGGGGCAAAGTAGAGCCTTTTGCGGGACTGTTTTTAATCTTGCTCCCAGCCACTCCTGCTATTATGGCAGCAGGCCCTGTGGGACCTGCAGGATCCCAATCCCGCTGCAGGCTCTACGCTAATCCTGCGCAGGGCTGTAGTGCAAAGCATTATTATTTGTTCCTTACTGAGCAGCAGAGAGAAGTGCTGCCTTTGGCATGTCCCCACATGTCTCCAATAAACAGAGAATTCTGCCTCCTGTTTTGTTGACCTCTGGTTTGAGCGGACACTGCTCAACATTTGGTGTCCTGAACTAGGACATCTAGTTAATAAATGTTGCATCATGTCCAATGAATTGATCCTTCTCTTGAGAGCAAAAGGGCTGGAGGGTTGTTGCAACACAGGGACTGTCACTGGATTTAAAAGCCTACAAAAATGTATTTAAAGTACTGATTTCTGTATCACCCTGTAAACCTTTTGCTACTGGATTTGGCATTTGATAATTGTCGTGGGAACATAATTCCTACCACAATGTATTTTGGGGATATGAGTGTTAGCATGCATAACTGGCAGGTTCATGAAAGAACTGAGCAGCTAGCTTAAATGCTATGTCCTTTGTGGGATGTACACGGCTTCTTTCACTGACTAGTGAAGAGGACTAGAAACAAAATCTGGAAGAGCAGACAATATGTTCTCAAACATCTTCTATCGGAAGTGTTCACTGGGAACCACAAGAGAACAGAGTTATGGAGAGTAAAATGGAGCTTATTGATGTGAGCTTTTTAATTAAGTGGAATAAATACCGTGGACAGGTTTCTTTGTACACAGCAAATAGGTGGTAGCAAGGCTGATCCCCTCTAATTATTATGAACTATTTCTACATTTAGAAAAGCCTTAGTGTTGCAACGCTGCTCCCACTGCACGCAGAATCTGCTCACAAATCATCCTACCCCACTGCTGGGTTGATGTGTCCTATTGCTGTGTCCAAGCGATGTAATGGTGTTTCTACTAATTCTCCTTTCAGGCTCATCCAGAGATGACAGCACCCTGGCAGAGCTGCTACTCTCGCCATATCTGTGGGTACTCTCAACTGGCTACCTAGTTGTCTTTGGAGTGAAGACATGCTGTACGGACTGGGGTCAGCTATTCCTGATTCAGGAAAGAGGACAGTCTGCTCTTGTGGGTAAGACACAACAGACTCATTTTAAAGCTTAAGGCTCTGATTTTCAAAGGTGCCTTAAGGCGCAAGTGTCCAATTCCCATTTTAATGGCATCTGAGTGCCTTTGAAAATACCAGTCCAGATTATTAGGGTTACTGAATGAAACAGGGGAATGGTCAAGAAATGCATGCACTTCCTCATTAGGTCACAAGTTCAAATTCAGCCCAGGCGTGTAGTAACCAATAGTGCTCATCGGCTATTTGGTATATGAAATGAGTTTGTGTGTCTGACCAGTTTCTAATGACCAAGAAACCCCCAGCACAAAGGGCACAAATTGGCTCCTTTGTAGAGATTCCAGGGACTGACTAAGTCATGGCGATTGAACAGTCTTATTAGCTCACCCCAACGGGTCCTCTTAGATCAGAGGTTTTCAGACTTTTGTACTGGTGACCACTTTCACACAGCAAGCCTCTGAGTGCAACCCCCCTTATACATTGAAAACACTTTTTTTTAAACATATTTAACACCATTATAAATACTGAATGTAAAGCGGGGTTTGGCGTGGAGGCTGACAGCTCGCGACCCCTCCCCCACATGTAATAACCTGCCTGATTTGCACCTGCTCTGTGGATAATTTCAGTCTCCCGGGCTGTTGGTGTGGCACTATCTACCAGCTCTTAATTCAAACACTACTTAACTAAAAACAACAAACAATATCAGATGCTCTGAGAAGACCTGGGGAAACTGAGAGACAAGGCAAAAATAAGCATTTTAGGGCAAGTTACTCCATTCTCCCTGATACTGCCTTTATACTGAACTGCTCCCTGTGCACAAACATAAACCATTAATAAGAAATTGTTTTGGTGTTTCCTCCCTGGACCTGATTGCCTAACCACTCCCCTATCCTATGCTCTAGGCAGTTCTTACATGAGTGCCTTGGAGATTGGGGGCCTGGTAGGAAGCATTGCTGCTGGGTACCTTTCTGACAGAGCAGTAGCACGGGTAAGTAGCTTGGAACCTTGTCCACTCCATTATTCTCAGTAGCAAAGCTGGTAGATCTCAGTGCAATAACTGGAATGTCTGGTAACTCTGAACTTGGAAGTCCCAGAGGCGAGAGAACTGCAAAGGTGAGAGGTTGTCACGCTGAGGATATAAAATGCAACCTTCCTGGGTTGCCAAGGGATGCTGATGCAGAGTCACTGACACTTTAAAATTAGTTTATTTTTTCTTTCTAAACACTTTAGAAGATACAAAAACTTTTCAAACAGCCGGGATTTTCCAACAGACTGATGCAAGTTAAGTGCCTATCTTATCTAGGCTTCTTTGAAAGTCCCAGTCTGCATGCTCTGTGCCCAGCAGTGGGGGTAGGGAGTATGGGCACACACCATACCAGAGGTGGTCACTCTCAAAATAATTTTCTGTTCCTTGCCTCCCCGAAACTTCTGATGTTTGTCTGAAACGGTATCTGATCTGCTGTGGTTTTGCAAAATACAAACCAGGGTCTGCCCCATACAAAGAGCTGGGGTAGAGCTACAGCTCCAGTCCATTAAAATGTCTGATAATTTCCAAATCAACGAGTCACAAGCATATGGAAACTTGGCCTGATGGGTGTGGTCAGAGGTCTAGGACTGCTATGCTGCAGTGCCGTACTAGTGAAGGTAATGTGAGATTTACTGCTGTCAGTAGTGGCACCGTCTAGCATTCAGTTGGAGTAGGGGAGGCATAACATAGATTGTGTTGTGGCAAAGCTCCTGCTGGGGCCCCTTTCTAGATAATGAAAATAATAAACATTACTTTAAAGCAGAGCAGCACAAAAATGGGTCTATACTGTGAAAGTCACTAGCTGAGACTTTCCAACATCACCTTGGTCTCGTATGATTAGTGGACACTTCTGCAAAGAGATAAAACTACCTATGAGAAATACATTAATTGACATGATAATATAGAGACCAATATACACGAATCTAGAGCTCATTGGTTTCATTCTCAGAGTTTTGTGCAACCCCACGTCTCCAGTTCACTTCTTGTGGGTATGCACCTCTTCACTTTTGCTCTCAGATTCTCTTTCAAACAAACCCCAAAACACAAAGTGAAACCTCACCTGAAATTGTTAGAACAAACAAGCAGTTTCCACCCAAAATAGTAATTCACCTGACTCAAAACTCGGCTAGGGTAGTCAAAGACTCGCAGGTCTGTATTGAGTTTTTTAATTAAATTGAAAACCAGGTGAATTTTGCCTGGTTTTGTTAGAAGTTTATCACAGCCCTATAATTAAATCATGCCTCTGGTGTCCATAAGGGGGAAGCTTTGAGGAGATTTATATAGGTCACTCAAACCAGATTAGATTATAACATCTTGTAGTGTTACCATTTTATTCCTGAGGGAATTAAATTAATCTGTCTCGCGTAATTTTTAATTTTCCCGCCTAAAAAACATTTTGCCAAAGTGCGGCGATTCCTCCTTTTGTCCACCAGAGGCCGCTGTGACGTCAGAAAAGCCTGCTGCGTTCTACCCCACCCACAACGGCCTCTGGTGGGCAAAAGGCAGAACTGCAGCACTACTTAGGGTAAATTTATTTTATGCGGGAAAATAAAAAATTCTGTGTGGTAGAATTCCCCCAGGAGTAGATTTCATCACAACACCCTGCCCACAAGGGCACACAGTGCTGCTGTGGGGTCACAGACAGTTTCAGAATGGCTAGTGGAGGGGGACAGAATGGAGCATGGGCTCAAAGTGTGGTCAGTAGCTACCGGTGTGGTGCTCTGCTCTTGTTCGATGATGATAACAGTCGGCTGCATGCATGTTCCCTCTGTGTGCTGCCCCAGCGCTGCACAGAAAGCTGACGCAACAGACTCCAAGAAAACCCCCAAAGTCGAGAGACTCCAGTAAGGTACGAAAGAACCCAAGCCAGGTTTATTATCAAACAAAGCACAGTAATAGTTTCCCTTAGACTCTACAAGACATACTACGAATTTGTGCCCCCTGACAATGGACTGGCTCAGTCGGTGGTGGGACTTTCCCCTGCCCACTAAGCCAGACAAAGATGCGCACTCCAGGACCTACTGTATAAAAGTTTTAAAACTTTTATACAGTTACAGGACAGATTACTCATCCCTACTGAGGTATTGAAGTACAGCCTCTTGGCTCATTAGGGTGCTGTCTCCTCTTTGATCATGTTGTTTCAAACAGATCTATCCACCATGATGTCCTTTTGACTCTGTCTTTAAGATGCACCTGCCTGTTTCTTGTTATCTCTGTGGAGTGTTCTGATGTCATCTTGGCACAAGTTCCTCTTATTAGCACGTATGTGTGGATGCACCTGCTTCTAGCAGCCCTCTTCTCGCCAACTTCTGTGATTGGGGCCTGCCTCTGGCTCACAGCTCAGCTTTTGCTTAGCAATGCCTGGAAGTACTTTGGTTCAGGCTTGAGACTGGGCCTCTGACACAAGAGTTTATGTTTCCAGGACCTCATCTTACTACAAGGAGCTAGTGGGGTGACAGCGTTGAGCCTGGGGACAGGGGAGCAGGGCTGTAGAGACCCATGGGGATGGGGGACAGGGGCAGATGTGCCTGACTGAATGGGAGAGGCTTGGGGTCAGCCAGGGCCTGCATGGGGGAGGCTTCCCAACACCCTCCAGGTTCACTCCCAGGCTCCTTCCCTCTCCTTCAGCTCTTCTGTTAGCCCTGACTCCCCCAAGCCTTTGCACTGCTTCTGACAGGTGCAGGATATATTGTTCTGTACTGTAATTTAAAAAAATTACACAAAGTTCTGTACTAATATGCCTAGTAAGCAATCTATTTATTTGTCAAAAAAAAAAAATCAGAATTTTCTTTTGGTCTGTATTGTTACAGACATACTTGCTGACAGATGTTTTGAAATAAATTACCAAAACAATTGTAACTGGCATGATTATATTGTGTTATTTTGACAAATAAAATATGCAGAATTTTGCAGAATTTTCCAATATTGTGTGCAGAATTTTTAACCTTTTTGTTACAGAATTTTTTTTTTTTTTTTTGGCGCAGAATTCCCCCAGGAGTACCATTTGCAGGATTGGACTGCAAAACACAAGGCCATAAAAGCTTATTAATTATACAGATATTAAGTATCCACAGGTTATAAAGCAGTAAAAACGTGGTTATGTAATTCACTGTGTGGACTCAGTGATGGGAGGTAAAATTACAGCTTGTTATAAATCCTGTATATTTATAGCCACATTCTCTGACCTCCACCCATGTAAAGAAAAGTCGAGATGAGAGAAATTCACTCCAGTTCTGTAACTATGGGCACTGCCTGCCTGTGTTATCCATCAAGTTTCCAAGGGAGATATCCAGCTGACATTGTTTCTGATGAGATTACAGATATAGTTGATAGAGGTAACTGTGGTGATAGAATATACCTAGACTTCTGTAAGGGAGTTGACTTTGTGCTTCACAATATTCTGATTTAAAAATAAACTTAGCGCTATCCAATATTAAATGGATTAAAAACTAGTGAACTGATAGAACGTGAAAATAAATTGTACATAGGAAATCCTCATGCAATGAAGTTGCTTCCCATAGATTCTATTCTTGGCTGAGTTTTATTTAATTTCTATCAATGATCTGAAAGAATACATAATATCATTGCTGGAAAAAATGTGCAGATGACACCAAAGATTGGTGGAGTGGCAAATAATGATAAATACAGGTTCATTATACAGGATAGATTGCTTGATAATGTGGGCTTATTTGAACAACATGCTAAATGCAGAGTCACATAACAAAGAATGTAGGTTACACAAGAGGGGGAGCATATCCTGGAAAATGGTGAAATTGAAAAAAACTTAAGGGTCATGGTAGATAACCAACTGAACATGAGCTCCCACCTTACTGCTCTAACTAACAGGCTAATTTATAATCCTTGGATATGTAAGCAAGGAAATAACAAGTAAAAGTTAGGGAGTTATTACTTTACCTCTGAATGTGGCATTAGTGTGACCATTACTGGATTACTTTGTCCAGTTCTGGTGTCCACATTTCAAAAAGGATGTCGAAAAATTGGAAAGGATTCAGAAAAGAGCTACAAGAATTATTAGAGATCTGGAAAATATTCCTTAGTGAGAGATTTAAGAAGCTCAATCTATTTAGTTTATCCAAAAGAATGTTAAGAGGTGGCTTGATCATGGTCTACACTACAAGTACTGTTACCTACGCTGGGGAGATTTCTGATAGAAGAAGCCACTTTAATCTAGCAGAAAAAAGCATAATGAAATAGAGTGGTTGGGAGCTGAAGCCAGACAAATCAACTAAAAGTAAAGTCAGAGAGGATAATTAACCACTGGTTCAACTGACCTTGGGACATAGTGGATTCCACATCATTTGGAAAGACATCAGTCTTGATTTATAGATATACTTTATCTCAAACAGAAGTTATGAGATTGAAGCAGAAATTACTGGGTGATGTTATGTTATGCAGATCATCGGTCCCTTTTGGACCTAACTTTTGTGAATCAGTTGGCATTAGGAACTCACATTTTCTGTGTGCATTCTCTCACTTTGTTCCAATATGTATTACAGGTGGGTCTGTCAAGTTATGGGAATCCTCGGCATGTGCTCTTGCTTTCCATGATGGTGGGAATGTCTGCTTCAATGTACCTTTTCCGGGTCACAATCACAAGTGACTCTCCTAAGGTAACCCATGCACAAGCAGTTGATTCTCATGCACCATGTGGTGTGACAGAAGAATTGATCAGTTTCATTTAGATCAGGGGTGCTCAAACTGGGCGTCAGGACCCCTCAGGGAGTTGTGAGGTTATTACATGAGGGGTCACGAGCTGTCAGCCTCCATCCTAAACCCCGCTTTGCCTCCAGCATTTATAATAGTGTTAAAGTGTTTTTAATGTATAAGGGTGGGGGGGTCACACTCGGAGGCTTGCTGTGTGAAAGGGGTCACCAGTACAAAAGTTTTGAGAACCATTGATTTAGATGGTGGTAAATGTTCTTGCACTCAGGCACTGACTAGCATAGGTTACAGAAGCAGATTCCTGTGTTATGGCATTGGAAGTTCTTCATAAAAATGGTAGCAGTTTGATGCCACATTATTTTTTGATTTGAGTACTGACAGTATGCTCAGTGCTGATCTAATAAAGGGGGACCCAAACCCATCTGAAAGAGTTCAGTCTAGCTATTAGCAAAGCATGCTCAAACACTAATAATGATTTCTGGGACTCTATTGAAATCTGTAGCTCTTCCTCTGACTTCATAATTTTTTTTTTGTAAATGACTGTATAAAATTCCAGGGCATCCTCTTTGAGAGATTTATAAAATGGATAGTAGTATAGCTCTCTGGAGCCCTGTTTCAGAACCACCATGTGTAGTCTGGAAGTTTATGGGTTTTATCTGCAGCTGAGAAATGTAAAGAAGTATTGACAGCCTGAAATCTAGTCAGTTTCACTAACTCAACTAAAAATAGCTCCAGGGTCCTAGACTTGCCCAGAGTCCTTAGCTAATTTGGGTGATTTTATTTTCACAATTAGTTTTTTTTCCTCTCTCCCATCTGCTGTGTGAAACTCCCACAGATGAGGAGAGACTGTTTCCAATGCAGACTCAAATTGACTATACATAGTGCTGTTAAATGTACAAAGTAAACAAACTGAAATAGAGAAAATGTCTCCTCTGCTCCCTTTCAGTTAAGTTATTTGATGTGTTGTGTGTAATAGTGTAACAAGGTGGCAGGGATAAAGGGTCTTTTGCTGAGCCACTCTGTTGGCAGGAATTAGAATCCTGCAAAAAAACTGCTGAGTAAGTACTGCTGATTGCTTGTGGCAAGTGCTGCTTGTTAGCTCCACTAGCATATAAGGGAGGTGGAATCAGCTGCCAGGAGAAAGGGAATTGGGCTCTGGGACAGAGATGTCTCTGCAGGGAAACTATAGGAACAGTCATGACAGGGAGAAAGTTTATTTGAGGTTTATGTTGTGGTGGTTAAACTTCCAGTAAAGTCAAACTCCAAGAAAGTGGTAAGTTTGAATTCTGACTATGCAGGGCAGTGTGGGAACTCCACCTGTTCAGGTAGCTAAAGTGTTATCAGGCAGAAGAGTGTTTAAGCTGATGGTATCCCTTTTACTGGTGAGGATTTTGTTAGTAGCAAGTTTGACAGTTCTCTGCACCAACCTCTGATATTTGTTTGTTCTGTTTCTCTTTCCCTGGTGGTTGCCAAACAAATGGAATTTCACTTCTACCCTTTTTAATGTTTCCTCACTTCTCCCTCAGGAAAACGACTTCTGGATTGTAGCCTTGCATCCTCTCCCTGCCCTCACAGGCTTAACAGAACAAGAGGTTTCTGCCTTGTCTTTCTCCCCTTCTGCCTGTTTCTACTTTTACTGACTCTTTCCTACTCTGAAAGGTTGGTTAGTTGAACAGGATTTATAGCCAGGGCATTATGAAGAGTGCTGTAAGTTTTCTGAAAGAAGCTTCATAATTTCATATTACTAAACTAACAATCTAATAAAACCAGTACTAAAACACCGATAGGTGCTGGGGATGTTTACTCTTTAGATGAGATAATCAGTCTGCACAACTCTTAATAGAACTCTTGTGGCTAAGGCATAGGACTTGGGATTCCAGATCTGGCTTCTATTCCTGCCTCTGCCATTGACTTCCCTTTTGACTTTTAGCAAATCACTTCCTGTCCTCCTTTTTGCCTGTTTCCCAAACAGTAAGATGGGGATAACACTTTATGCCCAATAGGGATGTTGAGGATTAATTCATTAATAGTTATACAGCATTCTGTGATCCTCAGATGGAAAGCCTTAAGATGGGCAAAGAATTATAAACCCTTTATGGGCCTCAGATTGGTGCTATTCCTTACGTACTTTTCAATGCTAGTTTTTGTTAGCGTAAATTCCAACCTTAAGAGTCCACGTTCAGGCAGACTATCTTTTAATATAACATTGCAGGATTTTCAGCTGACAAAATAATGGGGATGCCTCAAAACAGGTATAAATGCCTTTACCAACATGTCTCTCCAACTATAATGCCCTTTAACCAACAGTCTTCAGAATGATATTTTTTAAAAGACTACTATGCAGTAAACACCTTCTCTGTGTCATTTCACTGTAACTTAAAGCTCATTAAATAGAACTTTGACAAAACACAGCAACCACATCTTCCTATTTAGGGTGTTTCATATTGAGACCTGGCTATGTGACAGTTCAGATGGTTATTCAGAACCATACATAAAAACAAAGTTCTTGCTCAGAAGCTGATAATGTGCTAGCCAATGCAGTCCGGGATGCATTCAATTATAAACCATCTTACAAATGTGTGGCAGAGCAGACTCTGTTTCACATGGTTAGACTTTATATCCACTGGCTAGGGAAGCAGGGTCAGCCAGAACAATGTTTAGTTTGAAATATATTGTAGACTGGGCCTTATACATTTAGCCAATGTCTAACCAATAGCAGTCAAATTTAGAGATACCATTCTGATTTCTCTTTGCTTGTGTTGATAGCTGTGGATACTGATTCTAGGAGCCATCTTTGGGTTTTCTTCTTATGGACCAATTGCATTGTTTGGAGTGATAGCAAATGAGTGCGCACCTTCCAACCTGTGTGGCACCTCCCATGCTATTGTTGCACTACTGGCCAATGGTGAGTGATACTCCTTCTCCCTCACACAAAAACCTCAAACAAACCTCAGAACCTTTATTCTGTAGCAGCAAGAAGCCCCAGTTCCTGATGATCTTAGTCTGGCAAGATGAGATTTCAAATTGGCTCTGATATTCTTGATATGATTAATTGCTACTTAATGATATGAAAGGTTGTGTCTCAAGCAGCGCAGATGAGAGAACTGGAAGCAAATGACTGTGCAAGTGAGTCTGTTTATTCAACAAATTAAGTGGGTCTCTGAAGATTTAAGACTGTCACTGAGCAACTTCCCTAATCTCATGCTTGATTCTCAAAATGTTTCGTTTCTGCTGCCCACCATCAAGGACTCTGTGGGCCCCACTGAAGACTGCAGTCTGTACAAAATCTCTGGAGACTGCAGATATCCATATTCTTAACGGGTTGGATTTAGAGATGGACAAGATGGACAAATGTGAAGTGCATCTTTTGCGTTGGGCCTTCTGTACCCCGGTCATCATACGTCACCTTTAAAGACTTCTTGTTAAAAGTCCTTACCGTTGAAACCTGGGCCTTTACCAGTCCAGTGAAGATTTAACGATAAAAGTCCAGTGTGCAGAGGGTTAATTTGTTAGGGAAACAGTCCATATACACTAATATTCTCTTTAAGATCTTTCTAGTCTTTTTTTTTTTTTTTTTTTTTTTTTTTTTTTAAAGTCAGTAGTCCAGGAGTTGCCACCAACACTCTGAGATCTGGACCAGGCTTGAGTCCCTATAACATCTGGGTCACAATGAGAGATGGTCCAATTCAAGTTTGGATCCATACTTCCCCAAAGTGCAGCGGTGTTTAACTCTGTAGTTTTGGATCAGACACATTTCTGGTCACAAGTGAAAACACTGCACTGTTTAATTGTCTGTCCCTCTTATGAGACTTCATTTTCCATATGTACAAATTTTGAAAAGCTTTGCCAGAGCAGAAAGTCTGTAGCAGGTAAGGGCTCATGTGTACATCAGCTGTTTGCGCCGTGACAGGTGGCAACTCGTTCCTCGCTTTCATAATAAACATTTGTAAATAAATAAAGATAATTGCAACCACAAAACTTGTATCTTCTGTGATAACCGAATAGGAATAACTTGCTCCCCTGAGTTTTCTGGCAGTGAAAACCTCCAGTTTGGAGTAAAATGTGGCCATAGCCCATTCACTTAGGAACCCTGAAGGAGTGACCCCAAGAAAAGAGTCTGGGCTACTGAGTGACTAGCTCTGTTTCCCCAGGCAGGACAGAATTGCTCTCTACTGTATGTTATTAGTGCTTTGTCCTTAGTTTAAACTATCTCAAGCTGTCTGGCTTGAAGCATTTTTATAACTGCAGGGACCAGCACAAAGAACAGTGTCAGTATGAGAAATTGTAAGGTTCTGCTGCTATTAGGAACTCTAACTCTGGTCTTTTCTCCCCATTATCCTTGCAGTTGGTGGTTTCCTGGCAGGATTGCCTTTCAGTACTATAGCCAAGTACTACAGCTGGGCCACAGCCTTCTGGGTAGCTGAAATAACATGTGTCATCAGCACCATAGCCTTTTTCTTGTTACGGAACATCCGCACCAAGATGGGTCGGGTACCCAAGAAGATTGACTAAAGATGAGCTACAGCGGTAGTAAGGATGCTCCAGATGCTATCTAGGGATGGCAAATGACTACGCACTGGCCTGGTATGAGTTTCCTACCAATGCAGCCTAGAGCAGAATATTTATCAAAACTTCATTTAATTTTAGTCATATTCCTGTTTAGAAAGGCACAAGATCTTCATTGGCTGTTATGTTTTAAGGCCTACACAATTTGTGGTTGTTCAGTTATAGTTTACATCTCATGACCTCACTTTACCTCTTACTTAAAAGTACTGGTAGTCTTGATAGCTAAGCTAGAAGTGCTGCAGAAGAGTGGTATCTGCCTAGCCTTCTTGCTGCTGGCCTCAGATGTAGTGTTACTCTCAATTCACCTTCATTGCTTACAGAAATATTACAGTTAGCCACCACTGAATCAATTTTCATTTACCTCCACTTGCTGCTGTAGGTGCAGCTGTGACCCAGCTTACTCTGCCATGAGCTACCTGCTGTGCCTCCCTCCCCAGAAGCAGAGACCGCTAGCCTATTACTAAAGAAAAACACTGCTTCCCCAGCTATTGTCAGAGACTGAGCAGTTACTGGTCCACATATTACTGCAGATCCCTGCCACTGCAGCAAAATGGCTCCCTTTTCAGTAATGGCAAATGAGTAAAGTCCTTGGAACTCCATTCAAGAGATGGAAGTACTGTACAACAATTACTTTTTCTTGTTAAATTAGTCACCGTGGCTTACTCAGAGTATTAGTGAACTGCAAAACAGATGGTTACCAGCAAACAGAATAGTACTTCTTGGAGTACCAAGGAAATTGATTCAAGCGTGTATGCAGTAACAGCATTAGATGCAGACATACTTTGTACAGCTCCTCTCTTTCTGCATTATCTAGAAAAGTCTTTAAAAGAGATTTTTATCATTAGTTTGTAGATTTGTATAAGTAACAATTAAGGATATTGTCAGGTGCAAGTGTAAATTTCTAATGGCTCCAGTTTGCTCAACCAGGTACAGCATTTTTAGGTTAAACTACAACATAGGGGCTGCTTACTATTATGAATGCTTGTTAGCAGGACCATTGCTCCTTGGTAGTAAATATGTCTCATGTTACCAGACTTTTCTTCTCAGGATTTTTGTGTATGTTCTCTGCAGGGTTTTAGTTATTTAGAATGCCTGTAGATAAGCAAGAAGTGCAGCGGTCACCACTGTAAAGCTACCTTGACATAAGATTGTTCTGTCAATCCTAACAAAATGGCTAAATATTGTATAAAAGTAAACTACATTTGATACTTAAGCATGAGTATTAAGAAATACTATTTACCAACGGGGAAATAAAAATGGAGCACTGCAATGGGAGCATGAGATTTCTTGGGCAAAGGGATCAAGAAAAAAGGGGGAGCTCTTGCCCAGAGGCCAGTGCTGGATGCAGGACGTTCCTCTTTCTACACTGAGCAGCCTTAGTCAGAAGCAGTCATTTTATGTTGCCCTTCCTGCTGTTATTCCTCAGAACAGCTGTGCACACACAAAGGAACTTCTTTTTTCACTTTATTCCTTATTAATTTCACCCACCTCCCCTGGTTGAAATCCATTATTCCTGTTTACACAGAGGTAAGCTGAAGTGTTGCCTTCCACTGGGGTTCTGGGCACAGGAAAACGCATCTCAAGCTAGAATGGTTTCAGATGGTAAAACAGAACGCCAGAGTGATAATAACCAGGCTGCACATTTGCACTAATTCATACTAGCTCTAGCAGGAATGAATGCATCCACTCCAAGAATTAATCTATCCACACTTTTTGGGAATGTTTTACTTGTACATCCATTTGTCTGAGCCATAAATTAAAGCTGCAGAGAAAAACTTGTGTATATATATTATATATATATATATATATACACACACACACACACACTTGAGTAAAAAAGGGGAGTATAACTGAAGTTTTACCACTATGTTATGTCTTATCTTCCTCTGTGTTACAGTGACAGCATTAGAGCTGCAATCATAGCTTCAGCCACATATGCCTGTTCCTAGCTGTAATAACATTCACTGTTAGGCAAAGGTAGATTCCACACCCATAGAAGAAAGCAGCATTTCTGAAGATGACAAAAGCAGTTTGGGAGCTTATGACCTCCTCTCTTGCTGCTGTAGCCAGAGACAGGATCCTGGAAAGGCTGTCTAGTGAGGAGAGGCTCAGTACTGACACTGGAAAAGTCCTATGATCCTGGTCCAAATGGTCCAGCTTTTTCTGCTACCTCCAAAGCAACTTTCAAGTTCTGATCAAACAGCTCACACCTGAAATAGTCACAGAAACACAGGCATCAGAATTGGGTGACAGAATCTCCATCTACAACCCAAAACATAATGGTGTTTTTAATTGAACCGTTAGCTCGAAGACAGCCCCATTCCTGTAGCAGCTTCTTTTCCATACTTTGCTAAGGGCAACTTTTTGAATCAAAAGACTGATTAATAAAGCAGCCTGAGCTCATCTTTTTGATTTGACGTGCCAAAACAGTTTGAAAAACAAAGCTTAAATGCCACTTTAAAAGGGTTAAAAGTGCAATAGGGGTCCTGCCGAGAGAGCAAGTCACATTGCTCAAATGGAACAACTCCAGAGAAGGTTTCCTTCAGCCTTTTGTAGAGGACAGGAACCAGACTGGTGTCCTTAGAAGACCTCCAAGAACTTGGCAGCGCTGAACCTCCTTATGGAATTTAGTTTAACCATGCAAAAAGTTAGGTTTTTGATTGACGCAGACACTAGTTTTGTTTAAGGCACAACGTAGTCAGGTATGCTACTAGAACTCCAGTCAGCAGCCCAGGTCAAAAGAGAACCCAACAATCTTAAGTTTATTTTTAGTGAATGGACTCAGGGAAGACATGATCTGCTTCCAATTCTGTCACTGTCCAAGTAATCTCAGACAGTAAAATCACCTGTCTGCTTCCCCACTCTAAAATAAATGTCTTCTCTTCCACAAAGGGGGTCATATTAATGGTTGTACAGTGCTCTCAAAGTGGAGAGCTGAGCAAGTGCTAAGTACCTTGTTCTACACATCATCTGCCTACTCCCTACCTGATTGGCATCTCCAGTGAGTAGAAAGGATTTTTCAGAGCAAAGTCAGAATAAATCTCATAGATCTTGCGCAGAAGGGACTCTATTCCAGCTTGCCGTGGATCAGCAAGCACCACAAATTTGATCCCTGGAGCCATAACGAAAGAAGCATTAGCATAGACTACACACAAGCTACAAAGGTAATACTACTATGAAATATATTCCCAAATATAATTGAAAAGGCCTCACTTAGGGGAAGGACAGGAGAGCAGCTGACACCATCTGAAGAATACTTAAAACTTGGCTTGTTTTGTTTAAGTTATATAGAGAAAGATTAATGACTGAGTAGTGTATTTTAGCAAGCTACCATTCAGGGTGCGATTTTACATCTAGAGCACAGCACATTTTGTAATATTGCTACCAGGCCTAAACACTTGAGCACCTCTAGGGGAATCTTGCACTTCAAGCACAGGCTGGGTTTTATTTGCAATTCTTCAGCTAGATTCCAGACTTTAAAGACATGTTGGCCAGTTGAGGTATAGACAAGACAAGCTAGATTCCCTTGCTGTAAAAGGGATAATTCCTGGGTGGTGAGTAAGCAGTTGCGGGTTAATTCATATTTGTGAGGTACTTTGACATTTTAGGACAAAAGGCACTAGAAAGGGGCAAAAGACAGTTATTTCAGTATCCAGTTAGACAGCACCAGAAGTATACAATAGGATTTACTAAGGGCTGATGGGCCTCTACCCAGAGGAACTGACAATCTAATTCAGAGAAATACCATATGAATAAAGATCAAACAAAAAAGCAGTATATTGCTGCAAAACTACAAGTCTAATAAATATTCCTGAGGGCATTCTGCACACAATATTTTGAAATTCTGCAAGTTTTGTCAATAAATAAATGCAGAGGCTCCAGCATGGCAGTGGGGAGCACGCTGCAGCCTCCTCACCCTGGGGACACGGACTCAGTGTTGAGGCTGCATTCAACCCTGACACAGCACAAGGCCTGGGCCTGGCTCTCTGTGCCAGATGCACCAGGTGTGGGGCAGGCAGGCTCAACCAGCCAGGATCCAAGTATGGGGTGAGAGGATTCTGTGTGGGACAATCTGGGTGCAGGCAGCTCACTGGGGGGATCTGGATGCACAGCAGGTTTCCAGGTGCAGGGGAAATGGGGCTCTGCAGGGGCTTCCAGGTGAATGTGGTTGGGGGCTCAGTGGAGGGGTCTGGGTGCATAGGACTGAGCAGGGGGGTCAGGGTGCTGTGGGAGCGGGGCCTGAGCTGGGGGGTCTGGCTGCAGCTAATTGAGGATCACTGGCATGGGGGTCTGGATGTGGGGGCTCAGGGTGGGGCTCATCAAGGTAGGGGGCTGAATGCAGGGAGCTCAGTGGGGGGTGGTCTGGGTGCAGGGGGCTCCAGACGCAGGGGCTGAGGTTCAATGGGGTGGGGTTTGGGTATGGAGAGCTTGGGGGGTCCTAGGTGTATGGGGTGAGGCTTGGCAGGGGTATCTAGATATGGGAGGTCCAGATGCACAGGGGTTGGGTGGATGGGGGAGCAGCTCCCTGTATAGTGATCCTTCTCCCCTCAGCTGAGGAGTTATGGGGGCAGGAAGCAGGGAAGGATGCTGAGGTTCCTGCAGCTGGGGGTGGGTCTGATGAAGCCCCAGCCACTCCTTGCAGGGGAAGAGGAAATCCTGTCTTCTCCTGCCTCCAGCCCAGCCAGGATTAGCAGCTGATCCCAGCTCAAGGTAGGAGCCACTGGCTGGAGTGTCCCCAGCCCTGCAGTGATTTACCTCTCTGCCAGCTGCCTGAAACAATGTACCTGCACAGCTAGGGATTGGTGCGTGACTGCTCTTGCAGCTTCCCTGTCAGGAAGTCATTTTTCTGCAGGGAAGCAAAGAAATCTGCAGGTGTAATTAATTCTGCACATGCACTCAATCCCACGAGGAGTAAATAAAGCAGTTTGTACTTGTCTTTTCAGAGTGAGGGAGAAACAGCCTCAAGACTTAACTAACAGGAATAACGTGAGCAGTAAGTCTTACCTGTTAGGGTCTGAAAACAGTGTAGTTTAAATGTGTCTGTTTCTAACATCTCAATACCGGAACTCCCCAGCTCAGGAGACAACTGGGACCCAATTGCAAACAACCTTCACAAACAAAGGGAAATTATTTAAGTCTAACACAAAAGATTCCTCTTCAAGTTACTAGAGAAAAGATAGTGTATACTGGGTCCCTTCTCCACCCTCAATTTGTCTTTGGGAAGTGTACCTTCTTCAGGGCAAGGAATGTGTTTTCCTCTGGGTTTGGCCAGTGCCTCACAAATGGTGGGCATTACTACATCAGTGCCATGGTAGCCAGGGCACAGAGAGCTAGACTTCCCAGTGCAAACTCACGAGTGGAACATGGAGGCCAGCATGAGCTTCTCATTGGAGGAGAGGCGAGGCCGGCCAAAACGGATGGACACAGGGTAGTTGGTAGGGTTGCCAAGGTACTCCAGCACCTCCTTCCCGTCAGCAGTATATTTCCCATTCACATCAATGCCATTGATGGAAAGCACAGCATGTCCAACTGAAAGAAGCAAAGGGAAAAATCAGAGCTGAGGCTTATTTGTTTCAAATGAATATTGGAACTAGGAACTCTAATAGCAGACCTTACCACTGGCCTCTCTAGACCTGTCTCTAGTTGGAATCACTATTGGAGTATTTATGGTTTAGCACAGCCATTGTTAAAGTCTAAATAGCATCATGACACTACTTCCCAGCCAGCAAGCACAACCAATGTACCACAGTATCTCCCAAAAGCACAAGCACCCATAACACCTCTCCAGTGAGCACAGCCCCCCAAACCTCCCCAGTGGTCGGTACCAGCACCCTAACCCCCTAGTAGGCACCATCCTCTCCCTCCAGCAGCCGGTACCAGCACCCCAATCCCTCCAGTGCCCCCAAGTGGGCGGTACCAGCCCCCTAACGGCCATACCCCTTCCCCCCCAGCGGGCAGTACCAGCCCCCTAACGGCCATACCCCTTCCCCCCCCAGCGGGCAGTACCAGCCCCCTAACGGCCATACCCCTTCCCCCCCCAGCGGGCAGTACCAGCCCCCTAACGGCCATACCCCTTCCCCCCCCAGCGGGCAGTACCAGCCCCCTAACGGCCATACCCCTTCCCCCCCAGGCGGCCGTACGAGCCCCCTAACGGCCAAACCGCCCCCCCAGGCGGCCGTACGAGCCTCCTAACGGCCATACCCCTTCCCCCCCCAGGCGGCCATACCCCCCCCCAGGCGGCCGTACGAGCCCCCTAACGGCCATACCCCCCCCAAGCGGCCGTACGAGCCTCCTAACGGCCATACCCCCCCCCCAAGCGGCCGTACGAGCCCCCTAACGGCCATACCCCACCCCAAGCGGCCGTACGAGCCCCCTAACGGCCAAACCGCCCCCCCAGGCGGCCGTACGAGCCCCTTAACGGCCATACCTCCCCCCCAGGCGGCCGTACGAGCCCCCTAACGGCCATGCCCCCACCCCCCCGGCGGCTGTACCAACCCCCCTAGCAGGCACAGCGCCCCCGGCGGCCGCTATCAGTGCCACAGGCCTCGCAGGATCCCCCGTGTTTCCCAGCCTCCCTGGCACCCCCGGTCGGACACCCACCCCGGATGCTGTCCCGCTGCCCGAACGCCACCACCACGCGCTCGTCGTGCAGTTTAAGCACCAGGTCCAAGGGGAAGCTGAACGTTTTCTCGGTCTCGGAGCGCGGCGCGTACTGATCCAGCTGGTAGATGAGGCCTCCGGCCTTGTTCACAACGTACACACTGAAGATGGCCATGTCGGCTCCCGTCACCTCAAAGCACTTTAGGAGATGTAGTTCTACGAGCGGCATTACGCGCCAGCGCGGTGCATTGTGGGAGAACACGTATTTCCGATTTTGGAGAGTTGTATTATGGGAATTGTATTTCTTTCCAGTTGACCCGGACGCGGTGTTGCTACATGCTCCGGAAGTGCAGTGAAAGCACGGGGTTTCCCAGACTCCCTAAGCAGGCTTCTTCCTTTCTCATCCGACATCTTGAAGTAGCAGCAGCAGCTGTTGCCGCCGCCGCTACCAGCACCACCGCCATGGTGAGCCGGCCCCGGGGCCTAGCTCCTCGGCTTGGCCTAGGACAGGGGTCTCTGTAAGAGAGCCGGAGCACGTGGGTGCCGGTTCCCTCGAGGAGGTCTAACGCTGCACTCTGTCGCGTTGGCAGGCGCCTGGGTGGGGAAGGCTCATGTTAGGGCCGCGTGGAAGCTGGGGCCGGGGTGTGTCCGCCGTGAAAGGTTCTTTCCGTGCACTCGACGGGCCTTCGGGTGGGGGCGGATTTTCCCATGGCTAGAGCCTGCTTTCATTTCTCTCTCCCTCCCCCTCCGTCTCTTCTTTCTCCAGCCCCCCAAGGACGATAAAAAGAAGAAGGATGCGGGGAAGTCCGCGAAGAAAGATAAGGACCCAGTGAACAAATCTGGGGGTAAAGCCAAAAAAAAGGTAGGAGTCTGCACTGCGGTGCGTGGGTCCGCTGGGCCCTGGGGTGTGTGCTCAGCAGTAGGGTCTGGATACTCAGCAGAGCACTTGTCACTAATTATTCTCTGCGTGCCCTCTATAAGATGAGCCTGTGTCATCTGCCTTGGAGAGGGCTGTGGGGCAGAGAGCAGTAGGTATGTGGTCAGTTTTCCTGTGTAGCTCAGCCCTAGGCTGTGCCTAAGGTTACATAGTGAGATAGTGTATTGTTCTATAATTAAATCTCTACTTTAATCATACTGGTTAATTGTATTTAAGAATTATATAGGAGAGTTTCTCCATTCGATATTTAATGGTAGTTGTGACTACAGACTAACTCCTTGGTGACTGGGAGGGAGGCTTTCAAAGAGAGGTTTCCCTGTGTCATAGAGCTCTTTAACTTTTTTTAATGTTTGAAGTGCTTTAAAATAAATTATATTAATTGCTAATTGGCAACTGTATGTCTTAGAACCCATGTAGAAATAAGTGGATTAAAAATGTTAGCAGGTTATTGTAAACCTTATAGTCCTTTAGAGTTTAACTTGGTATAATTATTTTAAGAGGGAATGTTATGTGATTATTGAATGAGGAGTATCTCTTCAACCCTTTATACTTTTGAGTTGCAAGGGGGCAAATTGCAGTCCCCTACCCCCATTAGTATAAAGGTGATTTATAAGACTCTTCACCACTGAAGATGGTTTCACTTCCTTGGTAAGTATATAACATCATAATCCTACTAATTTTGGGATGTCCCATACTGTTACAAGGTAGCTAATGCCTGAATTTCAAATGTGAAAATTGAGCTGGTTGGGTGGGAAGTTTAGTCCTGCTTTATACATCACAAAGAAGCAAATGTTAGTTTCAAGTTACACTTTGCCACTTCTGTGGATGACTTACTGGTGCAGCATTGATAGTACTGAATAGGCCCTCAAGTAGCTTAACACAGTATGATTGAATAATAGTGGTAAAAATGCCTGATTATTGTCTGCTCTGGAATTTTCATGTTGTGGTAGTGTAGAAAAGACCCTATTGCGCATGTTGGAGCATGGTGCTAATGGGTCAGTGCTGGTAACAGCGAATAGGTCTCTCTCTATAATTGTTGCTCATCTGAGCAACAAACTTGTATTAGGTGGTCATGGAGGAAATGCTAATCATGGCAAAGCTTTCATTGAGAGGGTATTTGTGTTGCTGCTTTGGTGATGTTCCCCTTCTTTTTCTTCATGTAGAAGTGGTCCAAGGGGAAAGTAAGAGACAAGCTGAACAACCTTGTTTTGTTTGATAAGGCTACTTATGATAAACTGTGCAAAGAAGTGCCCAACTACAAGCTCATCACACCAGCTGTAGTCTCTGAAAGGTTGAAGATTCGAGGATCTTTAGCAAGAGCTGCCCTCCAGGAACTGCTCAGCAAAGGTAAAAACACTGAACTGTAGATTGCGGGACCTCAAACCAAATGTATTCTTTTATCTCCCTTATTTGTTGGTGATTGATTTGATACAAATCTATATGCAGGTAGCTTGTATACCAAGGAGTTCAA
This sequence comes from Gopherus flavomarginatus, assembly GCF_025201925.1. Classification (NCBI taxonomy): domain Eukaryota; kingdom Metazoa; phylum Chordata; order Testudines; family Testudinidae; genus Gopherus; species Gopherus flavomarginatus. The sequence continues at coordinate 29,180,433 of NC_066629.1, read as the reverse complement.
TAATGAGCATTTTAAGTGTTTTGGTTTTTTTTAAATCTTAAGTCTTTCTTTTCTTATCAGTCTAATAGATATTTTACTTCTATAAGATTACATCAGTTCTGATGTGGTCTTAATCTGTTCCTACACAAGTTACTTGTGTTCATAATATTTTTAAATATAATGCAAAAAATTATGGCTGCTTGATATGCATACTGTCTGTGAACAGTAAGATCCTACCTAGTGTGGAAAACAGTGTCAGGAGATGACTGTGTAGCCAGGTGTGCTGACAACCTAAATTCCCTCTAAGCTGCAGCGGCTGCCCAGTCTGCTATAAAGTGCTGCACACTTCAGGTGCCCCTCCTGCCCTCTGCCTTGGAGCTGCTTCCCAGAGCCTATGATTCGTTTTAAATGTCTGTCTATCTAGGCTTGTGTCTACTGGCCTAACCTTAATAACTTGGTGCACATGAATGGAAAAAATTAGAGTGCACATTGCTGACAATTGAAAACTTGGCTCCATTTTGCAATGGTAACTGTTCCTGGATCATGCTAAAGTCCTGCTATCCTACAGAACATTTAGTGTTGGGACTACTGTGTTCTAGACAGGACTTTAGACTCTGGTTGCCAGGGGCCTCAATAGGAATTTATTTCAGTGTTCCTGGTGTAGAAGGCACAGTGGAACACTTATTTCAATCTACTTCTGTTATTGAAATGCTGTCTTAAGCGCTCAACCTTTGGAAATATGTGGGTCTCCCATAGTTGTGTGTTAACACTGCTTGTTTGTTTAAAGATTCTGCACATTTTTTTCCTAAATGTTTTCTGCTTCCTTTGTAGGTTTGATCAAACTTGTGTCGAAGCACCGAGCCCAAGTGATTTACACCAGAAACACAAAGGGTGGAGATGCACCTGCTGGTGGGGAGGATGCTTAAAAAAGTGAGGTGCTATTGAAATTCTAGAGTTGCAGGTATCCATTCCCCTCTGATGTACACATGGTTAATAGGACTGCTAGCCAAAATCCTAATGTGAATTCCTCATGGTGGACTCCTCCAGAGCCTTGTGGAGTCCTTGATATTAGGAATCTACTTCTAAACAGGGTGAAAACAAATAGCCATATAGTGCTGAAAGCACTAATCATGAATTACTGCTTGCCCATCAGTGGAAGAAGAAAATTCTAATAAATTAGAGGTCGTGCTGTTATAGTAATGGATATTTGAGAAGATACGGTCAATCATTTGTCAGGCTCATTCCATGCTTTTCTTAGTCCCATGGTTGCCTTCTTATTAAGGCCTCTCTGAAATTTGCTATCTGGCCAATAGCAACCAACCATCCAAAAACTCTTCTTCATAAAACGTATCAGGAGTGGAGGACTTTTCTTTCACATTACAAGTGTTGTAGTAAGACAGATTTTATTAGATGAGTTCCACACAACTGACTGACTCACTCACTCACTGCTTTTTGCTTTGCAGGTTTTCCAGTCACCTCTGCAATCTTATGTAAATGTATACAATAAAACTGTTGAATTAATTTGTTTGCTTCTTCTTACGGGGGTGAGATGGAGTAAAAAAAATACGCATGTTAATGGTATGGTGCTGATAGCTCTGGCCCAAGAAGCCTTAGACACCTTTTCATCTACGCTGTAGAACAGCACACTGAAGTCCCTCTTAGGAGTAGTTTTAATAAAAGGTAGATAAGTAAAATTAGTTCAAGAGTTTGTTTTCTATACAGTGGTATTATACACTGGAAAATGTAACAGCACTGACATGGTGTCAGAAGTTACATACTTTGTACATTTAAATACAGGGATGTGCGTCTCTTTCATTGAAGCTCAGATTTTGGTCTCTTTCGGGTCTTCCTTTGACTGTCTCTGTCTTTGCCGGATTCAGCTTTGAACTGATGTCTTAAAAAAATGGAAAAGCTTGGAGAATGCAGCCTGCTACGAAACATACTGTAATCAGCCCTACAACACAGCACTTATCATAGATGCTCACCTATATGCACTTTCAGTTAGGGGCATTAGTTATAACAGTCTAAATATTTCATAAGGATGTTTCTACTCTTCAGGTAGCTGTGGCAAACAGCACCCCCTGTAGTTCAGTAGAGTTATTCACAAATCTAAATCAGTACTTGACAGTAAGCTTCAGCCTGTGATACCCTACCACACATACAACTGTCAATTTATACCAAGTCCAGCCTCTTGAGAACAGGAGTCACACTCTATAAGGCAAAGTTTTATCTAAAGTGCTGAACTCAGTGTTGCAGCAGCAGAGACATGACTTTGTTTAAAGGTGGTGAGATATTTCAGCAATAGAATTTCACAAATCCAAGGCTTCACACATTGAGCATTAACTCATACTACTACTTGCAGCAAGACATCTATTTCAAATACATTACTACCCAGTCAATGATCATTTGAGAAATCTTTCCTACAAATTGTCAACACTATATACATATAAGGAATCCCACCTCTTTAATTTGTCAGCCCAACATAGGAAGATGCTTACCTGGATTGCCACCTCCTGCCCTGATTCCAGACCCGTCCAAAGGAGGGAAGCCAGCCTTCACCTGTCTGAGAGGCGTGATCAAAGTTGGCACCAACACGATCTGCTGGAAGCTTTTTCAGCTTCTGCTTCTCCTCTAAGAATCATTAGTTCAGAGAGAGTGAAGAGGTTCTATCAAACATTTTAGGTAAAGTTATAGAAAAAATGGTTGGGAGAATACTGGTCTCTCTGAACATGTAGGGTTTTTGTTTGTTTTTTTTTTCCTCTCACCAGAGTCTGACTCTTAACTGGAATTCATCTCCAGGATTATCAGAAAATCACCATTACCTAGCCTCTATGCAGAGTTTGATGTACCTCATCTACCCTGCACCACTGAAGTTTTATACACAAACTTGTCACACTGACTTTGTAGTAGACACTTCATTCTATGTATAGTGATTTGCTTTTTAAATAAAACCAGAATTTAAAATCTAGACCTCACCTCAATATATTCAAGTAGTAATCCAAAGCCACTCACTTTCTTTGAGAAATTCCTCATATGAAGGTCCAATCTGCTGTTTACTTCCAAACTCCTCTTCATCCTGCATCAGCCAGGGAGGTTTGGCGCCTAGGAGGTAATAGGGAATGTGCTTGGCTACTGAAATAACCCTAAATACAAACCTAGGGGGAGAGAATGGAAAAGTACCCCAAAATTTCTGTATACTTTCCCTAACAAATTAGTGGTGAAATGGCTTCTCCTGGAAGTACTATCCTTTGCGGAGAAAATAAAGGACTACACATCTTAATTTTCACAGTTAAGAGCCATTATAGTTCATACTTTGCAACCATACAGTTAGTTTCAAAGGAGTTTCCATTATAAGCCTGATTTTGCTCCACTCAATTCTAATACCTAAAATCAGTCAGAAATAGTAAAATAGTTAACAATTCTCACTCCTGCCACAATTTTATGTTTTAAAATTACTTTGCAGTCTTCTGCTGGGTTCAGCCCAGAAATGTTTGATAAGATTGTAAATGTGAAACCGTGCCAACAATTAAACATGTACCTGTGTGAACATTTCCCTTCCCTTCTGATTCCTGTTTTCAAAAAATTAAGAAAATCCCAATTAGAACTGGATGATTGAAAAAAGCAACTTTTATTGTAACTTTGTACTACCACAGCAGATACACAAAAAACAGTAACAGTTAAACTATTGGATTGCACAGATCTTCAAGTATGGACAAACAGACAAGGGGAACCTGATACACATTTACCTCAATATAACACTGTAAAGCATTGTGGCAGGGCTGCGCACTCCAGTGGATCAAAGCAAGTTCAATATAACACAGTTTCACCTACAACGCGGTAAGATTTTTTGGCTCCCAAGGACAGTGTTATATTGAGGTAAATGTGTAATTGAAAATAGCAGCTCACAGGAGTATGAATTCCATTTGAAATTCCCTTCCCCAGTGAAACTTTGCAATAAAGAGGGTTAAGGGTCTTTTTCTCTATCCCCATCTAACAGATTAGCCAGTACTAGGGATCTTTCATTTTCAGTGCATTTCTTGTAGGAAACATTCAGTTAGTGAAACAAAAGTCCCATGTTTCAGAGCTAAGAGTTTTTCACCCACTCAGTCACCAAAATCCATTGGGTTGCTTTCTCAGTAGCTATGCCATTGGGGAAGCCTACAAACCATAAATCTTATTCTTACCAAATGCTAAAAGTATGATTTCCGTTAGCTATGATTTGAAATACCAGTACCCATGAAAAACGGAAAGTGACTCTGTAAGCTCCTCCCCAACCTTACCTGGTGGCCAATAAAAGTCAGAGCATGGTTTCCTTCCATCCACTCTAAATCAGGTGTTATCTGAATGGCACTTGGACCAAGCTGCTCTTCTGTGATGATGGTGATGTCACTAGAACACAGGAGCCAAAACAGCTTATCAGGTGAGGCATTTGGTATCCAGACAACAGCAAAAGAGTGAATGTCTTTCAACCTACACCATGGAATTGTTAAATAAAAGTTCTGGGACACAGGTGAGGCATAAATGCTTCAATTCATGTGTTCAAGATTGGAGATTTTGAATGGGGAGGAGGAGAGGCAATTGGGCAGCAGCAGCAGCTAACAATAATTAGCATTTATAAAGCACTCTGTCAGTCTAGCTCTTTGCAATGTTCAGTCCTTAACACACCCAGGACATTCTCCACCTTTTCAGAAAGGGTAACATGAATTGTTTGTTCTATGGTACTGAAGGAAAAATGAATTTGACCACTGGGGGTCTGCTGCTGCTCTTGACAACTGTGTTAACTCAGAGAAATGGTACAGGTAAGTAACAGATAGTAGTAGAGTGATAGCAACAGTCATTAATGCCCTAGCTATACTGGCCAGGGAAACTGTTAGTAACTCTCCAGATAATTGCTATTCAGCATTTCACCAAATTCAAAACTCCTAAGCAGAGGGGGACACACACGATATAAAAGGCAAATTTCTTACCTTTTATGCCCTCCAGGTGTACTGAAGGCGGATGACTCATCGCAAAATTCTATCCCTGTTTGAGGCTGAGTTTGATTCAGGAAAAATAAACATTTTTTCTGGTATTCAACACTAAGGCCCTTCCTGTTTTATGAGACACCTCATATTGCAATCATACATTCATGTTTATATTCTGGAGGCAAGGAAAACGGGAATTTTCAGTGTTGATACTAAAGTTTTTGGTTTTTTCGCGCTGGCTGGGCAGTGCGAGCAAGAGAAAACAAATACGGAGAGTGAGCTGTCTTTCAATGGCTTGTGAATCACCAAAAGGATTGTAAGCTAGTTTCAAATTGCAGAATATTTATTACTGATGAGGATGGAGCCAGACTTACTTGAGGAGCCCAGGGTGCTTTCAGCACCCACAATTATAAAGTGTAATCTTTTTTATCTGTAAATGGAGCAATTTGAACTAGAGTCATTGAGTCAATCTACAACACCACAATGCCATTTCTATGGAGTCAGACAAATTTTGCACTTTTTAAAAATATAAAAGGGCCAATAACTTTACCCGTTTTGTTTGAGTATAGTCTGAAGGCCTAACAGATTCCATCCCCTGTAAATGCAAGACTGAACTCCCAGCAAGAGGATATATCTTGTTCCAGGTGCTTCTTTAGAGAATGCAATACATGAAGGTAATATATATACTAGTATCTTATAAACAAGGGTATTTAAGTGTCTAGTTTTCCTCAAGTATCATGGGTAGCCGTGTTAGTCTGTATCCACAAAAAACACAAGGAGTCTGGTGGAACCTTAAAGACTAAGGCATAAGCTTTTGTGGGTAAAAATGCATCTGAAGAAGTGAGGTTTTTTACCCACAAAAGCTTATGCCCAAATAAATCTGTTAGTCTTTAAGGTGCCACCAGACTCTTTGTAGTTTTCCACAGTGCAGGTATAATAGTACACTTTATTCCAGATTCCTTCTCTGTCACCCACATCCAACCTTATCCTAGAAGAACTAGCAAGGATAAGAAGATTTCTGTCACAGTGATCATTCAAACATAAGCACTGCGCTATTTGTGAGACTGATAACCACACGTGAATTAAGCCAGAGATTTGCAATCACAGTGCAGCAGTCCTACCAATTGTCACATCAGAACCTCCCCACTGGTAGGTGAGAAAACAAGTTATTAGAAGTAAATTGTATGGTAGTTTCAACATAAGAATCAATGTAGAAAATAGCCATCTATAAGAACTCAGAGGGCTTGTGGAAACAATCAATCATTTGCTGGATACTGCTCAGGTGCATCCTGGGAAAACAAACCTCTAAGACAGCATGTAGCATTTCTTGTCTGCTCTGCTCCACTTCTCGGATATGGGATGCCATCTGGAATCAAACAAAGGAAGAAATAGGATAAGGACAAAAGGCAAAGCAAACAGGTAAGTCAGGCACAGCACACCTAGGGCATCTCTGTTCACCTCTTTAATGACCTCATCCTCTTTTTCTTCATAAGCATCCAGAGCTTTGACAAGTGATGATTTGAACCTAAAAGAATATTTGAGAGATCAGTCACTTTTGTGGCATGATTTAGTCTGACAGCTGAACTACTGGGAACACCTGAATTTCTACCTCAACCTCTGATGCTGATTCTCTGTATCCCTATTTGTAAGAGAGGGATAAAAGGCTTACATTTGCAGGGACCTTGCAAGGATTAATGAGTTACTGGTTGTAAAGCCCATGGAAGATAAGCCATGATGAATGCTAAAATTTTGCAATGTATATATGACCGGAATAAACACAGGACTGGATAATCTTATGACTCAGCTTTTTTATAATTATGCTACTAGAGGGTGAGCTAATCTTATGCTCGACAAAGTGAGGTGATAACTTGGGGAAGTCAGAAAATCATACCTACCACCGTGTAACTAGCCAGGTGCAGGGGATGATGGTATCAGATATTGGTTGCTGCTCAAAGCAGGAGTCTGGGCTATTTATTTATTTATACAACACTACAAATACACACACTAAAACATCTGTGTTCCAAAGAATTTTGAATCAATAGTTGGATCTAATGTAGCAAATTCTATACCCCTAAGCAAAGAAACAGACAAGGCGCCTACATACCGTTCATAGTCCTCAGGGGAAATCAGAAACTGCTCCTTTATTTTGGCGTCTGCTTTGTTCTCCCACCAGAACTTGTTGGCTTCTTTTTTATGCTCCAGGCTTTAAAGAAAAAAAGAATAAAATCAAGTTTGATTAAATCACTTAAAGCTTGAGCTCTCAATCTAAACTAAGTAGAGAGCACATGATTAATCACTGGCACACATGTCTCCTTAATAGCTTATCTCAAACAGATTTATTAACTTATACTGATAGAGCAGCTTTTTGGGTTGCCCATGGCTATGTGACAAAAACTAGAGAGATAAGGATACCAAGATAAAAGGATATTGGAAGCAGGTAACATATGCTGTAGCACTACAGGTATTGGTTTTCATTGCTAATTAAAGCAACATTAAAAAGCAAAGTATAGAAGAAAAATTTTATATTTTGTGCAACCCCAATTATAGGGTTTAGCCTGTTTAGAAAGGTTAGTAACAAAGTCCATATTCAAAGGTGGGTTTGGGCATCACACACCACTAAAATCTGGTGTTTGGTTCATGCCCTTCTCTGATGTAGAATTTTGGCTGAGTCACAGAAGCCTCGAAAGACACACACAGCACATCTATCTCCCTTGATAGTTGTATCATGATCATCGCTGTAGAGTGTGACCATTATTTCTTCCTATATCTCACAAATTAGTCCACACAAAAGCTAATGAAAGCTGTCTCTGAGCAACCACACTTTAATAAGGAAAGATTTATGGAACAGCAAAGTGTTATTCACCACAGTTATACAGACCTTGCTTTTTTTTTTTTTTTTTTTTTTTTTTGCAGAAGTACAATATTATACAGACCTACCATTAAAATATTATCAGTGGATAATAATACTGGAAGAGTTAGGAGTCATTTAAATTACTAGTTTAAAGTTATGTTGTGTTAGAGTAACTAGATTTTAAGCAGTGGGTTTTCTTCAAAATCAACACTTCCATATCTGAATTGTCATCATGTGCACCCCAGGAGGCACTTAATGTAGATTCTATATGTAAATAAGGTTGTGCACATTTTAGAGATATACACGGAAGACCATCTTGGGTGTGTTTTCTTTAGTTATTCGCTTCTGGAGTGGACAAATTAAGAAAGCTGCCCACGTTAAGCAACTTGCATCATACACTTTACCATTAGTTCTCACAACCTCCACGTAAGATCATGGAGATAAACAGAAGAGAAGTGACTTGCCCAAAATCTTATACCAAGTCAGTGGCAAGGGAGGAATAAAAACTAAGGGCTGTCAGAAACTTCAGTAGAACTGGAATTATGTTAACTTCTTATCCTACGCAAGCATATCTAATTGGTTACAGCAGGCATCTAGTTAACAACTCCTTGGTTTTATTCTCAGCTCTGCCACTGATTCCCTATATGATTTGAAGCATGTCACTTCATCTCTGTGCCTCAGAGTTGAGGGGCTGTGCACATACAAAGCATTATTAAACAACATAACATCCCCTCAGGATGCAGATAAGGCTGTGGGCACCCTACCTGGCCATGTGCTGCAGAAGTCCCCCATGCAGCACTGTCAGGCTCCCATGGCTCAGGTGCCTTTTCACCTCCTGCTTGCAGCAGAGACACCAGAAGAGTTGTTCATGCTCCCCTACCTCATACTTCACAACCACTGCATTTTTAATCATCTTCCGAGCCAACTGCACCTGAACGAAGGAGGGAAAAGAGGTGAATTAGCACCTGTTTACCAAATTTTTGAAAGCTGGGCCTCTTCACAAAAATGAAACTAATCATGGCCCCTACAATCCCATCATGTGCTTGAAAAGGGCTATGCCTCTTATTGTACACATTTTTGGCTCATGCTCCTCCACGTAGCTAGTCTTCTGAACTCTCATCTCACCTTCCCACAAACACTTTAGTAAATACCAACGCAGATTTTTGTAATATTAATTATCTTCTCCTTTCCCACGTGCTTTCATGAGTAATAAAACAGTTGACATTGACATTTAGGCTTTGTCTTCACTGTAGAAAAAGATGTTGTTTACACAGCGACAGGTATCTCACCTTGGCTATCTCTATGTAAACAAGTGGTGACACGGCCCAAGTAGTTTTTACATCAATGTCAACCTTTTATCTTTCATGTTGTATTTACCTCAACTAGCTACATCCAGATAAAAACTACTGATGATTCCAGTAGGCTTTTACATCAACATAGCTATCTCAGCATAAAAACACACTTTTTTTCCCCAGTGAAGACTAATGTTACGTCTACACTACACAGCTTTCAGTCACCTGGAGGTGTTGCTACAGCCGTGCTGCTAAAAGGTTCATAGTGTAGCTGCTGTTTGTTGGTTTGCCAACAAAAAACTTCTACCCCCAAACAAGCAGAGTTAGCTTTATCGGCAAGAGAGTGCTCCTGCTGACAAAGTGCTGTTCACACCCAGCGCTTGTCATCGGCAAAACTTTTGTCCTTCGAGGGTTGTTTTTTTTTTTAAACACCTCAAAGGGTATATCTACACTACGGGATTATTCCAATTTTACATAAACCGGTTTTGTAAAACAGATTGTATAAAGTCGAGTGCACCCGGCCACACTAAGCACATTAATTCGGCAGTGTGCGTCCATGTACCGAGGCTAGCGTCGATTTCTGGAGCGTTGCACTGTGGGTAGCTATCCCATAGCTATCCCATAGTTCCCGCAGTCTCCCCCGCCCACTGGAATACTGGGTTGAGATCCCAATGCAAAAACAGTGTGGCGGGTGATTCTGGGTAAATGTCATCACTCAATCCTTCCTCCGTGAAAGCGATGGCAGACAATCATTTCGCGCCCTTTTTCCCTGGATTGCCCTGGCAGACGCCATAGCATGGCAACCATGGAGCCCGTTTTGCATTTTGTCACTGTCACCGTATGTGTACTGGATGCTGCTGACAGACACGGTACTGCAGTGCTACACAGCAGCATTCATTTGCCTTTGCAAGGTAGCAGAGATGGTTACCATCCCTATTGCACCGTCTGCCATGCCATTGTAAATTGGCGATGAGATGCCCTGTTCTGTACCATCTGCTGCTGTCATGGGTGCTCCTGGCTGGCCTCGCTGAGGTAGGCCGGGGCGCATGGACAAAAATGGGAATGACTCCCCGGGTCATTCCCTTCTTTATGTTTTGTCTAAAAATAGAGTCAGTCCTGCCTAGAATATGGGGTAAGTGTACTAGAGGATCAGAGAGCACAGCCGCTCTGTGTCACAGCCCCAGAGATCCCACAGAAATGATGAGCTGCATGCCATTCTAGGGGGTGCCCCAGCAACAACCCCACCCGTTGCTTCCCCCTCCCCCGACCATCCTGGACTACCGTGGCAGTGTCCCCCTATTTGTGTGATGAAGTAATAAAGAATGCAGGAATAAGAAACACTGACTTTTTAGTGAGATAAAATGAGGGGGAGGAAGCCTCCAGCTGCTATGATAGTCCAGGCAGTACAGAATCTTTTCTTTAGACATGAAAGGTGGGGGCTGATGGAGCTCAGCCTCCAGTTGCTATGATAAAGACGGTTACCAGCCGTTCTGTACCATCTGCCAGGGATGACCGGGAGTCATTCCCATTTTTACCAAGGCCAGCCAGGAGCACTCACGGGCTGATGATGACGATGGATAGCAGTCATATTGTACCATCTGCCACCGGGAAGGGGATGCTGGTGTTCAGCGCTGCAGCACCCCGTCTACCAGCAGCATGCAGTAGACATAGGGTGACATTGAAAAAAAGCGAGAAACGTTTTTTCCCCTTTTCTTTCGGGGGGGGAGGGGAGAAGGGTGTAAATTGACAACATATACCCTGAAACACCTGGGAAAATGTTTTTGACCCTTCAGGCGTTGGGTGCTCAGCCAAGAATGCAAATGCTTTTCGGAGACCGCGGGGACTGTGGGATAGCTGGAGTTCTCAGTACCCCCTCCCTCCCTCCATGAGCGTCCATTTGATTCTTTGGTTTCCATTATGCTTGTCACACAGCACTGTGCTGTGGCCTCTATCTATCATAGCCTGGAGATTTTTTCAAATGCTTTTTCATTTCGTCTTCTGTAATGGAGCTCTGATAGAACAGATTTGTCTCCCCATACAGCGATCAGATCCAGTATCTCCCGTACGTTCCATGCTGGAGCTCTTTTTGGATTTGGGACTGCATCGCCACCCATGCTTATCAGAGCTCCACGCTGGGCAAACAGGAAATGAAATTCAAAAGTTCACGGGACTTTTCCTGTCTACCTGGCCAGCACATCTGAGTTCAGATGGCTTTCCAGAGCGGTCACAATGGTGCACTGTGGGATACCGCCCGGAGGCCAATACTGTCGATTTGCAGCCACACTAACCCTAATCCGACATGGCAATACCAATTTCAGCGCTATTCCTCTCGTTGGGGAGGAGTACCGAAATCGGTTTAAAGAACCCTTTATACTGATATAAAGGGCCTCGTTGTGTGGACGGTGCAGGGTTCAGTCGGTTTAACGCTGCTAAATTCGGTTTAAACGTGTTGTGTAGACCAGGCCAAAGACAAAAGTTTTGTCGTTCACTTGCCAGTGGCATAGCCTTAGCCATCGATTGGCACTGGCATTAGTAGCCACTGAAATTAGGAGGGCTGGGCACACCTCAGAGCTAGTGGTTTGGATAGCAAAACTCAGTAGGACATCTGTGCAGCATTTACATTCGCTTCACATTTTGGATCTTTTCACAACCAGAAAAGTTAGAAATTTACTTTAAAAAACCGGCAACTCAGAAAGGGGGGCTAAGGGAGAATGGCAGTGTACGGTCATACCCTTGTGGCGCGTCTCCCCCCCGAGACCCACAGCCCCATGCTCTGGGAAATGCTGAATCAGCACCAAAGATGAGCTGTGAGAAGGCCAAGCACCTCTATTATTTCGCATTTAGGCAAACTCTGAGCCTCGTATTTCCTGATGGGGAGGCGGGACTCACCCCAGGCCAAGCAGTGAGCTGGTGTCGGAGGTGGGGACAGAACCCAGGCGTCCTGGCTCCCCGCCCCCTCCCGCTCACCGGCCCGGCCCCACACCCCGAGCTCCCTTGTGTCCACGTAGGCAGCCCCCAAACGGGGGCTCCCGGCTCTCACCTTGGCCTGCAGCCGGCCGAGCGCCTCCCGCAGCCGCTGCTGGTGGCTGCCGCTGTAGAGGTGACGCCGACCCGTGAAGGCGGTGAGGCGGCAAAGGGGGCAGTAAAACAGCCCCATCGCGGCGCTAGGACCCCAGCCTGGCCACCGCCGCCATCTTAAGGCGACTGCCTCGACCGACGACTCTGTGCGCAGCGGTGGCAGAGGAGGGAGCAGCGCGCCCTAGCGGCCGCCCGTCAACTGCACGCGCGCTCGCCTCGGCGCCTCGCGGAGCCGCTCCCTGCGCCACAGGCCGCGGCTCCCTCACGGCCCCTCAGGGAGGCTCGAGGCCCGCCCAGCTCCAGCCTTCCCGCCGAGGCTTGGAGCATTAGGCCAGCCCCTATGCTGGGTGCCTGGGTGGGAGCGTGTGAGGGAAATCCCATGGGTTCCCCTTCACCGATTCAGGGAGCCTCTGGTCAGAGGCAGGGTGACCAGATAGCAACTGTGAAAAAATGGGACGGGAAGGGGGAATAGGCACCTAGATAAGAAAAAGTCCCAAAAAAAACAGGCCTCTCCCTATAAAAATGGTGTCAGGTATGGGGAGGAGGGGTTACCCTTGTTAGTCTGTAGCCACAAAAACGAGGAGTCTGGTGGCACCTTAAAGACTAACAGATTTATTTGGGCATAAATTTTAGTGGGTGAAAAACCCACTTCTTCAGGCGCATATAAAAATGGGACATCTGGTAACCCTAGTCAGAGGAGATCATCAGATAACTGAGGCTGAGTTCATGTGGAATTCACCTTATAATTCCCACCTCCAGCCTATACGAATTCTGCTTGAACTAGAACGTATTTTTTAAAAAGACATCAGCCTCGATTTAAAGACTTCAAGTGAAGTAGAAGCCACCAGATCTCTTGGTAAGTTGATTCCTGAGATCTTCTCCCTTGGTCAAATCACTTCTCTTTGCACCACACTGTAGAATGGATAATGCTATTCCCCTACTGTCCATGGAGGTTGGGAGGCTTCATTTGGTGATGTGACTAAAGCCTCATCTGCAGACGAAGTTAGTTGCATAGATTCAAACTGATTTACTCACATCAGTCCAAACCCTGAGGTGGACCCTCCTAAACTCATATAAGAGTGGCATATTTTGGATTAGTTCCAACCTATTATAGTTGACTGAAGCTAGCCCGAAATATGCCTGGTAAAATGAATGAACACAGCCTTTTGCAGTTGTTTAACTAAAATGGTCCAAAAACCACACCTTTAGTTAAACCAGTGTCGCTTTCTCATGCAGACATTTTTGAAACTCTTGGACAGAAGGCACTGCAGAGGAACAAAGCATTATTTTATTTATTCATTTCCACCAAATGTGCTCTCAGCACTTGCACACACTTTATTAGTTTACTAGAAAAGCCAAAGAAAAAATACATATTTTCCTTTTAAAAATATTTTTGCTTCTAGATAGCTTACTTTTCTCAGCGTGCTTTGACTGTGCAGCACTGTTGTATTAATTGCTCTTGTTGGTAGTGTTTTTCTACCCTTTGTAAAGCAAAGTGGTTTATATTTCAGGCCCAGATCCTGCAAATTATCCTGCATGAGAGGACACGGGCACCCACACAAAGACCTGTTGAAGTCAGTGGGGCTCTGCATGATGTAACCTGCAGGATCACAGCCTTAGTCAGGAAATCAATATAAAACTGCGCTCCTGAGATGTTGAGTCAAATTTTCAAACATACATAACTGATATAGGCTCGTAGGAACCCAAGTCCCATTGACTTGAAAGTCAGTTTTGAAAATTGGACATAGTCCAGGTCTACAGTAGAAAAGTTTTGCTGGTATAGCTACACTGGCAAAACCCTCCTAGGGTAGACGCGGTTATACCACCAGAAAAGTGCTTTTGCTGGTATAGTTTATCTTAACTAGGTGAGCAAATTAAGGCCTTGTCTACATTATAGAAGGATTAGCAGTATAGCTATATCAATATAGTTCGTTATACCAGCAAACCCTGCTAGTTTACACAGAGCTTATACCAGTTTCCCAAACAAAGTAAGCTATACCCGGGTTCAAAAATGAACTAGATAAATTCATGGAGGATAGGTCCATCAATGGCTATTAGCCAGGATGGTCAGGGATGCACCCCATGCTCTGAGCGTCCCTAGCCTCTGAGTGCCAGAAAGTGGGAATGGATGACTGGGGACGGATTACTTGATGATTTTCTGTTCTGTTCATTTCCTCTGAAGCACCTGGCGTTGGCAGGATACTGGTCTACATGGACCATTGGTCTGACCCAATATAGCTGTTCTTATACTGGCAAAAGCAGCACTGTTTTCTGATACAAGTGCATCTGCTCTAGGGTTTATATTGACATAGCTATGTCAGTAAAAAAATCACACCGCTAACCAACATCACTTTGTCAGGAAAAGTATGTAGTGTAGATCTTGCGTAAGCTGTACTGGCAAAAGCACTTTTTTGTTGGTATACCGATGTCTACCCAAGGGACAAGTCTATACTACAAACTTTTGCCAACTTAGCTGTGTTGGTTAAGAGTGTGATGATGTGTGGTTTACAGTTGATATAGTGGTGCCAACAAAAGCCACTAGTGAAGATGCTTTTTCTGGTATAGCTTATTTTGGAATGTAGGGGTGGGACAATGACATGGCTGTACTGACAAAAGCACAGTTGTGCCAGTAAAACTAGCTGGAATTTTCAATTAATCAAGAAGTTGGGGGAAAAAATCATTTCAGGTCTAACAATATGTTTAGTTTGGAGGCATTTTTACACACACACCCACCCCTTTTTTTTTTTAAATAAAGGGAAAGGAAATGAAATTTGGAACAAAGGGCTAGAGTCACAAGCGGACTTCCATTCACAAAACCCCAGAAGAAAAGATAGTATACCTCTACCTCGATAAACACTGTCCTCGGGAGCCAAAAAATCTTACCGCATTATAGGTGAAACTGCGTTATATCGAACTTGCTTTGATCCACCAGAGTGCGCAGCCCCACCCTGAATTGAGTGCGCAGCCCCATATCTGAATTTGTGTTATATCGGGTCGGACTATATCGAGGTAGAGGTGTAGTAATAGTAGTGGTGGTGGTGTACCATTTATACCTAATGGGTAAGCTACTTACCTGGATAGGAGAGACCAAAGTTTGATTCTCTGGTCTGAGCAAGGACTTAAACCTAGGTCTTTCCCCATTCCAGGTGAGTGTCCTAACCACCAAGCTTTTGAGTATTGAGGGGGACCTCTAATTTTCTCCTGTTGAAGCTGTTCCACTTTGTATTAAATAATTAAATATTCATTGAGCCAGAGAGAGAAAAAGCAGGAGAATGACTCTAGCCTCCTGGCTAGGGCACTCAAAGGGTGTGGGTGAGGGACACTGGTTCTAGTTCCTGCTTCAGTGAATAATTAATTATTTATATCAGGTGGAATGGTTTCAGGAAGGGAGATTGAGAGAACCTCTGCCTTAGAATAGCTCTTGGGGACTAGGTCACCTCCCTTTCCCTGAGAGTGGGGAGACCTGGGTTCAAGTGTCTGCTCCAGCACAGGGATTCAAATAGAGATATTCAGCATCACTAGTGAATGTCCTGATCACTGGGCTAATATGTATGGGGGCCACTTTAATAGTTTTGTGAATGTCACCTAAATGTTGGAGTTAGGTGTCCAAGTCCCCTTGTGAATTTAGTATGAGAAACCAATATTTCATTGTGAAAACATCAAAATGAACCATTTTGACATTTCTGGGGGAGGAAATATTATTTTTACCAAAACAATTTTGCATATTTGTGTTGATTTTGGCTAATATTTTGATCTTCCTGAATCTACATTCTTTGATGAAAAAAGTATTGGCCAAAAGATTGTACCCAGCTCTAATCACATCTCTTCACACCCCTGACCAATGTAGCTATGCTGGCTTAACCTGTCATGTAGAAATGGAGTATGTCTACACTACAGCTGCTACAGCAGCACAGCTATGGGGCTACAGTTGTGCTGCTATGGCATAGGTGCTTTCTAGATCAACAGAAGGGGTTCTTCTGTCACGTAGGTAATCCACTCTCCAACAGGCAGTAGCTAGCCTCTGTACCTGGGGTTAGGTTGACCGGTGGTTGTCAGGGAATAAAACTTTAACAAACCTGCTAATTGGTATTTAAAGGTGCCAATGAGAGGTGAGTCAATCACTGCCTTACTAGCTACTTTCCTATATAAAAAGGATCAAAATAATGATGATAGAAGGAGAGAATTCAGGATAACAGCCATTCTTTTGCCTGTAGTCATGTGTTCTTGACTTTTGAAAAGCTGTTGATTTTATTTGTTCCCTTGATGAAAATGTATTTAAACTTCAAAAACAAAAAGGGCTGGGAAAACCTTCATTTAAAAAGTGGCCTTGAGAATTGGGATATGGCTCAGGAACTTGAACTGGCTACTACCACTGATCAAGTTGCTGAAGGTAGGAAACAAATGCTTAGCGTCTCATTTATGTAAATATGCTCTCTTGCATTTTTCTGTATGATGTTTCTTATACTCAAAGAATAAGGTAACTAGTTATTGTTAGTTCAGTGACTATGCAAACCAGTAAATGTAGCTGTTACATGAGTGGAGTAGTTCTAGACTTCCTCATTAGAACCTGTCATATGAGATGCTGGGCATCTGTGAATTATTGGGGATGATGGGTGTGGTTGGTTTTCTTTACTTGGCTGAAGTAATCCATAAAAGTTTATTTAAAAAAAAAAGTTGCTGAAAATAGTTATTTGAATTAATTTCATGTTAATTGTATTTTAAGGAAGATTATTTGATATTATAGTTTAGGCCAAACAGTTTTTTTCATTTTGCATTTTGTAAAATCTCTTATGTTGTCTCATGACTCTCTTCATATTAATATCTATATAACTATGAACCTTCCTATGTAATTTGTGTAGGACAATCAATAAGGAAACTGGTTACCCTATCTTTATCCCATTGGTACAGAGATATAGGTAACCAAGCAACACACAGCCTGTAGAGGAAATGTGATGTTACATACTTCCAGGTAGCAACAAATTTAATTCCTTGAACTTGGATGGATAAGAAAACTGAAAACAAAATACTTAACAGGACAACAATTCTCTAAGTCCATTAGCTAAGTGAAGTTCCTGCAGACTGAGGAGAAACCTCAGGACTAAATATTATTACCACAGGAGCTGGTACTTCCAAGTCCTTTCTCAACAGTGATTTGCTGTATCACCTTGGGCAAATCACTTCATTGTCCTGTGCCTCGGTTTCCCCACTGTGAAGCAGAGATGATACTTCATTCTTACAACCCATATGAAAGATATCTAATGTTTGTACAGAGTTTTCATGATTAAAGCAATATAAGCAGTAAGCTACAAAATCCTCTCTAGAATTAATCTTATCTAAACAGAAACTCTACTGCAGCCTTAACTATGGAGTAGCGTTTGCTCTCCATAAAGCTGACACCCACAGCTAAAGTCTAGTCTGTTATCTATCACTGTTAACAATGACCTTTAGAACACAGCTTGACTTCACTAGACTTTGGGAATCTCTTCCAGTTGTACTACTGTGGATATAGCTCCTTTGGTGGGAGTATTAGCATACATATGGCATAAGCAGCTGCTGGCACTTTACCACCATGTATTACGTTGGCCTCCTTGCAACTGGATTAGACAAGACACTGGTGTGGGTTTTGTGTTTTTTGGTTTATTTGGGTGGAGGTGGGGGTAGTTTTTTTTGTTTTGTTTTTAGGTTTGAAACATTTTTACTCCAGCATGTATCTAAACAGGTGTTTCAACCATTGCTACTAATAGTGGAGCTGTTGCCCAAAAAGTCTGGTGTAAGCATTTTTCGTAAGCTTCTTTTCCATTTTGCCCACATGCACCCCCTGAAAAAATATCTGCTAATCTGATGGCCTATCTTAATTTGACTTTGTCTTGTGAGGTAAAAGGCTTTTCAGTATCTAAACTTCATAGCACACCCTAGAGTGTGTATCTGAGTGTGTGCGCATGACCTCCTTACATCACTGAGTGGGGTGTAGTGAGGAATAACAAATAGCTTGTAAACTACATGGAAATGGAGTGACAATGTATATTTTTGTCTGATATTGCTGTGTTCAGAGCTCCCTAATCTATGGAGAGTGGGTCTTGTAGGTATACTTTCCAAGTTCTGTAGGGAATGTCATCTTTCAGGATACTTTATTTGTAGCTGCATGGGAGCTGGGGTCTTCTAAAACTAACTAACTAAATTGAGGAAGTGACAATTATGCTCAAGTATCCAAAGAGATGTAAATACTATGGAGAGAAGGAATTTCTTCAGGATGCTTCAAGGAAGAAGGTAGGAGAAATAATATGAAATTAAGGAAAGATGAAACTTGGCTGAATACCAACAAACCTTTCTTTGAGGTGAAGTGTTTTTAGGAGCGTGTTGGAGCTTAGTTCCCTTCCGAGACCAGTAAGTACTCATTGAGCTCTGATACTTAGTGTTGATAAGTTGCTTGCAAGCGTTGACCTGTTTGTGGCTCTGAGGTATAGCAGGGTGTCTGCAAAGTATAATAATCCCCAAGAAGCATATTACAGTAGCAATAACAGATGAGCACTGTATAACCAGTGGCAACCTAGAATTCTCTGTAATCATTGATAGGATGACTCCAGGTGGTGCACCTGCCTGATGCCTTAGCCTCACTAGCTTTGCTGAAGCAAGTTTGATTGATGGGTGTGATATGTTCTTGATTTTAGGTGGTTTGTTTTTTGTTTTTGTCTTTGCCTGTGGACCAGATATGGAAAATAATCTCAGCAAATATTTTCTACATGAGCCATACAAGCATCATTGGAGCAACTCTGTCACAGGAGCAGCAGTCCAGCCCCCTCTACCCAAGGAGCAAGATGGCAAGTGATGACTATGGGTTGTGTAGAGTAGGAATAAGGACAGGGTTTCCTACACAGCATGGCTTATGTAGTTGGGTTGGCAAAGTTAATGAAGGTGGGCAGGGTAGAAGGGTACTGTGGAGTCATGCACTAGCTAGTACCATGATACTCAGACTGAGGCTTGGGAGCTGCAAGTGTCTCTTTAATATGTCTCCTGGAGTTCTTTGCAGCACATATTAAAACGCTGATTTAATTATTAACCAATCAGGATACTTTTCCTGTGTTAGTAACCAGTTGTAGAATACTTAGTCATTTTGCTGTGACTATTAAAAATAGTAAAGAAACAATGAATTCACACGACTGTGACTCTTTTCGGTTATGGTGGTTGCTAATGTGGCTCCTGAACCACTGAAATTTGAGTATCACAGAGCTAGTGCATATGTACACCATGCTCCTTCATGCATGGAATGTCAGATTTGATGAAGTGTGTGACAGTTGCCTTCTGGTGGCTGCACCCTATTGAGTCAAAGTCCCAGTACTGTAGCTCACAGGGAGTCTCCTCTAGTTTGTGATAGGACTATAGTTTTGAAGTTGGATATACTGTTGCCTAATGAACTGTCCAAAGGAGCTAAGCAGCTTACAAAGGGAAGGAAGGGGGAAACCCCATACAACTAACTTCAACAAAAGCACAACTTTGCTGAAGTGATCTATCACCTTTGTTTCCACAGAATCTGATGTGCAGCCACACTTGTGGATGTGGGTGAACCCCAACCTGGTTTGCCCCATAACAGGGTACCTCAATAAGGGAGTCCCAGGAAAACCAGTGCATTTAGTAGCTCCTGCACCCAAGGCCGCTGTTACAAAACCTACTTCAGTAAAACCAAGGCCCCCAGTAGCTGCTGTCCTACAAACTTCCTCTGGACAATGTGTTTCAGTGCCCCTAGTAACTGCTGCACCCAAGGTCTCCGCCAGAAAATATAGTTCAGTAAAGGCCGTGGCTCTCATCAATGCCCTGCAGACTTCTCCAGTAGCCTCTGTTTCCATACCCCCATTGGCTGCTTCTGATGCTGTAACCCTGCAGGCTTCCACAGTCAAGAATGTTCCCAGAAAACCAGTGTTCCCTGTATTATTGGCAGCTGTTCCACCAAAGGCTTTCACTCCAGTTAAACCTGTACCCCCAGTATCTGCTGCATCCAAGGCTTCTAATAGAAAACATGCTTCAGGAAAGACAGTGCCCCCAGTAGCTGACACCATGCAGGTTTGCGCACACACACCAGGAAAAACCATGTCCCTGGAAGCTGCAGCACTTGTGGACTCCTATCAAAAGCCAGTCTCAATTGCCTACAAGCAACTCTGTCCCAAGGAGGAGGTACTACTGTGCTCCAGCAAAGCAAAGGTATGTTAGATAGAAATTCAGTGGACATGAAGCCCATGTGGCTTACTGTTGTTTTGGAGGCTGCTGGCTCCTGATCTCGCTAGCAGCAGCATCAGAGGAGCTAGTGGTAGCACAGCTGTAAAATTGAGAGGGCGTGAACAATAGGAGACCAAGCTCCTGCATTAAGAATCTCTTGCTCTTAAAGTTCAGTCTTTTATTCCAGTGTTGTGACAGGCTCTGTCTTGACTGATTTGTGTCACTGTAGGTGTTGAGTGAGGAGGAGGTCTCTTGCACTTGTAACTATTTCTGAAACTTGTCAGAGTGCTGAGAGCAGAAGATAGGTGGTCTCATCTGTGGTGCAGATGTATCAATAGATAAAGGTGCAAATGGAACTCAAGCACTAGACTTTGTGATCGAATGCCCAGCCAGCCCTCTACCTGGGAATTGAAGGAGTATGCTAAGAACTGTATAAAGCTCCTAGCTCGCTGGTCTCCTATCTCATAGACTTAGGACTCGCTATAGTGAATTCATCCTTTGGGTTTAGTTTGACTCTGACAGCCCCCTGCTTTAACAAAGCTGACTACAGTGCAGTACTTTTTTTTAATATTTTTTATTTATTTATTTATTTTTTTGAGGGGAAGGGGACTAGAGAGGAAATTCCTTCCTGATCCCTGTAGCAATCTTATCTCCTGAAACGGGTGTGGGTTACATCTTTCTCATGATTATTTGAAAGGCACTTACTGACCTCATGAGGCCCAGAGTTGGATGGATGCTGAAGTGTGGGCAAGAAATCAGGGAGGTCTCTACACTTCCTGCAGCTTTCAGAAGGGAACGGGCAAATGACTGGTAGACTCAGATTCTGATACTTTATCCCAAGCTGGGAAAGTATGCATGTTTTTGACCTCCACCATTTCATTAGTGAGGAATCTCAAATTTTAAGTGATCATGTAGAAACAAAGGGAAGGGAAGGGACAGGACACATGAGGAACTCTGTTAGTAGTTCAAGGGACACAAGCAGCCAATGTCTCTCCCCTCTGCTGTAGCTGTGGGATGACATCACTGATCAACTGCAGGAGTCTA
The DNA here is from genome assembly GCF_025201925.1 of Gopherus flavomarginatus. NCBI lineage: Eukaryota > Metazoa > Chordata > Testudines > Testudinidae > Gopherus > Gopherus flavomarginatus. Next base: position 29,159,017 of record NC_066629.1, on the reverse strand, counting down.
TGGTTGGTGAGCTCCTGCGAGTCAGAACACAGTATCAGCAACTTACGATCGGAGTATTCATTTTTGTTATCTTATCCTTCAAGTTGCAGCCAGAGTACAGCCATTAAATTCTTGGCCAAAAGCTGCATTGGAAACTTGCCTTGTCTACACTGGCCTCTTCTCCTCTTGCGCCCCCACCCCCATATCCCATTAAAACTTCCCACTTGCTAGCAAGTACAGATGCTAGAGTTGCAGCTATTAGGTGCCCCATCTTACAGGGAAGCTCGCCAGCTTGGTGTTTTTATATTCTTGATACTTCCAGACTGGCTATGATGGACAATAAAACCTGATCATCTTGGGTTCAGTCTTCACCACAAAACTACCTACTCTTCCTCTTACTTTTGCAGTTCTGAGAGTCTTATGACCTATGACTCCCACAGCCCTTGTGACCTGGATGACTTGACACCCGCCCTTCATCTCTTCTTTTCACTAAATGGTGCTGACTTCAAAATGGCCTTTGCCAGCAAGAGGCTACTGAAGATGGGCTTTGTGTGGAAAGCAACCCATCTTTCTTCTCACTCTCTCATATGGCAAACAAGTCCAACTGCCTCTTGAGTGCAGTCCTATTACATCTTAAACACATCAAGCCTCCATGACCTGACTTACCTTCCCCTCCGTGCCTCTCCCCACACACCCTGCCCCCCTTTTCCACAGAAATACTGGGCTCCTGCTGACTTCAATGGGTGTGGGTGGTGCTGGATGCCTGTTTGACTGTATTTCCGGGCAGGTCTGAAAAGTTTTGGTTGTGTTAAATCTGTGCCAACCTAATGTGCACACATTAGGATTCGACACCTTAATGGGCACACATCTAAAAATCTATTTGTTTTGACTTAGCAGTACTAAAACACTAGTGTGTTGAACTGATCTAACCTGTGGTGTTTTGTTTTGTTTTTTGATTTTCCCCGCAAGGTGATCTAGTTAAGTTGGTGCCAAAACTGATGTAAACAAGCCCCAGGTAGTCCTCCTGCCTGTCCTCTCTTAGGGAGGTAAGCTTCCACTGTACTGGCCGGCACTACAGGCCTGAGCCTACAGTAGGGATCAAATAAAGCTTTTTTAAAAACCATCACTTTAAAATAAAGCTTAAGTCTGTATCAGCTATGAACTTGCCAGGCATCTATTAAAACTTCAGTTTCCTTTTAATGCTGTATTTCTAATTCTTTAAGCATTCCTTTCTGCAGCTTCTATTCTTGTATCCCTCTCTGGCTCCTTCCAACCAAACTCGAAGTGCTTTTGTTACAAATATCAAGTCTTTCACCTCTGGCATAAGAAATGTCATCTCTGTGACTTATCTATAAGCTAGAGTAAAAGTGACTTGTCTGACATCATACATGAAGTCTCTGGCTGAGCTAGAAATAGAACCCAAGTGTCCAGATATTTGGACCTGTTGGCTAAGCACAGGACTTTGCTCTACCTCTTGAAGGGGTTGTTAGGCACTAGATCCCAATCTAGGCCTGCAGTAATGTGACTAGCTAAACAAACCAAACCTCTAGCATCAGCAAATATGGTCATTGCCAAGGACATGAAGTAGTCTGTAACCCCCACCCCAGGTAAAGCATTGTAGAACTACCAGCTACATGATCAGAATAGGGGAGTTTGCCTTCCTTGGTCATGCTGGAGGTAGGATATAGGAATAGATGGTATATTGGTTTATTTTAATAGTAAATTCTAAGTGTTTCTGCCCCACCCCCTCATTGGAAAGAGGATCAACCTCTACCTTTTGGCACTCAAAGTAACATTAGCCACTTTCTGCTAGGCAAGCACTTTTGTGAGAGAAGGGTGCTAAAAGAAGGGAAGAGCTTCTCCACATACCCTCCCATCTGACTTCTGCTGTTCCTCTTGCATGCATCTGACTGGAGTAGAAACCACCCCTCCTGTAGTGACTGCTTGCTAAGTGTGCCCACAACTCTTGTGCAGATTTAAGAGGCAAAACTTTACTTTGAATAAGCTTTCAAGGTCCAGCTGTTCTAGAGCATTGGTCAAGCTCATTCTCATGGCTCAGTCAACTGAAAATCAGTTTCCTGCTGATAAGCGTGACAGTGAGTGCTCTCCCTTGTGGCATGAGTGTGAATTGCTCATGTTCCTCTCTAGTTTGTGAGGTCTGCCTGACTGTTGAAACAGTTACTTGTTAATATAACATCCAGTTTCAGCTGTACCAGTAAACATCTTGCTTGCAAGACCTTACAGCAGGGAATAAGAGGGATCTATCCTAGACTAACAGGTCACCTTTGCAGTCGTGCTCACTGGGGACTGAAAGCATGATCCTCTCTAGTAAATAGCAGTTAAGTGTTCACTAGACTCCTAAAAGATGAGTGGTGGCAGTGGTAGAACAGAAATTGTCAGATTATACATGAAGGGGATTAAGCCTACCGTGGAAGTGCTTCTGTTGGAAAGAATTTCCATCTGTGGGGCACTAGGAAATACAAGTGTCTTAGTTACATGACAGGCCTTATTTCTGATACCTTAAACATCTCTAATCTAGTTTAATCACACTTTACAACTCACTGACTACAAATTTTAGCATGTTACAAATAGTTGTAGCATCTGATGTTAGCCTCTTAGTAGGTATTACAGGTAAACAACCTAGGCACCTGTTGGACTCTGAACCATTTATTAAAATGTTATAAATGAAATCTTCAAATAAGTGATGATTTCTCTAGTTTGAAAAATAGTTCCTGCTGTGTTACTAACAGCAGAGATCAAACTAGCCCAGTCGCCTTCCTGTATTGTTTGCTTTCTGCCTTTCTTAGTCCAGGCATTTAGCACCAGCTGTTTCTAGGCAGTGCCGCTATGTAGACTAGATATATGGCAGAGGGCTGGGGTTTTATGATCCATTCTGCCCTGGTTAGAGGAAGCAGCAGTTTTCATGTTAAATAAGACAATGTAAAGAATCAGAGCTGCCAGAGGTGTTCAGTTAAATTTTTTTTTTTTTACTGCTTTATAATGAAGGCTTTTTAAAACAAAAAATTTAGAAATAGCAGGAATGGAATGTCTGGTCCCTGCTGAAAGTAAGGATATGTGGCAGGCGATCTGTCGAGCAGGGGGGAGACTTTAGCAAAGACATAATTTCTCCCCAGCATTCATTAGCCTTTGGCATTAAATAGCTAAACAAGGGACAAACTCCCTTTCCTCTCACTTGCTAGAGCTTTTTTGCTCATGTCTCACATAGGGAACCAATGATGTGACAAGATCTGTTTCTCTGTTTAAACAACAGAATTCTGCCTCTATCTTCAAGAGGCAAGAGAAAAACAACTTAGTTTTCACCTTATCCCCTCACAAAGATAATACTAAATGGAGTGGGTCTCCTAGCACTGGCATTGAAAAGCACTTTGGTTTGTTGTGGTCTTGTGCTTTTTTTAAAAAAAAAAAAAAAAAAGGCTAGTTAGCTGGAACTTCAGCAAAATAAAATGACAGTATCTTTGGGATCTTTAAGTGGCTGCAGTGGAATGTCTAAACTCTCCTCTACATCTTACTGTCTGCTTCATTTTTTTTTAAGTAGTTCAGCAGCCCTTAGTGCTTTTTACCTTCAGCATACTTTATACAACATTAAGTGCAGAATAAGGAATTGAAAAGTACAAAAATTCAATTGACTTTTCCCCAGTCATCTTGTACAGGGGAAACAGAATATCTTGCACAGAAGCAGCTGAGAAATTGCTGTTAGAATAAAGGGCCTCAGATTCCCAGATTATGCTAAAGCTTCCTGCAATCTTCCCTCAAACAAACCAACTCTGACCATTGGCAGCCAGTGGATCATGGATGGGATAGCCACTGAAACTGCTGAAAGGGGGAAGTTAGAAATCAAAATGACTAGATTTACCTACTACCCCATACTCTGCAGCTGAAATTCCCTCTTGAAGTGTATATGAGACAAAGCCTGCCCATAGCAAGCCATTGAGGGGGGGAAGACAGGTCTGATTCCCTAGAGTTTCCATTCACTTCTAGGGCTCCCTTCTGCAATTGCTTAGAAGCTGACTGTAGAAGAAGGGGAGGAAATAAGCCTCCTTGGGAGCCATGTGGTCGTTATCTCAGAGGCAACAGGGCAGCAGGGATCAGAGACTGAACAAAGATTGCATCTGCTCTGCAACGAGAGAGAAAAAGAGAAGGTAGTTTGATGGCTGAGCCTGGGCCATGATCCAGGCTCTGGGTACAGGCTCTGCAGCCTCAAAGGGTTAATCAGCATTCCACCACCATTGCTATCAATGTCCTGCTCTCAGGATCACTCAGCCACCAATGTGAGCTTGTCACAAAAACTTAATACTTCCATTCTGACTTTCATTGGCCAAGTGTGTTATTCAGTATCAGCTAGAGGATAAACTTCTTAAGCAGCCAGGAGAATAACCCTGCTTATAGTTGAATTTTTCTCAAGTACTTATCTTCAAAAAGGAGCTAGATAGATTCATGGAAGATAGCCATTAGCCAGGATGGGCAGGAATGGTGGCCCTAGCCTCTGTTTGCCAAAAGCTCGGATTGGGTGACAAGGCATGGATCACTTGATGATAACATGTCTGTTAATTCCCTTGGGGGCACCTGCCATTGGCCACTGTCAGAAGACAGGATACTGGGCTTGATGGCCATACTGGGTCAGACCAAAGGTCCATTCTTATGTTGTTTCTTAATGTGCCTCCAGGCTCCTAAGCTTGTCCCCCCACACCCATGTGCAGATCTCATGCATCCATGTTAAAATTGGCTGGCCAGAGCTATAAGGACAGCACCACTTAAGGCTGTCTGGGTCTCTTGTTCTAAAGCATGGGAATGGTCCCTTTCACTGACCCAGGCAACTGCAGACCTGGATTCCAAAGTGCAACCCACCCAGTTATCCTCAGCAACCACTAACACCCTCAGCAGCTTGTGAAGTAACTCACACAGTGCTGGAAATAAGAGATGTGAGGATACTAATTTTTCCGTGCATGAAGTTTCAATGGGGTGGCGGGGGGGAAGGAGGAGGAATAATTTTCAGAGAGGAGGGACCAGGAGCATTTCTATAATTCAAAAGGGAGGGAAACCTCCCCCTCCCCCTCTTCTTCTCTGGCCTAGGTTACCACTAAATGAGGCAGAGCGCCACCCTTACTTGTAAGGGCTCCACCCTAGAAAGCCCATCTTCTTCAGCCATCCAGTCTAGCCCTATGTACTTTCTCCTTCCCCTGGTCTGTCAACACCCTTATTACCTCTACAGCTCTCTTACTAGTGTAACCTCAAAACAAAGTCTTGGGAGACTCTGCTTTCCAGCACCACTCGTCCTAGCTCCAAAGCCTCAGCAGGGGCTACTGTCTCTTGATATGTACCTGGTTTGTTCAAGCTCTGGCTCACTAAGTCGAGGGCCTCCTCAGATAGAGCCCGTACCTCTTCCTGGAACTTTCTGCACCCTTCTGGTGTCAGCTTCCACAGGCATGACTTGCGGTTGCCCTCGTGGCACACAAAGTGGGAGGTTTTTTCAAAGCTGCTACTGAAGCACAGATTGTGACGAATGGTATTTTTCCAGCCATCTGGGGCTGTCTGGAAAAAGGGAAAGTGCTGCCTGCAGAGAGAGAAGAACACATCTGGGTTCATAAGTAGGGCAAGCCCAGAGCACAGGATTGGCTACACTGGCCATTCTAGGCATGAGGTCAATGTTTCTTGTCACAACCAGAGTGCACCTGATCATTTGTGGAACGTACATGGATGTAACCAGAGAGATTCCTCCCAAGCCCCTGTACCCTTAGGTTTGGCTGGACCAGTTGAACAAAGTAATGTTAAGTGGCAACAGACCAGAACTAAAACTTCAAGTCTGAATACTCCTGATCTTGGGCATTTAAATAAAAATCCATGTAATCTCTAATGGGAACAGAAGGGGAGTGACTTGCCTGGTGTCTCATGGTGGGTCAGTAGTACAGTGAGAATAGAACCCAGGAGTCCTGACCTCCAGTTCCCTGCCCTAGCCGTACTTCCTCCCCTAGTAAAAGCTAGGACAGTTTTGTACCCATGCCCCTTAAAACTCCCCCTATCACAGCATAGGGGAATTGGAGGGCTGTAGGTACCGTGTGAATTGGTAGATCTGCTGCACAGTCAGGCTGCCTTCTGCATTGTTACGCAGAGCCAGGGTGATGAGAATGCAGTAATTAAGGGGGGGGCGGGGCCATCCCCCTTTGATTTTGGTGCTCGCCTGCAGGATGTACTTGAGCTGCTTGCTCTGAGATCTGGGGACCTTTGGTTTCCGGAGTGCCAGAACAGCCTTAGATTTGGGAGTCTCCATTTTCTGAGGGAGTGAGATGTCCACTGATGAGGCACCTTCATCCTCTGTGAACTAGGAAGAAGAGGGGTGGAAGAGATGAGTTAGGCCTGCATGGAGTCAACCGTAAGTAGACATGATGTGTGTGGGAAGATGCACATCAGCGGCTTGTATGTAATGAGTTTGGGCCTCAGTCTAGTTCCCAGTGGTGATGTGTCCCCATCACAAATGAGTGCTAACTGACCCATTTCTATCTGTTTCAGCAGAAGTGTCATGGTGATGGTAAATGAGCTCCTCCTCACATGTCAGGCCTGAGGTACATACTGCTACCTGTGCTATCCCTGTTCTATGGATAGGAAGGACTCCAGTTTCCAGTCCAGCATCTTGTACCTTCTGCCAGCCATAATTTGGGCTGAATTCACTTCTGCTGTTCATAAAACAGGGCATGAGCAAGTTTAGTGCTATCTTGGGAGGCATCAAGCACAGTGACCAAGCGACTCAAAGCATGTAATGCCCAGCACTGTCCACACAGCTTCCTCTCTGCCACATACCTTCTCTGCCTCACTGGATGATGACAGCAGATCCTCCTCTGAACAGTCAAGGTTGGGGTAATTCAAGGAAGGGCTTGGAGAAGAAAACCTTGGTGCAGCAGCAGCTACTGAGAATGCTAGGCTACTGGTTCCTGGCATGTCCACACTAGGACAGCTGGCAATATGGCAAACCAGAGTGGGGTTCACCCACATCCACAGATGGGGCTGCACATAAGATTCTGCTGAGACAGAAGAAGCCAGATCACTCTAGGGACACCATCTGAGGGCCTCTGCAACAGACAGGACTCCTGCCTCCTGGGAACAGGGCTGGGCTAAGGCTAATTAGGATGTAGATCCAAAATCTCAGGACTCTCCTAGCCCTAAGGTTCCATGCTGTCCATCTCTTTCCCGCCCCCCCCCCCCCCCCCCCGCAGCATCTATCTCACAACAAAATTGATTGTTTTTTTCCTTCCTATCCTGTGGCCCCTCACACCACCAGGTCTTGGCCCTTGCTCACCCTGCGAGTTTTAACGTCCCTTCCCCTGCCAGCAGCACCGGAGTTGCCTGCACTCCCACTACCCAACAAGCACTCTGAGCTACTGGTCTGGCAGCATCCAATGGAGAAAGGAGTACATAATACTCCCCTCAGAGCTGACCTAAGCACCTCTAACCCTTGGAGAAGATCAGACCCAGATGTGCTCTCTGTCACTGGTCCATCTCTCTGTAACAAGATGAACGAATGCCCCTTTACCTACACATCTGCTTATGGCACTGTCCCTTTCCCCCAGGGCAATACCCTGCACATGGCTCACCACCAAGCTGTGTGGATGGGAGGGTCTCAGACCGTTCCTTGGGGAGTGAATTCCTGCGCACCCGTCGCTCACACTGCATGTGATCGTTCAGTTTTTCATCTGCCGCTGGTGGGAAATGGAAGTTCAAAGACAATATGGTGAATTGACAGCACTGACGCCCATCTCCCTCCTCTTCTCCACCTCCTTTCTCTTCTGACCATCAGAGCTTTGAGACACATCCTCAGTCTAATTTAGGTTGGGAAAAAGGCCTTTTTCTGCATCATGATGGGTCACCCAATTTGGGCTACGTAAGTTTCTCTCAACCTTTCCAGGCTACTATATCCCTTTCAGAAGTTTAATTTGTCTTGCCTACCCCTCCAGCTTTCACCTCACTTAAAATGACTTGCTTACAAAATCAGACATGAGACTACAAAAGTGTCACAGTACACTATTGCTGAACAATTGCTTACTTTCTCATTTTTACCACATAATTGTAAATCAGTTGGAATATACACATTGTACTTAATTTCAGCATATAGTATATAGAGAGTATAAACAAGTCATTGTCTGTATGAAATTTTAGTTTGTACTGACTTCACTAGTGCTTAAACCAAAACACCTGGTCAAAAAAGGACCCTCCCCAGCCCAGTGAAAATGAGTGAGTGAGGGTGGGGGATAGCGAATGACAGAGCAGAGGGGGAATGGAGAGAGTGAGGTAGGGCCTCGGACAACCCGTGGGGCAAGGGTGTTCAGTTTTGTGTGATTAGAAAGTTGGGAACCCTATAGCCTGTTGTAAAACTAGGGAAATAGCTAAATGAGTTGATGTACCCCCTGGAAGATCTCTGCATATTCCCAGGGGTACCACTGGTTGAGAATCACTGGGCTACACACATCAAAACCCTCATCCTGCAGTTGGACCCTTGCAGAATGGGGACCCGTGTGGGCCTAAGGGTCAGATTCCAGGCCTAGAGCCTAAGATTGTGACTATAAGGTTGTTAGGGAGATGCCAGTCCCAGCATTTCCCTAGTATAGTCCAGAGACCCACAATCCATGTACTGAAGTATCATAAGAATTCTTTTAAACTGGCCCATCACTGGAGAGATTTAGAATTAGACTATCCAAAGCAGCAAATCATAGCAACAACGGTAGAGCTGAACATGAACTAGACAGGACATAACAGAAATGTTCTGGTTTTTTTCCATTCATAGAGTCAAAGGCCAGAGGGGGCACTGTAATTATCTAGTCTCACCTGCATAGTTCAGGCCATTGAACTCCTCCCTCAAATTATTCCTGTTTAAACTATATCTTTTATCAAAACATCTTCTGTGATAGTTTCACAACGTTGAACTAGAATCATGAACAATCACACGTATCCAGCACTGGCATCTGCTCTAGCCCAGTCAGTGCTGCTAGTTCTATCACATTGAGCCAGTCTTGCCAGCTCTCTTTAGGATCCCCCCAATATCAGAGTACCTGTCAGTTATTTACAGTTTAGTCTCCAGATTCTCCTAAATTTGCATATATTTTGACATTCATAGAAGAGAAAATTCTAATTTAGCAGCATTTAAACTCTTTGATAGCAAGACAAAATATGGTTTTTAATTAATTTCCAGGCTAGATCTGATTTCTATCTCCAGCCATCAGAGAGTCTTCTTTTCACCTGGAAGCTTCACAGTCAAGGACATACACATACATAACCAAACCATCCAGAACCCAAGCCTCTCAGAACTCCTTACCATGAGGAAACTGATCAGTGGTGGTGGTTAGCTTGAGCTTCTCCTCCATATCCCAGTCCTCAAGGCCACTTTTTAAATGCAGACTTTCCCAAAATGTTTTGTTTTGAAAATTCAAATACATTTTCTTATAATCTGCAAAATAACCCACAACTGCTGTATACCCAGAATGTTGGAGGAAGGACACAGAGCAAGCCACAGAGAGTTAACCTGCTAACTTTTAACTCTCCAGTTCTGGTCCATGCGATTTGATCTCACTTACAAAAAAAAAAAAAAAAAAAAAAAAAAGAGAGCATGAGAGAGATGTGACCAGGTGAATTAAAGACCTCTGTTTCACACTTTTAAATACCCATTAAAGACCTTTCTAGGGACTGGATGATTAGTATCAATGAAGCAAGCAATCTACTTGAGAATAAAAGAGATCATCAGGAGGGCTTTTTTCGTCTGTCCAGTTAATCTAATTCTTGATAAGTGCTCAGCTCCTTAGTTAAGTTAGCAGAGCTTTATCCTAAAATTTCTGGAAAAATAGGTGTAAAGGAATAGATTTGCAACTGTTTGTAATATAGGATCATCCATAAGTTTGTGGCCTTTATGGTCTGAGAAACTCAAATACTTTTTGGAGGACATATAGGGACTTTGAGGTTAGTTAGCTCAGGTCAGGATCCTCAACTGTCTTGTACACATGAGGACATTGAGGCACCAGAGGGGCTGGGACTTGGCCAAGGTCACACAGTTAGTCCGTGACCATGTTAGTCCTGATTCCCAGTGTAAACCAGAAGTTTATCCTTCCTCCCTGCAGCCATGTGTTTCCTTATGGCCACCCTGTAGTTCCAGTGTCAGAAACTTCAAGGAACCAAGCAGCAGCAACAAGGGCTATGGACATCATATTTCAGAGAAAACAGGAAGGAAGAGAGAACCTGCTGCTTTGGTTCCCCTGAAGAACATCCAGACAGTCAGAAAGGTCAGCAGTTGCACTGTGAGTGAAGATGAGAGCATACAGAGGTGACGGTGATAATCTGGAGGCTGCCTTGTATCAGAATGGCTGGAATCTTCACAGCCAGGTGAGTTTTACCTGCTCAGGAGACAACCAATGGGAGCAGCCCTGAAAACTCTGACCAGATGCCCTTTCCTCACCACACCTGCCCTGACATTGAGTCACCCATGTAACCCACAGTCTGGGAATCCAGAGAGGCTTTATCAGGCTGCAGCTCAGAGGGCTGTGGCTTCTACCCCAGCAAGTGCACTTCTCCCCATTTTGCCCCTTGCAGGCAGCAGGGATGTGGGCTTTCAGTACAGCTGGGAAGGGATCCCTAGGTTTGACAGTGAAACTGTCTAATTTCTGGGCAACTGCAGAGGGAGGGATAGCTCAGTGGTTTGAGCATTGGCCAGCTAAACGCAGGGTTGTGAGTTCAGCCCTTGAGGGGGCTACTTAGGGATCTGGGGCAGAAATCAGTACTTTGTCCTCCTAGTGAAGGCAAGGGGCTGGACTCAATGACCTTTCAAGGTCCCTTCCAGTTCTAGGAGATTGGTATATCTCCTATTATTACTTGCAAAGGCTTCCAGGTGCTTGCAGGCAGAGGCAGTGTTTGCATGCAGCAGGAGAAGAGGGAGATGGGCAGCAGCAACTGTTGATCCAAGGTATGTCACAGATGCTGGATTTTGCCAGGTTGGGAGGAGGAGATGAGATGGAATTCTGCCTGCACTGCAGTTCAGCTGGTAGTGAGAGAATGGGAGGGAGGAACTGTGCTTTCTCCATGTGGCAGGTGACTCATGACTGTAAGATGAATCCTGCTGAGAGTTGAACACCAAGATTCAGGGTGCAAAGGAACTTGTCTCATATATTAGAGCACCATGGAAAACATTTAATCCCTTTATTTTCTCTCCTCCTCTCTTTGAGATCCCTGTTGTTCATCTGAAAAGGGGCTGGATTTTTCTGACATAGAGACTAAGGGGTCAAGTCCATCCCTGGAGTAGGTGGGTGCAGGTCCCAGGGCTGAGTTTGGTCCAAGGACTCCTTTGGGCATGATTCCCCTCAATCCCAGAGGGATAGCTCAAAACTAGCTGAACTCCTGCTCTCTCCACTCCTGGTTCTATGAGACAAAAGACTTGACATAGCAGCAGAGGATATTGTTAAACCATAGCATTTGTTACTGCAAATTCATCCAAGCACAGATCCAGACACAGTCCCTTCCCTAGAGAACTCACAATCTCAGTTGGGCAGTGGGTGCCCCTTGAGGGGGCATAGCCTAGCAGCTAATCCTTCTCTCAAAGGCAGCCTCAGGTTTGAAGTCCTTCTGGACGTTTTAAACTCTGTGACCCATCCCTCCCCCCTCTCCTCATCTTATGGTGCATTAGACAAAGTAAAACTTCTGGGATGCATAAAATTCAACAACAAAGTATAGATTCCAAGCATTACTTCTGTGTGATCGACTGAGATGGCAAGGCAGTATAGTTCAAACCAATAGCCAGAGAGGTGAGAACAGGTATTGTGAGACACTTCCTAGAGGCCAATCGCAGCGCTGTAATCACCACGGTGTCTACACTGGCACCGCAGTGCTGTAGCCCTGGCGCAGAAAACGCTACACCTCTCATCGTGGTGGTTTTTTAGAGCGCTGCATCTGTGCAGTTTCTGAGCACTAAGTGGCTTGTGAGTGTGAACACCTCAGGAGTTACAGGGCTCAAAGCTGCTTTACTGTGCACAAACTTGCCAGTGTAGACAGGGCCTCAGATGTTTGGAGACATTAGGGGAGGACAGGAGGCCCCTCATTATACACTCCTCCTCAAACCCGCCGCCCTCCCCCCCCCCCATGTATCCGGGACTCCAGTCTCCATGCTGATTGCGCTGCCTCATAATTTCAAACAAAGGACATGACATGTTGTGGAGGGAAGGGCAGGAAAAACAAATCTGTGTGCTGCAGGAAGGAGACCCACTCAATAAATCACACATGTACCTTGTCAGGACTAGAGCCCAACTCCCAAAACATAGGCCTCTGCCACCTAAGCTAAACAGGATATTCCTTAGCTGGCACTAACAGTAGGGCCCTTACCTAGAGGGTGCCGCAGTCATGCACACAAAGCTAAGAGCCTCATTCTGGATGTGGCTTTTTGTGGTTTGAATGAGGCAGAACTGCTGTCTGTGCTGCATTACAACTGAATTTTGGTTCAGTTATGCTCCTCTCCAGACCTGGTTCTGTTTTGTACGGGATGACCTAGCTGTGTTCTGTAACCAGTCTTGGACAGACCCAGTTAAGGTCCTGCCTACATTACATGTTGGGATGTGGTTATCACTGGTTCTCTTGACTCTTGTCACTGTAATGTGGTCAGCCTCAAAGACTACTGTGGTCTGCAGAGAAGCAGTCTGACTGGTGCTCCTGGGCCTGTGGATTCCTACCGGGCCTGCTTTGGTTATTGCTTGTGTTAGAGCACCCCCAAAAGCAATCTACTTCCTTGGCAAAGAAGGGAGTTATCTCATCCACACTGTGCATGTTGTACCACAGCTGACTGGCCTGGTTGCAGGGTCATCTCCTGGTTGCCAACAGCCCCTTATTACATGGAATGTCCCTTATTTTTTCATCTCTGTACAATATCCAGAGTTCCTGAGTGCTGTAAAAAGCAGCAGGAGATACTCCTGGTGAATGCAAGTGAGTACTGCTTATTATTATTACTACTATTATTGATGATGATGATAATATTGGGAGGAGGGGCGGAGCGGCAGTGCAAAGAAAACAGTCCCTTATCTTTGAATTACAGTGTTGGCAACTCTACCTCCTGCTCTCATTGGCACTCCCTGAGACACTCTGTGCTGCAGCAGGTGTCTGAGGCTGTGGCTCAAATGCAGAGCTAGCTCCCAGGATTTGTGTCCTGAAGGCAGGATCCATGACAGCCCTCATGGTTAGGTTACTCAGAAATGGCTCCCTCTTCCTGATTAAACAGAGGGAATGTTCAGAGGAGCAGAGGCAAACTGAGAAAGAAAGAGACAGTGAGGCAGGAGGAAACCAAGAAATCTAAGACATGCTGTGGCCCTGTCAGCACCACAACTGCAGCTGTGTTGGGCACCTGGTTAAAGCTGTCTGTGCCCGGGCGTGGCTGACACAGAGCTTCATTTGCAGTGCAGATAGTTACAATGATTAGAACCTATCTAGGGCTTTTCCATGACTTGAGGACACAATGAAAACCTGGGTAATGTCAAATTCATTGACCTTCTCCATTTGTAAAGTGGTGGTTAATGACCTTGCCTTAGAGCAGTGGTCCCCAATCTTTTTAATCTGGCAGGCGCCGGACGACAAGCCACCGAGGACCGTGGCCGGTGGATAAGCATCTGCCAAAATGCCGCCGAGAAGCGGCAACATCAAGAGGCGTCACCACTGAAATGCCACCAAGAAGCAGCGTCATCAAGAGGCGTCGCCATCGAAACGCCACCGAAAATCATCAGCATTTTCGTGGCGATGCCTCTTGATGACGCTGCTTTTCGGCGGCATTTTGGCAGATGGTCGTCCGCTGGCCAATACATGGGCGCAGATAGATGCCCCGGCGGGTGCCGTGGTGCCCATGGGCACCACGTTGTGGACCTCTGCCTTAAAGTAAGACTGGCAGCAGCTCTGGGAATGGAATGCCCAAGACCTAACTCCAGACCATAATGCTTAAGGTCCTGTTTCTAATGGAAATTGAAACCATGCTTTCAGTGGAACATGAAGATAGCCCTGTTTAAGTAGGTCCCTTGACAGGAGTTATTGTTGCAGCATAGGTAGGACCTGTGTGTGCAAGTCCATGCCTACATGAACAGCTCTGCAGAAGCGCAGCTGTACCGATATAGGTGCACCACTGCAGCACATCTGGTGAAGACTTTCTATGCCAATGGGAGAGAGCTCTCTCATTGGCATAAGAAAATCACCTCCACGAGCGGCATAAGCTGTGTTGGCAGGAGAAGCTCTCCCACTGACAGCGCTGTGCACACAAGCGCTTATGTCTGTGAAACTTACATCACTCGGGTGATGGAATATTCACACCCCTGAGTGACGTAAGTTTTGCTGGCATAGGTTAAGTCTACTCTATAGCCAGACAGTGTGTAAGGGGATGGGTGGGAGGGTGAGTGAAACACATACACACACACACACATTGTATGTGTGATAGAGAGCCGAGCAGTAGCCAGTTCATTGCACAATAGCTGCACAAACTCCCAGAATAATTAGTTTTCCTCATCTTTGTGTCCTGACTTCGAGGTATCTCATGTACAGAAACTTTATTTCTCAGGTGGGGGAATGAACAAATTTCCACCCCCTCTGTCCTTAAACTCTGTGAAATTGCAGCAGAAGAGCTGATCTCAGATCTCTGCCCCTCCTCCAAGATTTTCAAAACTACTTCAAAGTCAAGTTGGCAAGAGTATTTGGTGGTTCTGAGTTTGCTGCTCACCTTTTGTGCTGCTATCCCACTGAACAAAGTATGGTGTTTCCCTTTGATTTCCATGTTTGATAGCAATAGGAGAAAGAGTTTGAAATGTTCTGCAATCTTTATAAAAAAAAGAAGAAAGAAATGTGCTCTGATACCTTCCCAGAGTCCTGGTCTCTGATGGGAGAGGCTGACTGACTAAAGGACGATGGTTTGAGGAAGCCAGGGAAAAGGCCTTAATCACAGGGAAATTAACTCAATGACAATTGATATTTGGGCAGAGGCTTCAAACAGCAGAGATGGCAAATATCTTAACATTTTATCTCTCCTCTTATAAGGGGAATAGCAAGTGGACTGCTGAGCAGGACTATGGGATTTGGCAGAGCTGCAAGGGGAGCCCATAACTGAACTAGCATTGGGTCTGCAGGTTGGGACTGAGGGTCATTAGCAGCCTGAAGATAAGTGGAGTGCAGGACTAGAAGGGAAGTTCAGTCCACATGGAAATAGAGCAGGACTGAGTGCAATACAAGGAAGCAAGATGCACCTGCACTATCTCTAGCTGTGCCTGGCACATGCAGAATTTAAGCCCTAAAAAAGGGATTAAATTCTGTTCCCATGATGGGGAAGTTGTGCTATTGTTTTTAAATTTCCTTGTTCCAATAATTCTGATAATCTTTGAGCCACATGTCATCTCTGGATGCAGCAGCAAGCCTCCCTCTTCACCTTTGCTGCCACAAATGTTTTGGCTTTTGTGTGTGTGTCACTGAGGAAGAAAATTGTATTTTACTAAGAAAATAACAGAATACCACAAGCAAAGCAGGTGGTGGGGAAACAGAGAGTGCCCCCTACCCTGGCCTAGCTGGGACACACCGGAAAAGCATATCCCCTCCTGCTCTGAGTCCCTGTTGCCAATGCCCCTCAGTCCTGACCCACAGCATGCCTTGCTATCCCACTCAGAGTCATGCCCCCACAGTTGTGCTAATGCCCTTCATGACCCCAAAGATAGTGCCTGCTGCTGCATATCCTTTCGAATACAAACTTGCCAGGTGAGATGTGCAAAGAGAAGGGCGCAGTCCTCTGCCTAGGTGAGAAACGCGGACTTTCCTCTCAGCGCCGCGGCTGGGATCCGGGAGGGGAATGACTTTGCGGCTGGCCTTGCCTGCCCGCCAGAGGGCGCTGCCGGTTGCCTATTGGGAGCCAAGGGGAGCCCAGCCAGCTCGATTTGGTTACGTACAATATGTAAATATTCGGAAGAGCTGGGCCGTTTGCAGCGGTGTCTCACACTCGCCCAGTTAGGTCTCAGATGTGTGGAGCACTGCACTATAGTAACCAATCATTAAATATGATTAGCCAATGTGAATGGCTGGGGGGACAGGCAGCCGGTGCTGGTGAGTAGTTAAAATGACAGTACCTCCCACATGGTGTAAGTGTGCCTGTTTTTGTCACAGAAGAATTACACTAAACCTAGTGCTGGTTGATGCTCACTGCGGTTCTCTGATAACCCCTGAGCCAGGGACAGCCCGAGCAACAGCAGGGCAAGCTTTCCCAGACAGCCTTGGAAGACAGGTCCCCTCTTTGGGGAAGAGGGACAATCCAACTGGGTGCACACCAACCCCAGTACTTGTTTAAATGACATCACTGCTTCTGGCCGTTCAGCCTTTGTGCTCACTGCTGAGGCTGCCAGAGAAGGGGGCCAACTAGTGCCAGTTGTGCTGGTGGCTTTTGTGATGTGGGCACCTGTCCTGTACCAAAACCAAATCATGTGAATGAAGATGTGAGACTGTGACTCGAACAATTCTCTGGAAAGGGACATATATAGAGGGACTGTACACTCCCCTCCATAACCAGGGCGTCGGGTGGGATGGATTCTAATCTCTGTGGGATGAATCCATTCTAGTAAATCTACTATAGTAAATCCACCGGAGAAGCTACCATATATTCCCTAGCCATTACCCTTCTGCTCCACTTTGTTCTGCAAAAATAATAGCGTGAGCACTGAGGTGGATTCAGGCAGCCTTGCATAAAGGGGTGACTCTTGGGCCCCAGAGTATGACCTAGTGCACTGCGTGGTGTCCCTACAAAAAACGGAATCATAAATGCTGATCCTGTCAACTGGTGAGTCTTGCCCACATGCTCAGAGTTTAGCCGATCACCATAATTGGGGGTCGGGAAGGAAGTTTTTCCTCCAGGGTAGATTGGCACAAGCTCGGGGGAATGGGGGGTTCGCCTTCCTCTGCAGCATGGGGCACGGATCACTTGCTGGAAGGTTCTCTGCACCTTGAAGTCTTTAAACCGTGATTTGAGGACTTCAGTGGCTCAGACACAAGTCTGATACATGAGTGGGTGGGTGAGATTCTGTGGCGTGCATTGTGCAGGAGGTCAGACTAGGTGATCATAATGGTCCCTTCTGACATTAAAGTCTATGATTCTATGATTCTAAGCCTTGCGGCTTGCATACAGCACCATGTGGATTTATTATGAGGGCAAGTAAATTATCGCAATAGGCATGAAAATACATTCTCTAGAGTTTTCAAGAATTCATGACTTTGACCAGCCCAAGTGTTGCTGATGGGGCTTTCCAGGACCCAAACCCGTCTGACTGCTCCATGCCAAAGTGCACTCTCACACTATGCCCTTAGTTGACAACACCCATCTGTGTGAAAAGCCTATTCTGTAATCAGACTGTCCTCTGTTTTGGATCCCTTTTGTCAAGAAGATGGAGCACATCCGTGCCATCAGCCTTCTCTCAGAGGGGAAAGGGAAAAGCTGGATGATGATTCTCTGTGCTGCAGCAATGCCAAGGCACTACAGCACATTGCCATGTATTCTAGGATGGACAGTCCTCCTGTGGCAAGTGGAAGGGATGGATGAGGTGAGGGCGATGTTGGAAGCTGGCCACGGCTATGTGATTTAAGAACCTAGCATTTTAGTGAAGCCTGAGATATTTAAAAAGCTTTATGTGCAGGGATGACCTCACTCTCCACTGAAATACAACTACTTCTGAAGTGAAACAAATCAGCGGTTGACTTTGAAAATCCTTGACATCACTACACAAGAGTTTAGGGCAGGAATTGAAGAAAAATTTCATGTCCAAGTGAAACTTCATAGGGAATTTAGGGAGGCAGAATAGACTAATCAGAATTGGAATTGGTCCAGAACATTGGAGTTAAACACCCCTGGTCTTACAGAAGTATACCTTACATCCCTTGATGACCACAAGTGGCCAGGACCTCAGTTTTACAATACACTGCCTTCAACACCATAGTGGGACATTGGGTCAGTAAGAAGACCTGTCAACTAATTCATCACCACTTCCTGCAGAACCCCAGAGGTCTTGTATCTAAGTATTGACCAGGCCTGGCTTTGCTTTAACTTATGGGAAGATGACAAGATCACAGCCTGAAGTGATACAGGTGCACTCTCAGCTTGTGGAGTGTTGTGAGGGAGGAGATATGCAGGCCATGGCTCTAATACAGTGTGAAGACATCTGAGACTGGCATAGTACAGGGCGCAGTCAGAAGTTGGCACTGGTAGTGATGTAGTGGGAGTGTGGGGTGTTAAACAAGTGCTGCCTTTATTTGCCATTATTATCATGAAGGATTTAGGCATAGATTCTAAGGCCAGAAGGGACCATTGTGATCATCTTAAATATATTCCATCAACATTATTACCTTTATCAACCAAACTTGTAATCTCATCCAAAAAAGAAATCTGAACTCAGCTTTCACTGATGCAGAATTGGTGGCACTTTCGTATATGTTACGGAGCTAGAGGATCTGGATGAAATCACCTCTTGTCCTTTGTTTCAGCAGCACTGAGCTGGATGCCTCTTAATTCAGATCCCTAAGAGGCAACATTCAACATCTAGATTTATAGCTTCTGAGGCCAGAAGGGACCATTGTGATCATCTAGTCCAACCTCCTGTATAACCAGTGTTTCTCAAATGCAGCCACCATGGCTGCATGTGGCCACCAGGGACTTTTCTTGCAGCCACAGCCTCCTGGGCCGTGAGTGTGTGGGGGGGGGAGGGAACAGCGGTCCCCTCCTCCAGGGCAGCCAGCAGTGATTGAGCCTTGCCCACCTCTGGAAACATAAAAGCTGGAGGAGCAGGCAGCCAGTGAGTTCCCCACTTTCCCTGGGCCAGTAGGGTCAAGCTTCAGACCCTGAGTGGTGGGTGGAAGGCTCCAGCCATGGGGCTTCAGGCTCAGTTCCCTGGCGTACGGTGGCATGCTCTGGCCCCAAGGTCAGCCCCCCCCCCCCATACTCCTGGCTCTCGCTGCCTACTCCAGTGCCCCTGTGCCCTGCTGCCTCCATATCCACGTCCCCATCCAGGGCCTAATTTATCTTCAGGCTTACCAGGGCTGAGTAAGTTTGCTGTGAAAAGTGATATATGTATGTTTGTTAATATCACTTTTCACAGCAGACTTAGTGACTAGCAAGTCTAAAAAAAAAAAAGACATGACAAGAATCTGCAAAGCACCATTATTTGTGTTTCTATTCTGTTTAGGTCAGGGGTGGGCAAACTATGGCCCGCGGGCTAAATCCGGCCCTTCAGACATTTTAATCTGGCCCTCAAGCTCCTGCCAGGGTGTGGGGTCCTGGGCTTGCCCCACTCCACGTGTGCTGTGGCTCCCAGAAACACCAGCATGTCCCCCCTCCGGCTCCTATGCGTGGAGCAACCAGGGGGCTCCACACGCTGCCCCCGCAGCTCCCATTGGCCAGCAACCACAGCCAATGGGAGCTGCAGGGACAGTGCCTGCAGATGGGGCAGTGCACAGAGCCACCTGGCCATGCATTGATGTAGGAGCCGGAGGGGGGACATGCCACTGCTTCCAGGAGCTGCTTGAGGTAAGCACCGCCCAGAGCCTGTACCCCTGACCCCCTCCAGCGCTTCAACCTCCCTGCCCCAGCCCTGATCCCCCTCCCACCAAACCCCTCGGTTTCACCTTCCTGCACCCCAGAGCCTGTACCCCCAGCTGGAGCCCTCACCTGCACCCCAACCCCCTGCTCTAGCCCGGAGCCCCCTCCCGCACCCTGAACTCATTTCTTGCCAACCCCAGAGCCTGCACCCCAGCTGCAGCCCGCACCCCCTCCGGCACCCCAACCCCCAATTTCATGAGCATTCATGACCCGCCATACAATTTCCATACCCAGATGTGGCTCTCGGGCCAAAAAGTTTGCCCACCCCAGTTTAGATCCAGTAAAGAACAGAGACAACTAAACATTATTTTGATTATTGAGACTGCGAACAAAATCCTACATAAATTAATTACAACGATTTGGACATGTGTGTGCATATTTATTTGTTTTTTCTAAAGTTAATTAAGTATTTTAGGAAAAAATTGTCGGAGTGACCACCAGCAAGAGTTGGTGGCTGCACTCTGAGGCCATCAAAAAATTTGTTATGAGAACCTCTGCCCTAGAACTGCCCCAGAATAATTCTGAGTGCATAGGGTTTAGAAAAACATCCACTCTTGACTTTAAAATTCTCAGTGGTGGAGAGTCCACCACAACCCTTGGCAGATTGTTCCAATTGTGAATTACTGTTGGACTTTGTCTAGTTTCAACTTCCAGCCATTGGTTCATGTTAGTCCTCTCTCTGCTAGATTGAAGAGCCCATTATTAAATATTTGTTCCCCATGTAGATACTTATAGACTGTAATCAAGTCACCCCTTAAACTTCTCTTTGTTAAGCAAAACAGATTAAGTTCTTTGGGTCTATCACCATAAGGTATGTTTTCTAATCCTTTAATCATTTGCGTGGCTTTTCTCTGAACCCCCTCCAATTTATCAACATCTTTCTTGAATTGTGGGCACCATAACTGGACACAGTATTCCAGCACTGGTTGCATCAGTCGTAAATACTGAAGTAAAATAGTATCTCTCTACTCCCACTTGAGATTCCCCTGTTTATGCATCCAGGATCTCATTAGCTCTTTTGGTCACAGCATCACACTAGTAGCTCATGTTCGGCTGATAATCCACGACAACCTCCAAGTGTTTTTCAGAGTCACTGCTTCCCAGGCTAGAGTCCCCCATCCTGTAAATATGGCCTATATTCTTTGTTCTTATTTTTTTTCTATACATTTACATTTAGCTGTATTAAAATGCATATTGTTTGATTGGTCTCAGTCTACCAAGTGATCCAGATTGCTCTGAATCAATTATATCTCCTCTCAATTTACATCTCCCACAATTGTTGTGTCATCTGCAAACTTTATTAGTGATTATTTTATGTTTTCTTTCAGGTCATTGATAAAAATGTTAAATAGTGTTGGGCCAAGAACTGATCCCTACAGGACCCCACTGGAAACACGTCTGCGTGATGGCTATTCCCTGTTGACAATTACATTTTGAGACCTGTCTGTTTAGTAATCCAGTTAATGTGTGCTATGTTAATTTTATATCTGTCATGGTATAATTCCCCACTCTGAACCTTAGTGTCCAAAAGATGGGGTACCAGCATGAATTCCTCTAAGCTCAATTACCAGCTTAGAACCTGTAGCACTGCCACCAACTAGGAATTCCAGTGCCTGATACACTCTGGTCCCCCCAAAACCTTGCCCGGGGACCCCCAAGACCCAGACCCTCTGGATCTTAACACAAGGAAAGTAAACCCTTTCCCCCACCGTTGCCTCTCCCAGGCTTCCCCTCCCTGGGTTACCCTGGAAGATCACTGTGATTCAAACTCCTTGAATCTTAAACAGAGAGGAAAATTCACCTTCCCCCCTCCTTCTCTCTCCCCCTCCCAGACTCTCCCTGAGGGAGAAAGTAATCCTAACACAGAGAAAAATTAACCTTTCTCTCCCCCTTCCCTCCTTTCTCCCCACCAATTCCCTGGCGGATCCAGACCCAGTCCCCTGGGGTCTCACCAGAATAAAAAAAACAATCAGGTTCTTAAACAAGAAAAGCTTTTAATTAAAGAAAGAAAAACAGTAAAAATTATCTTTGTAAATTTTAAGATGGAATAGGTACAGGGTCTTTCAGCTATAGACACTGGGAATACCCTCCCAGCCTAAGTATACAAGTACAAATTAAAATCCTTTCAGCAAAATACAGATTTGAACTCCTCCCAGCCAAATACACATTTGCAAATAAAGAAAACAAACATAAGCCTAACTCGCCTTATCACCTAGTACTTACTATTTTGAATCTATAAGAACCTGTATCAGGGAGATTGGAGAGAAACCTGGTTGCACCTCTGGTCACTCTCAGAGCCCAGAGAGAACAGCTACCAAACACTAACAGCACATACAAAGACTTCCCTCCCTCAAGATTTGAAAGTATCCTGTCCCCTGACTGGTCCTCTGGCCAGGTGACAGCCAGGCTTACTGATCTTGTTAACCCTTTACAGACAAAAGAGACATGAAGTACTTCTGTTCTATTAACTCTTACTTACCTGTTTTATGACGATATCATTCAAGATTTTTAATCACAATGTTGTGTGACACCAGCCAAACACCTTACAGAAGTCTTAAGGATATTACGCTAACAGTGTTACCTTTATCAACCAAACTTGTAATATCATCAAAAAAGATATCAAGTTAGTTTGACAGGATCTATTTTCCAAAATCCCATGTTGATTTGCATTAATTAGATTACCCTCCTTTAATTCTTTATTAATTGAGTCCCATATCAGCCGCTCCATTATCTTGCTGAGGATCGATGTCAGGCTGACAAGCCTATAATTACCCAGGTCATCCTGTTTACCCTTTTTAAAAACTGGCACAACAATAGTTTTCTTCTGGAACTTTCCCAGTGCTCCAAGATTTACTGAAAATCAACATTAATGTCCAGTGAGCTCCTCTTAGATTCAAGTTAACTGGACCTGCTGATTTTAAAATGTCTGATTTTAGTAGCTTCTGTTGAACATCCTCCAGAGATACTAGTAAAATGGAAAAAGTGTTATCACCATGTGATGAAATTATAGCTGTTTTTTTTTGCCTAATACAGAACAGAAAAAAATATTGAATAGTTCTGCCTTTTCTGCATTATTATTGTTGATAATTCTACCATGTCTATCTAGTAATGAACCAAAACCATTGTCAGGATTCTTTTTGCTCCTAATATCTTTTAAAATATTTATTGTCTTTAACTCTGTTGGCCATAGATTCCTCCATGCGTCCCTTTGCTCCCCTTAGCAATTTTCTATAGTCCTAACTTCTGATTTATATCCATTCCTATTAACTTACCCTTTCTTCCATTTGTTATATATATTATTTTTCATACCTTCCTTCACTTTCCCCTAAATCAGGTCATTTTTTTAACCAGTATGGCCTTCTTCCTTGATTGCAATTTTTGGGGCATCTAGTAAGATATTTTTAAGTGATTCATGATTGTCATTCACATTTTTTCTGATTTAATTCTTCCTCTCAACTGATTTGGCTTTTAATTGTTCTGAGCTTTATGAAATTGGTCCTATTAAAGTACCAAGTATATATATATTACAGGTCTGAACTTCATTCCTGACCTAAATGTATTTGTTCGGAATTCACGTCCCAGGCCCTGTATCTAAGCCCTGGAGCTGGAATTCACATTCTGAGTCTTCGAGTACAGTAGGATCCACACATCAGGCCACTAGTGTCAGGATTCACAGCCTTTGGATGAGGTAGACAGGATCGCACAGATGCACAGCTCCTGCTCCAAGATGAGTGCTGTCACTCAATGGGGAGTCACTGAGACTGTGTGGAATGTGTCATTTAAAGCATCACTTGAAAAATCACTTTTTTTTTTTTACGAAAGAGACAAGGTGGGTGAGGTAATATTTTTTTATTGGCCCAACTTTTGTTGATGATAAAGACAAACTCTTGAGCTACACAGACCTGAAGAAGAGCTCTGTGTAGCTCAAAAGCTTGTCTTTTACCAACAGAAGTTGGTTGAATAAAAGATATTACATTGCCCCCCATCCTTGTCTGTCTTATGTCCTAGGACCAACATGGCTGCAACAACACTGCAAACAGTGACAGAAGATATTCCTTTTTACTACAACTTGAAACAGGGATATTGTGTCTTTAAGGTACCCTCTTTCCATTCTCCCTAATACCTCAAGGCCTCTGAGTGTTTCTGGAGGAGCGGATCAGTGCGAGAGTTTAAGGCATCTCTCCCAGCTCTGTTGCACTGCTCACTTACTGCTCTGAAGGCTGTGCTTTGCCATTTCCATGGAAACCATTAGTTGCTAAGCAACTGGAGCATCATCTGAGCTGAGCCCTCGCATCTAATTATCCCATCACTGTAGCTGAGAGGGATTTGGTGGGGAGTGGGGGGATTAAATCTTCTAACATGGCAGATCCATTGACAACATTTAAAGGTACAGTGTCTGCCTTTCACAGTGTGTATTGATAGGCCCCTGATCAGGTGTGATTGCTTGGTTATCATGCATAATCTCAGCATGAGAAACTGGACAGGCTTAGGTGAGCTGCAGATACACCCTCAGCTCACAGCATGCTCTTTACCCCTGCTGGGAGCCCTGTTAGGAGCCCTCAGTATCTGTCTAGTTGAGTTGACTGTGCTGTGGTTAGATGTGTGTGGACATTTGTATGTTGTGGACTCTGTGCCACATTTCTCATGTAGGAGCTTTCATAGAAATGTAGGGCTGGAAGAGACCTCAGGAAGTCATCTAGTCCATCCCCCTATGTTGACACATTAAGTAAACATAGACCATGCTTGACATATGTTTGTCAAACCTATTTTTACAAACCTCCAAGGATGAGGATTTCACAACTTCTCTAGGTGAGCTGCTACATTACATGCCTTCTTGCTGTCTGTGCTGTGGTCTGCTTGACATTGGGGCACAGACACTGACATGGAAACAAAGTCCCCATGATGTCATCTTCGCCAGGTGGAGTATTGTTAATTCTGCAGTCTTCAGGCATCCTCATCCTGTTTGCTTCTAGAGATGGATGGAGCAAAGCTGGAACAAAACACTACAGGAAAAACATTTTATTGAGCCACTGTGAACCAGCCCAACTGAACTTCTGACCCACAGACTTTCGTCATTCAAATAAAACAGGACCTGGATGGAACCTGTCTGTGTTCTGGTGTGTGCAAATCTAGAGCCAGATTGAGGTTTTACAAAACTAATTTTAGTCCTCAGTATTGCCAACCTGCATTTGCTTCCTATTGCCATGCTCTGAGCCAGTGGCAGAATGGTGTTGCTGCCAGGCTGACGAACCCCCGGACTGATGGGTTCCACCACCTTGATTGATGACCTTCCTGAAAGTCCTGCTGCACCAGGTGCTTGTGTAAATTACGTCACTTCTTCCAGCCACACTGACTGTCAGCCAGAGTGACATCAGTGTGAAGAATGTTACCTTTCAGAGCCATGGGAAGAAGGGGACCTGCCACATTCGCAGCAGTCATGTATGTGCATGTGCAGAAACAGTCCTTACCAATCTGAACTCTCCAGATGTTTTTTCTATCCCTCTACTTCTTCCCCCCTGCCCACCAATCAAACTCCTCTAGCAGTTTTTGTCTGTATATGGAGTGTCTTTCAATGTCCGTAATAAACACTAGCCTAGAGGAAATGGGAACCTCATGCTCATTAGCACAAGAACAAAGATGATAGAGCAGCACAGAATCAAAATAGTCACAGGGGATGGGATAGGGGAGGCAATGAAGGGGTTGACCAGAATCTTCAGCTATCAGTGATGTCAGCAAGCAGCCCATAACAATATACTCCATTACAATCTATAATGAATGCGGAACATGCCTTGTAGCAAGTGTTTGTGCTCAGCTTCTTCTTTGTCCCTGCTGCTCAGCCCTACCTGCCTGTGCATAGTGTCTGTGCAAGAAGAGGGCACTTTTCAGAGAACTCCTTTCCTGCTCTCCTGGTTGGCAGGATACTGAGGAATTGCTGCTACTTCTCCTGAGAGAAGAGTACTTCTTGGGCTGCTGCTTGGTGGCTGGATCCTTGGGGACCTTGAGGTCTGCAAGGGAGCCTCCCAGCTGCTAGCATTGTTGCATGGAGACCATGACCAGCTCAGTGTTACCACAGAGTCTTTGGGTGATGGTGGGTGCAGCATCTCAGGATGTAGGTGCCTGTGGATGGGACGTCTTCCTTAGGAGAGCAATGTGGTGTAGTGGGAAACTTTCTGGGAGTTCCCATAATCCTTCCACTGAATAGAGGGGAATCCCACCATATTCGCTGTCATTGACTGCACCTTTGCCCATCCCTGAACCCAGACTTCTGTCATGACTATGGCCTGCAGGCTCCATCAAGCCCAAGCAGTATGCTGTGCCAACCTGTTACCTGTGTTTTCCCTCTCCTTTCCCTGACATGATTCCAGGCCTTGGAGCTCTCTGAGGAATGAGTGATTGGGGACTAGGTGGGAAGCAGCTGCTTGGGAAGATAGAACAGATACTCTCCTCACTTGCCCTCAGGGTGAGGAGGTTGTTATTAAAGCTCTATAATGATTGTGTGGAAGGGGCAGACGGAGAGAGAGAGAGAAATATTTTGTCATTAAAACAGTAAATGTAATTAAAGACTACGTCTTAATTAAGAGCTGAGGATAAGGGGGTAGTTGGAGTTCTGGCTGGAATCTCAGTGGCATTGGTAATTAGGCACGTTGCGTAATGCTAATAAATAAGGAAGAATAACTGGAGGGGAGGAGGGCATGAAGTGAGCCCTCAGCAGAGGAGGGAACAGAAGTGAAGAAGTTCCTGGAGTTTGAGGGAAGAATGTTTAATGTAATGGAAGGTTCTGCTCTTATGACTGAGGTTGGGAGAAGGGACTAGGAATGTGGTGCTCATCTTTTCTTCTCCAGGCCTTTGGTCTAACTCAGCTAGATCAATAACAATGGGAAGCTGTTCCTGTCCAATGTCCTTGTCTAGCAAACCTGCAGCACAGTTAACTCCCTTGCTCCAGACTCAGCAGAGAGGCAAGGGCTGAATGAGCCAGGGAGAATGAGCTACCTTCTTGCCCTGAGCCCCAATGCTGCCAGTGCATTTGCTGTCCTGTGGGAAGAGGGTTTAATTCTCCGCAGCTTTAGGCTGGTAGCTTCTTACACTTTAAAAAAAATTGGGTAAAACTTTTAAACTCTCCTCAACTCATTGTATCCATGCAGAGGAGATCTTGTCTAGCTGCAGTCCTCAGAAGACAGTTAATGGGCAGGGAGCTGCTACCATAGCTCATTGCTGATCAGGGCACCTGATATCCTGCTTATCTCCCTCTTTTGGAAATGTGTGAAATTGCTTAATCAGGTTCAGGCCCCCAGTGGCTGCAGCTGCCTTTAATAAAGAATTTAACACTTAGGGCTACGACCACTTCTGTTGGTGTAAATTATGTCCTCAAGGGGTGTGAAAAAACACCCCAGCTTCCCCAGTGACATAAGTTACACCAAGAGAAGCACCGATGTGGACAGCACTCTGTTAGTGGGAGAGCCCTTCCCACTGACATAGCTTCCGTGGCTCGTGGAGGTGACTTTATTATGTCAATGGGAGAGCTCTCTCCCGTCGTCATAGAGCAGCTACACGAGGGATTTTACAGTGGCACAGCTGCATTGGTACAGCTGACCGTAACAAACATGACTGTAATTAGCAATGATGACACACTCATGTGTTCAGGAGAATGAGATGAAGTGAATGTGCAAGGGAGAAGGGGCTGCTCACGGGGGGTGCACAGAAAATTGGGGGCAGTGAGGGGGGCAGCCCTATGGGGGTGTGCGTGAAGGAGAATTGGATGAGGTGAATATGCAAGGGAGGAGAGGCTGCCCTGTGGGAGTGTACACTGGAAGAGTGGGTAAAGTAGGACAGACTGCCCCATGGGTTGTGTGTTCCTGTGTGCCCATGTACATGTGACCGGTACATGAGGGCCCTGAGTCAGGAAGTGGGTAATTTAGAAGGCTGCTTGTGCTGTGTGTTGAATGCTAATGAGGCTGCACAGCTTTCAGACGGAGGTGCTGCAGCTCCAGCTTAAGTCACTGAGATTTACTGCTAGCGAGGTTGAGTCCCTGAGAGAAAGGAGTGGGGATGAGGATGGCAGAATGTGCCTGATGCCGGCATTCCTCAGGTCAGGAGAGCTGGACAGGATCACTAGCCAGCCCTTCCACGCTAGGGAGGTTGTACAAAAATCTCCCCATTGCTGCTCTGGATTTCTGAGTGCGGGAAGCCCTCGTGCAGAGCAATAAGGCTCCCCATGTTGCCATGGCTGTTAATGTTGGACCAGAGTTAACCTGTAGAGGAACTGTTGGTACTTTTTCCCTTACAGAGTTGTTTTCACTTACCCCTTAAATACAGCTACCTCTGAGGTGGCGCACTGCAACTGCTGACACATAGAAACTGCAGGGGGAATTTAGGGAGGCAGAATGTAGTTACTCAAGTTGAACTTTGGCCAAGACACTAGGGCTAACAGCCTGACTCTTGCAAAAAAATGTCCTGGGAGTTGTAGTTGTCCAGTACTTTGGTTATAGTGTTATCTGAAAGATGTAAGATGGGCCTTCAGAGTACCTCGTACACCACGGATTCAGTGGCAGACTTGTTAGCAATCAAATTGCCAGCATTACTTTTCATAGCACCAATATGAACTCCCATCCAATTACTAACTAAAGCCCAAACTGCTTAGCTTGTGAAATCTGACAGCTTCCCAGCCCCTGATGGCATGGCTGTAAGGAGCAGTGCTCAGCTGAGAACATGTCTGACTACACACATTCACTCCTCCTTTAGCTGTAGAAATGACGGGACAGGTTACCTCAGTAGACAAAACACTGTTGAAATATTAACCAGATCTCCCAACACTTCATGAGGCTGGTGAGTGTCGTCATCTCCATTTCCCAAAGGGAAGTGACTTACCCAGGAGGTCTCAGATCTGGGACTAGAACCCAGGAGTTCCTGGCGCCTGTGCCATGATGCATCCAACCAGGGCCGGATTAACCTTTTGTGGGCCTGGTGCCAAATATATGTGTGAGCCCCCATGGGAGCAATGGAGCATGACACGGGGAGATCAGTCCCTGGAGCAAGGGGACGGCCAGGGACATGGTATGGCAGGGGTGGCCCTGCTCCACCAGCCCAGTGCGAGGGCACTATTTTTTGCCAGACACACAATATCCTGCCCGGCCCTGTGCTCCCAGCATGCCCCTTCCTATCAGGGGTGGGCCTATGCCACACCACACAGCCGCCCTGCCCAACTCCCCCTCCAGGCTCCCTATGGCCAGCACCATCCCTGAGACCCTCCCTCAAATGCACAGCGCCCTGCACAACAGCACCCTGCACAACACCACCACAGCCCCACCACAACTACCCAGCATCCCCCACAGAGACCTTACTCCCTAGTGCCCCAACACACAGAGACCCACTCCCTGCCTCCTGGCTACACTTTCTGGCCTTGCTGGGAGGTGACTGTGTCTGCTAGGCTGAGCCGGTAGCGTAGCCAGGGCTGGTCCCGGGATAGGGAATCACTTCGGCCTCTTGGGAGTGGCGCAATCAGCCAGGCCTGGGCCTGCCCCAGCAGGCCTTCCTCAGGACCCACTTGCCTGGAGGGGCCCACCCAAGCCCTCCCCCGCACCACTGTGAATCTCTCCCCCCCGACTACTGAGACTGGCCAGGCTTCTGCTCCAGTCCCAGGAGGCTCAGCTCCAGGGAGACAGATGAGGCCCCACAGGTGATGAGAAGCAGAGACTGCCCAGAGCCGGAGGTGCACTGGGGTCCAGCCAGGGGGCGGAGAGGAGCCCTCGGCTGGCCAGCAGGCAGGCCAAGAGGAGTAAGTGATGGTGTTGCAGGGGAGCCAGCAGGCTGGCAGAGTCTCGGGGCACACTGTAAGCAGAGCAGGCCAGGGCCTGGTGCCACTGGCGCCATTGTAAACTCAGAACTGCATCCAACAGACCACATTGTCTCTTTGTTTTTTCTTTTTGGCATGTTGGTGCTTAAAAAAGTCTTTCTGTAAGGAACCAATGTTAGGAGAGCAGCAGTCAGTGGAACATTGCCAAATCCTCTCTTTCTCTCTTGCTTTGACAATGCTGCACGAAAGCAGATGGTCATTAATTAAAGAGAGTCGAGTGAGTAGTTTGCATTGGCCTCTGAATTCTTATTCCAAAGAAGAAAAAATTTAGTAGTCTTGCAGGAACATCTTCTTCTCCCTTGTGTCTGCAGTGTGCAGTGATCTCAGTAGTGTCTGCTGGGGATCATTGTGGGGAATCCATCCTGCTCTGGAAATGGAATCTCTAAAAAAGCAGACTCAGAATGTTTGGTAAGAGCCCAGTCTTGCTGCCACTGAAGCCAGAGGCAAACATCTCAGGACTAGCCCTAGACTTGTGATATGAGCATACAGGACATTAACATAAGGATCTTCCAGCTGCAAAGTTGGATGGAAGTGAAAGAATTTGCTGGAGAGGGGATTGAAAAACCATTATGAGCCTTCATCCCCCACAGAAGCTAAAACTCAGAGCTTCTCCTTCCAGTGGGGAGAACAGAAATAAGCCTTTGGGACACTTTATGTCCCGCTGAGCTGTAGATTCAAGATGAGCCATCCCCTGCTTGGCACTCTGAACCCTTTTGTGTTCATCATCATGTTACATCTTCCTTACAGGAGTGTACTTCAATCATA
Source organism: Gopherus flavomarginatus (assembly GCF_025201925.1). Lineage (NCBI taxonomy): Eukaryota > Metazoa > Chordata > Testudines > Testudinidae > Gopherus > Gopherus flavomarginatus. The sequence continues at coordinate 29,128,802 of NC_066629.1, read as the reverse complement.
GCTATCATCGGACCTTCTGTATACTGTCTGGGTTACTTCTCCAAACCCATGTGTTTTTTTTCTAATGGCACTGAGAGCTGGATGGTTGGGGTAGCAAAGATCAAGAATTGTGTGTTTCTCTCTCTTTACTGTCAAGAATATTTGGTTCCTAGAGCCAGTCGTAACATACTGTCAATACTTAATGATCCCACCTCATGTGGAAAAGATGCATACGGGGGGAAAAAGTATCCGCAGCAGTATATACCTTCTTCTCAACCTCTAAGAAATGTGTAGTAGCTGTACCTCAAATCACATTTAGGATCCTGGTCCTCTGTGGGTTCCCTTTGTTGAAGTCCTGATAGTTCTTCCTATCAATGCTATTGCTGAAGGGCTAGATTTCCTGGGGTTTGGACCAGCCCCCAGGGCAGGGAAGCTGACCTTCAGGAACAGCATATTGCCCTTTTGGGTCAATGGTGCGCTGCTGAAGTCTTCCGCTCCCACTGCAGTGCGTCTTTGTCATTCCCCACATATGTCCAGCTTAGGCAGGCCATAGGGAGATTGTTCCAGCTCTGCTGTAGTCTCTGTGTGATTCTTTCCCAAGTGCTGACACCAGCTGTAATACTGCATGAGCAACAAACATGGCAACTGCCAAAAAGAGATTTATGTACTCCTCTGAATTGTAGAGTGATTTTACATTTGTGTAGTGCCTTTCACCCACATGTATCAGAGGGGTAGCCGTGTTAGTCTGGATCTGTAAAAGCAGCAAAGAATCCTGTGGCACCTTGTAGACTAACAGATGTTTTGGAGCATGAGCTTTCATGGGTGAATACCCACTTCCTCAGATGCATCCACCCACATGGAACTCAAAGCACCTTCTTAACTGGGCAAATTTTCACCCACATGGAACTCAAAGCACCTTAGTAACTGGGCAAATTTTATAGACAGCACAGGGGCCAACTCATCTGCTGCTGAAATGCAGCTGTCTTTGAGGGGAATACAACAGCTGTTGACAGTGCACATTAGCAGTACTGATTTAAGACAGTGCAAGGTGCCTTTGCTCCAGCCAGATTGCATCCTGCCATGACGCATACTGCTCATAAGGGTTTTTCTCTCTGCCCTCCTATCATCCCACAGTGCTCTCTTCTGGGTGAGCATAAAATAACAGGCCTCTATTTTGTCCCCATCTCTCTGCACTTTTGTATCCTCACTTGTAGACCTGACTCTCAACTGCAGGAGGGAGAGGTGATTCCTCTGAGCACCTCACATATACCAAAGCAATGACCCCAAAGGCTGGAGCTATGGGATGCCTGCCTAGCCTCCACCTGCTTCTCTGCTCAGGGCTGCCAAGAGTGGGTTTGGGCCCCAGTGAAAAAATTTTTTCGGGCCCCCCCAGCAAGGGCGGACCGGTTAAACAGGGCTGGGGAAGCCGGGCCCCCTTCCAGACCGCTGGGCACCGCTAATTTGTACCAGCTCCCTCCCTCAATCTCCCATCAGCCCTGTCTCTGCCAGGTCTCTGTTTGACATGCAGATCATACGCCTTTCCAAATCTGGTATTTGTAGAGGGGAGGGGCAGGATCACCTCTGCTGCTTGCTCCATGATAACGGGCTGTTCCAGCTCATTTGTGAAATACTGCTAGATGGACAGATCTCCACATTAGGAAATACCAATGTGCTGCACACTCACATGCATGCCTCTCGTGCACGTGGCAAGTTGCTGTTGAATCCTTCATATTTTGAAGACAAAGAGACTTGGGACCAAATTCAGCCCTTGTCTCCATTGCTCTGCCCACACCAGTGTCCTCCCACATGCTCATTGTGCTGCTGTTTATTCTCCCCAGCTCCCTGGATGGATACCAGTGGCCCCCGTGCTGCCCTTGTCAGCTTTTTGGGGACTCCTGGATGGGGAAAGTGTATTAAAAATAAACAAGGACCAGAACTCAAATCCAGCTCCCCTTTTGAATTTGAGAGATTTAGTTGAATCCTTGGATCTTAGCCTGCCTGCACAGTTTGGCCTAGGTCAGATCCAGTACCATCAGGGACCTATTGTCCAGTTTCAGTTTGGTTTTCATGGATTTCCACCTAATCTGATGTGATTTGGGTGCTATCTAGACTGACGTAGCCCTGATTTGGCCCCTGGTTTAGCACTGAATCTGTAGTCCTGTAATCCTAAATTACTTTGAATTCTGGCATCCTCAGACTGTAAAGGAAAATTAATTAGCTGGCACTGCTATGGCCACATTGGACACCACTCCTGTCCCCTCTTTTGTAATGGAATCAGAGGACTGGAAGTTTGAGAGCGATAATTGTTTCTGTTTTAATGTCCTATCTTGGGGCGAATTAAATTTGCTGGCAGGTGGCTATCAGCTGTATAGGACTGTACTGCACCTTTTTTTTTTTCCCTGTGACATGTCACAAGTTGCAGGGTAAAATACTGGTAGATTTTGTCAGGAGTGACTTTAGGCACCTGTGAATCTTCCTAGTGCAGGAGCTTGGAGCAGATGCAGCTGGGTGTAGCTCTGTTCACCTTATATAGGGCCCCTGCATTTGATGTTTTCGGGGCTCTTTATATAGGCCCAAGGAGACTGGTTTGAGGTCTGCTGTGGCGAGAGCGGGAAACCCCAGTCCCTGTGTGTTCCTGACACACACAGATCCATGTCTGTTTGGTCTCACTGAAGAATCAATCTCCCTGTCATGAAATATTCATGACTATTTCCGAATGAGCTCCAGCAAAGCAAATCTACATGTTCCTCCCCTCCCCCTGCCCTTATGTGCATACCACCCCCCCTGCACACAGACACAGAGGCACAGCGTCTGCTGCAGTGAGGGCGGCTGCAGGCTCTGCTGTGAGGTGAAACCGGCAGCTGATCTCTATGTCTTTGAGGAAATAAAATAGAAGGAGCAGGAAAAAAAGCAGCAAAAGCCTCAGGAGATGGTTGAGAGACTTAACCCTTTTGAGGTCAGGGAGCATCAATGGAAAATCCAGAGTGCACCAGGCAGTCTGAACAGGGAAAGGGAGAAGGAGATCTGGGGAACAGAACAGATTATGCTCCAAAACGTCTGTTAGTCTATAAGGTGCCACAGGACTCTTTGCTGCTTTTACAGATTATGCAGGACTCGCTCGCTTAGGCTGGATGGTGACTCCTAATTTTGAGAATCCTGCTGAGGTGCAGCTCTGGCTGCACTGGGGCTAGGAATCCATCTCTTCACACCTGTGCCCTGGATCGTGCATTCCGCTGCACTCAGAAGCACTGGGCCACAAGAATGGCCATACTGGGTCAGATGAATGGTCCTTCTAGCTCAGTATTCTCTTTCAATAGATGCTTCAGAGGAAGTACATAGAGCAGAGCAATTTATCGACTGTTTGTCATTCAGGCCCAGCTTCTGGCAGTCAGAGGCTAAGGGATACCCAGAGCATGGAGTTGTGTCCCTGACAAAAGGCTAATTGCCATCGATGCACCTATCCTCCATGAACTTAGCTAATTCTTTTTTTAATCCACCCAGTTATACTTTTGGCCTTCACAACATCCCTGGCAACGAGTTCTTATGTGAAGAAGTACTTCTTTTTTTAATTTTAAACCTCCTGCCTAATAATTTCATCAGGTGACCCCTGGCTCTTGTGTGATGTGAAGGGGTAAATAGCACTTCCTTATTCACTTCCTCCATCCCATTCATGATTTTATAGGCCTCTATCATATCCCCCCCATCATCTCTTTTCTAATGCTGAATAGTTCCAATCTTTTTTAATCTCTCTTCATATGGAAACTATTCCATTCCCATTATTATTTTGGTTACCTTTTTCTGTACTTTTTCCAATTCTATTTTTTTTCCCTCAGTGGCATGACCAGAACTGCACGTAGCATTCAAGTTGTGGGCGTACCATGGATTTATACTGTGGGATTATGATATTTTATCTTATCTAATTATGTATGCTAGTGGTTCTCAACCTATTTATCACTGTGGGCTGCATATGCACAGTATATATACTACTTGTATGGCCCTGAAGATGTCACATGGGCTGCTGCTCTGTGCTGTATGGGCCACAAGCAGCCTGTGGGTTGAGAACCACTGATCTATCCCTTTCTTAATCTGATCTATCCCTTTCTAGCATTCTGTTAGATTTTTTTTTACTGACGCTGCACATTGAGCAGGTGTTTTCAGAGAACTTGCCACGACTCTAAGATCTCTTTCTTGAATGGTAACCGCCAATTTAGACCCCATAATTTTGTGTGTACAGCTGGGATAATGTTTTCCAATGTACACTTTGCATTTATCAACATTAAATTTCATCTGCCATTTTATTGCCTAGTCACCCAGTTTTGTGAGATCCGTTTGTAATTGTAACTCTTTGCAGTCAGCTTTGGACTTAACCATCTTGAGTAATTTGTACCATCTGCAAACTTTGCCACCTTACCGTTTACTCCTTTTTATAGATTATTTATGAATGTGCTGAGCAGCACAGGTCCCAGTACACATCTCCGGGGAACCAGCTATTTATCTCTCTCCATTGTGAAAACGGACAGTTTATTCATATGCTTTGTTTTCTGTCTTTTAACCAATTACTGATCCATGGAAAGACTTTTCCTTTATCCCAAGTCTGCTCACTTTGCTTAAGAGACTTTGGTGAGGAACCTAGTCAAAGGCTTTCTGAAAGTCCAAGTACACTGTATTGACTGGATCTCCCTTGTCCATGTGTTTGTTGAGACCCTCAAAGGATTCTAATAGATTGGTGAGGCATGATTTCTCTTTACAAAAGCCATCTAGATTCTTTCCCAATATATTGTGTTCATCTAGGTCTCCGATAATTCTGTTGTTTATTATAGTTCACCGAGTTTACCTGGTACTGAAGTTAGATTTACAGGCCTGTCATTGCCAAGATCACCTCTGTAACCTTTTTAAAAAAATCCACCTCAGATTAGCTATTCTCCAATCATCTGATACAGAAGCTGATAAAAGCAATAGTTTACATACCACTGTTGTTAGTTCTGCAATTTCATATTTGAGTTATTTCAGAACTTTTGGGTGAATACCATCTTGTCCTGGTGAGTTATTACTGTTTAATTTATCAATTAATTCCACATTTTCCTCTGTTGGCACCTCAGTCTGGGACAGTTCCTCAGATTTGTTACCTAAGAAGAATGGCTCAGGTGTGGGACTCTCCCTCACATTCTCTGCAGTGAAAACTGTGCAAAGAATTAATTTAGCTTCTCTGCAACAACCTTATCTTTCTTGAACGCTCCTTTAGCACCTCAGTTGCCCGGTGGTCCCACTGATTGTTTGGCAGGCTTTCTGCTTCTGATGTACTTAAAAGTATTTTTGCTGTTAGTTTTTGTGTCTTTTGCTAGTTTCTCTTCAAATTCATTTTTGGCGTGCCTTCTTATTCTTTTGTACTGCATTTGCCAGAGGTTATGTTCCTTTCCATTTTTCTCAGTAGGATTTGACTTCCAGTTTTTAAAGGATGTCTTTTTGTCTCTAACTGCTTTATTTACTTTGCTGTTTAGCCATAGAGGTGTTTCTATTATCCTTTTATTGTTTTTTTTATTTGGGATATGTATCTAGTTTGAGCCTCTATTATGATGTTTTTAAAAAGTTTCCACGCAGCTTGCAGGCATTTTACTTTTGTGACTGTTCCTTTTAATTTCCATTTAACTAGCTTCCTCATTTTTGTGTAGTTCCCCTTTTGAAGTTAAACGCTACTGGGCTTCTTTGGTATTTCCCCCGTACAAGGATGTTCAATTTAATTATATTATGGCCACTATTACTGAGTGGCTGTATTCTCCTCTTGGTCTATATCCTGTGCTCCGCCTCAGGCTAAATCAAGACTTGCCTCTCCCCTTCTGGGTGCTAGGACTCTGATCTATGAAACATCCTATCCTGAGGTGACATGTACCCAATCAATATGGGGATAGTTAACATTTTTCATTATTATCTGTTTTTGTAGCCTCTCTAATCTCCCTGAGCATTTCACAATCACCATCACCATCCTGATTGCGTGGTCAGTAGTATATTCTTACTGCTATACTCTTATTATTCAAGCATGAAATTTCTATCCATACAGATTCTATGGTACAGTTTGCTTCATTTAAAGTTTTTACTATATTTGACTCAATGCTTTCACATATAGTGCCACTCCACCAGCACGACCTGTTCTGTCATTCCTGTATATTTTGTACCCCAGTATTACAGTGTTCCATTAATTATCATCATTCCATCAAGTTTTTGTGATGCCTATTATATCAATATGCTTATTTAATGCCAGGCACTCAAGTTCACCCTTTAACCTTCTTGCATTTGTATACAAGCACTCATAACGTTTGTCAGTATTTAGTTGTCTGCCTTCATATGATGTAATTGAATGGGACTCTTTTTCCTTTGACTTTTTCTCTTCAATTCCTGCCTGTACTTTGTCAACTTCTGTCCTCTCCTCTTTACTAGGATATAGAGTATCCCCTTTAATAAGTACTCCCCTAACGGATGTCTGTGTCCCAACCATGTGCTCCTGTACACCTTCGGCTTTCCCCCAGCCCTCAGTTTAAAAACTCCTCTTATGGCCTTTTTCATTTTACATGCCAGCAATCTGGCTCCATTTTGGTTTAGGTGGAGCCCGTCCTTCCTGTATAGGATCCTCCTTTCCCAAAAGGTTCCCCAGTTTCTAATAAACCCAAAACCCTCCTCCGAACACCATCATCTCATCCATGAATTGAGACCCTGCGGTTCTGCCTTTCTAATTGGCCCTGTACATGAAAGTGGAAGCATTTCAGAAAATGCTACCAGGGAGGTCCTGAACTTTAATCTCTTTCCTAGAAGCCTAAATTTGGTCTCCAGGACCTCTCTCCTACCTTTCCCTCTGTCATTGGTACCTACATGTACCATAACTACCAACTCCTCCCCAGTACTGCATATAAATCTATTTAAATGTCTTGAGAGGTCCACAACCTTTGTACTTGGCAAGCAATTCACCATGCTGTTCTCCCAGTCATCACAAACCCAACTACTCTTTATATTTCTATTAAGCAAATCCCCCTATTACTAATACCTGTCTTTTCCTAATAACTGGGGTTCCCAAATTCATCTATTGTGTAAATGTGGCCATCTCCCATTGGCTCTGAGGGGAGCTCTGCTTGCTTACACTGGGCTGCATTTGGTCTGCAGAGTGAGAGTCCTGGATTATAATTAGTAATGCCAGGCAGCAAGGATTATATGTTGCCCCAATTAAATAGTAATCTTTCCAGTCAAAGAAAGGAAGGATAGTTTTATATCTTAAGCATAGGACTGGAAGTCAGGACTCCCAGAGTTCTTTTCCTGGCTCTGCCAAAGACTCCCCGTGTGACCTTGGACAAGTCCCATCCCTTCTCTGTGCCTCCGTTTCCTCTGTGTACAGTGGGTACCGTGCTATTTGCCTCAGTGGGAGATGTAGGGCTAAATGAACTGATGTGTGTAAAGTACTCTGAGCTTTGGCTGCAGGCACCAGGGATGGGCAGGGGGCAGCTCCTTGGTGGGATTCCACTTGTTTGCAGCACAGGTGGGCCATTGTGCAAGTGGGCTGGTGTGTCTGCTGGGTGCAGGTGGCTCATCCCTCCCCATTTGTCCCCTTGATAATCCGATTTACATTCCCCTTTTCTTCCTCTGGATCCTGCTGTTACCATGGGAACTATGTTCTCATTTGCGTTTCATTGGCTTCCCAGAGAAACCCTTTTCTTTTCTTAACTTAATTTCAAGGCTTAGAGATGGGCTGTGGCTGTGTGTTTGCTGCAGGGAGAGGGAGCTCTTGGCCACATGTGGGGGCTCTGGGGAACTGGGGGGAATCAGGGATGCCATGGGGTCCTCTGGCCCTGGGAGCAAGGCAAATGGATGATGTCCCCATTGAGTGGCCAGCTGTAGTTCAAGTACCATTGTCAGGAGAAAGTGCAGACCGGTGATGAGTCCCATAGGTGTTTGGGGCAGAGGCAGGTACTTCTAGGCAGGAATTTTCCTGCTTCATTCTGCAGCCTCCAGGTAAGAAATGGGGTTCTGGGTGGGCAATGTCCTAAGAGCTGCCTCTTTGCCCCAAGGCATGTCCTGGCCTCATGATGATTCCCACTCTGAACTGCAACTAGAGAGTCGAGGCCAGGCCTCTGCAGCATGTACCATGACCCACCCCGCCCTGACTGGGGCTTTCTCACCCCTGACCATGCCAATGTCAGGTGGTGCCCTGGCTGCTGGTGTTATGAGAATGAGGGTAGGACAGGCAGCTCCAGGGCCCTGCACTGTCACTGTCTGCTTCCCTCGGCCCAGGTGAAGGAGAGATGTTGGGGTTTTGGGATTAACAAACATTAACTTGATGTAATTTATATTTCTCAAGTTGCCAGAGAGAAATCGGGGATGGGGAGGGTAGATGGGCCTGAGCTAGAGGGAGTTCGTTCCTCTGCTGCGTGATCAGGGGGCTACTCCTTCCCTTACCTCTTTCTGTCTCATTTATGGGGGAGGAGAAGGGGGCCTCGAGGTAAGACTATGGCACCCTCTCTCTATCCCGCCCTGACTCCTGCACTCTTACTCCCCTCACTTCTATTCATAATGGTGCTGCCAGATCATCTTCTCAGCTCATCCGCATAGACCACATCAGCCCCTTGAGTCCCTCTGCTAGCTCCCACTTTATCTACATATCAGATAAAAGCTTCTTGTCTTTACCCTTGAGGACCTTCATAATGTAGCCCCGCCCCACCTTGTGGCTTAGGTACTGATTGCAATGTTAACCCCTGTGTTCGCTCTGCCAGAGTTCCCAGCTTTCATTGCCCATCAGGCAGCTTCTCCCTCAGACACCTCCATACTGCCCTCATGGACTAGGAAAATTCCCACTGCCACTGCCTTGTCTTCTTCAGGACACCAATCTGCTGTGAAGCCTGCAGAACCAGCCAGAAGGCATGGCCAACCAAGTGACTATCTGACCCTGTTCCTTGTCCCCTTATTTGCTTTCCCTCTACTTGAAACTAGCCATCCACCATCTGTGTAACTGATCCAGCTGAGTCCAATTCCTTACCAAGTTAATTAGTTTCTCTGTGTTTTTGCAATCCCCTGCACAATGGTTTCCACAATCCCGACTGGAGCCTTTGGATGCTACCAGAATATAAATATTTAATAGGAGTATGGGACAGGGAGTCAAGACTTCTGAGTTCAATTCCCAGCTCTGCCACTGACTTGCTGCATAGCCTTGGGGAAGTCACTCCTCTTCGGTGCCCCACTTGTAAAGTGGGATAATACCCACCTAGTAGGGAGTTCTGAAGTGCTTTGAGACCACTGTTCTGTAGATGCTGGAGAAGGGCAATGCCTTATATTTTCCTGTCTCAGGATGATGTCTGTGCCAGAGGGGATGGTTTAATGGTCTAAGCACCAGCTTTAAAGCATTTGCACTTTCTAGAACTGAGGGTTCAAACTCAGCACAGTCCTCAGCCTCCTGATGTAGAAAAATTGAGTGAGGATCTCTGAGATTCAGCTCATCTCTTCACTGCCTGGACATTAATGTTCAGATGAGGCATTTTCCCTGAGAGCCAAGATTTCTCTTGTTACCCCTGGCTAGAGCATCAGTTCCTGTTGAGCAGTGTGCCCTGCCCTGGCTGCCATGCTTTGCCTCAAAGGTAGCTGCATCTCCATCATTCTATCTGGGATGGAAGGGTGTGTGTGGTAGGGATGGGGATTATTATCTCTTGGGTTCTTTCCCGAGATAGCTCTGCTATTGTTTCTCTGTTTACATCCCTGTTAATCCACCTCTGCAAAAAGAAAGTGCTCCTGTATTATTGATGGATATGTCAGGGAAGGAGCTGTGTGACTCAGCAAGGAGGAGGTAAGGTACAGCAATAAACCTCCTGCTCCTTGATGAGGCCAGGGCTGACCAGCAGCGGAAGGATAGGGCTGGTTTGGTACAAAAGGCTGATGCAGCAACTAGAGGGTCTTTCCCAGGTTTGACACCTGGGAAGAGCTCACTGCAGGGAACTAAACCTCATTCCCCCCAGGGACGTCCTGGAACTGGGGTTCTGCAGAGGAGTAAGGGTTATCACGGCAGTGAAGTGTATGTGTATCAGTGATCCCCAACCCTCTACACTCCTCCTGTATCGGACTCTGCTCACTTTGTGTCATTTTGCAATGCTGATACCTGTCAGCATCAAGGAGGGGCCAGTTGACTCACCTGGATAGGTAGGGATGAAGGATCTGAACTGTACAAAGTAGCACTAGAGAGCTGAACTAGCCCCCCAGCTCCATGTGCCCTGTGTCCCATGGCTTCAGTCGGCCCTTGAATCAAAGTGTCACTGGGAGGTGAATCCCACCCAGCCCTGTGTGGGCAGGACTTTGCAGAGCAGCTTGGGGCCTCCCCTCCTGGTCCAACGCCCTAGTTTCCAAAGGCTGTTAAGTTTTATTTCCTGGGAGTCATCTCTGCCCCTGGGTTCCCCTGCTGCCCCACACTGGGAAGACCATCCCTGCCCCCTTCTGCTCCACACTGGGAAAGACAGGAGCTATATTTGCCTCTCCCAACCCTTACATCCCACTCTGAAATGGCTGCCTCATCTCTGGGACCCTCCAGTCCTGTGCTACCAGTGCTGTCTTTGCCCCGTTAAGTGAAACATTCCATTCTTGGATGCCTCAGTAGATTCTTTCCATCCCGCATGAGCCATCACTTTCCAAAGATGCTGCCAACAGGCCTTGTGGCAGCTCCAACGGGGGATAAACACACACTGCATTTTGCTTTCATAGGGATGGACTTCAAGCCCCCAGGCTGTCTGTACCAGGGACAGGGATGCCTCCCAGTTTGCTGCATGAGCTTTGGTGATGGGCCAGGGCCTGCTGTGGGGGGAAGCCTTTTTCTCTGCAGATGGGATGATGGATCCTTTACCAAATATGACTGTCCTTGGAGTCACTCATCTTTCTGCTATCTGGAGTCTGAGTCCTCTGTCTCTTCCTCTGACTGGTAATGACTCAAAGACCCTCTCCCTTCACAGCTGCCAGTCTGAATCCAGATCAGGCTGCCAGAGACTCATCTGATGGCTGTGCAGTGGCACCCTGGATGAGATTACTTTGGTGTGTCTTATTTCAGTTCTCAGGAAACCAATGCCCACATCAAAAAAGCCATTGCTATTAACGTCCACCTGGTCAGGGGAGAGACCAAGAACTGAAATGGCTGTGGTGCCAGTACTCCCGTCTCACTCCTAAGTTCTGCATCCCAGGCAGGGCTGAGGCACATTGATGGGGGAAACCATTCTGTCTCTGCTCTGCAGAAGCAGAAGGGCATCCGTCTCCAGGGCTTCATGGATATTAGACAGTAAAATAACCAGGATGCAGGATTGTGGTAGTTGGAAGGAAATGACAGCAACAGAGAGAGCTTGCTCTCTCCACTCACCAAAGAGAGCGGTGCCCAGTGTGTGCCTTGCCAAGGGAACCTTGAGAGCAGAGATATCATCCCCATCCGGGGAGCAGAGCAGCCCCCTCCCACCTAGTAATTGCCTGCAGCCTTAGGGTAGCACCTGAACGAGTGTTTACACTGGAAACAGGACTGTGCCACAGAGTTTGGATCCAGAGAAGGCTCTGTGCACCCCAAAGGTTGTCTCCTTGCAGAGATGAGGTTGGGCCACTGAGATTAGACCTGGAGCCATACGTGTCCCTGAGGATGACTCTAATTTGCATATTTTAGCTACAGAAGTTCTCAAAACAAAATAGGACAGAAATCAAAGTCCTTAATTCCCAGGCCTGGTGCCCCCTTTCCCAGGCTGCCAGGAACTGGCAGAAGAGCAAAAATGCCTTAGGGAGGTACATGGTAGGGGAAAGTGCCTTACATTGCTTTCCTTTGTCTCCTTGGCTAATTAAAACAATTCATTAAGGGGTTCTGATGAAAACTTGACATGGATGGAGAGATGGTGCGTGTCTTGGGAATGGGGAATGGATGGACAGCCCCTCTGGCTTGGCTGCAAGTGTTAGTCTGTATGCCTGTAGGCTGGTGCAGGGTGATGTGATTTAGCTAGGGCCTGCTCACAGTTTTCACCAATGGGGATCCAGGCCTATCTTTAACAGGATTAGGAGTGGCTTTGTGGCAGAATTAACCTCCTTGACAAGCTGATTCCAGCATCTCCCGCTCCCAGTTCTCTGACCTGGACACTCTGTGGAGCATCCCATTCCCTCAGCCTGCAATATGGGAATGTCTGGAGGAGCTCTTCTGGCAGAGTGGGGTATACAGCATTGTGTGACCCCTGCACTGACCACCATGGGGAGCAGAGCAGCCCCCTCCCACCTAGTAATTGACCCCTGCACTGACCCTCCCATCCTATCTCTGACCCTTGCCTTTCCTGCAGCCAGGGGATTAGAGATGTGACCAGTGGCCTTGACAGGTGACATTGCTGCTAATCCATTCTTGACCACCAGGTGGCACCCCCTTTTCTCCTGTACAACCTTACAGCTCTCTTGTGCCACACCTTGCTCACATCAAACACTAGTCTCCTCATGGGAATCCAGGTGATTATCCTATAGCAGCCAGATGGCAGCCTGTGAAGTCCCAGCTCCTCTGGAGAAGTCAAGCTGGGAAGGCCCCAAACTATGAAAGCCCACACTCTCCATTCTTCCTACTTGACCTCATTTAACAATCCTCCCATCTTCTACTCCGGGGCCAAATCCAGCCTCAGAGCTGTAACTCCTACTAAAGCCAATGGCGCCAAATACCTTTGGCAGGAGGCCAGGCAGGTAGCGCCCTGCATGACATGGAGGACACTTTGGCCAAAGGCATAGGAACAAGCCCCCTTTTGCTTCCCACTTGCCTCAAGGGAATCTGTTGCAAGGTTGGGAAAGTTCCACAAATTCATAGATGCTGCCTGATTTTTGTGGGCTGGGTCTAGAAGCCAAAGGTTAAAACTCCTGTTTGACGACCTGTTTTGGGGCAGCCCTAGTCTGAGTAGAAGCAGGAAATACCAGAAATTACCTGGGTGAGCCAGAACTTTGGAGGCTTCAAGGCCAGCCCTGCAAACCTAAGAGGTTCAAAGAGTTCAGTACTGGGCAATGCTGCAAGGCCATCATGTGTAGATCCAAGGTCAATAGAAGTTCTCACAGGGGGCAGTTCTCCAAATTGTTTGTTCCAACTTGACAAAGAGGTGCAGGAGAGAGATCAGCTGCTTCTGCCCACCATGGACTGAGAACCCCGGGGCTGAAACACACCAACCTACTAGTGACCCAGTGCATCTCTCCAGAGAGAGGGTAGAACAGAAGTATGTGAGGGAGCAGTCTTCTCGGGCTTTCTGTAAAGGCTTCACAGATGCAGAGATGCTGTGTTTGAACAGGGCAGGGGCCAAAGAAAAGGTGAAAGCTGAGTGCATGGGGCAGGGCTGAGAACTACAGAGAGAAAGCATGGCCCTTTGCTAGCTCCAAATGTCTCCAAGTGCTTCTCTGATGGTAATTAATTTGGCTGCTCAGCGCCCTCCTGAGGCAAGAAAGTCTCGTTATTCCCAGTGTACAGATGGGGAAGCTAAGGCACAGAAAGGGAGAGGGACTGACCTAAAGCCACAGTGGCAGAACTGGGAATAGAGCCCAGAATCCCTGATATCCAGTCCCCTGCTCTAATCACGAGTCAGACAAGCCTTCCTCAGATCATGCAGGGGAGCTGGCACCATCTGGGCAGCAGGGCCTGTTTGGGACCCCCTTTAGCTTCAGGGAAGTTCTGTATTCCTTGCTTTGTCTTAGAGTCCCTGCCTGGCGCACAGAACTAGTCGCATGCAGGGCCAGGACCTTCTCGCAGCTGGTGACAGTCGCCACATTGTTAAGATATTGTATATAGTCGAGTAAATGACTGCCTTGGAACCTGGGCCAGATAAGTCCATTGGGCCCTGGGCACAAGCAGCCGTCAGAGCTTAGACCATCAGTCATGGGTGGCCTAGCAATGCCTGAGAGAGTGAGAGTAGGAAGTCAATTGCTTGCAGTGTCCAAGCCTCAGAACTCCACTAATGGTGAAGAAACACGGACTGTGAGTGTGTGTTATGGAGGAAGGGGATTTGGAATCAGGCCTTCTGGGTGCAGTTACCAGCTCTGTGACCTTGGGCAAGTTCCATCACTTGACTGTTGATGTCCCCATCAGTATAGTGGTGATAATGAAACCAACCAACCTTTCCAGAGTTAATTATTCTTACTAAAGCACTTTGTGATCCTCAGATAAAAGGCGCAACACTGTGTGTCGTGTGTGTCTGAGTACACAGGATGCACGTCTTCAGCCATGCCCTGTGTGTATTATACTTTGTGCGTGCAGTAGTACATGTGTATGTATGTAGAATGTCCATGTATTGTTTGTGTCTATTACACCCTGTTTGTTTAGTTACATGTTCAGGGTGTGCATTTACCTACACATCCTGTGTGTGTTTGGGGTACTTTCCCTATCAGGTTTGTTGTCAGAGGAGCTTCAGAGGTGCAGAATGCCTGCAGGAGCAGAGCCAGGTGCTTGTGCTTGAGGGGGAGCTCAGGAATGCAATAGCAGCCAGCCAGCAGCAGAGCCAACCATCTATCTGTGTGTACTAACCTGAAATCCCCTGCAGCCTGTGCAGGGCCTGTTCACGCATGCGCAACCAACTAGGAATGTCATAGGAAAATTTCACTCCTGGGGGGTGGAATGATGTCTTTCTCCCCCCACACCAAGATCTGTCTGTCTCGTCCCAACCGTCAAATGTGCACATCCCTTGCCCTATGGCCTGTATCATCCACTGAAGCTAGCAGGGTGCATGTCTGCCTGTCCCTGGCCCACACCAGCCCCTAACTCTCCTTTATTTCAGAGGGGAGATCTGGCTGGCTTTGTGTCACTGAGGCGCTGTGATTTCAGAACCAGCCCTGCCTGCTCAGTTTTTCCAAACCCTCGCTTGGAAGGAAGGAGCCGTATCAGGATAAGAGTCCTCCCAACCCACTCCTTTCGCTGCCATCTTTCCTGCTCTCCAGCCAGACCTAGCCCTAGGTGGCGGTGGGAGGGTTGTCTTTGCTGATTGCTACATTTATCACACTGGTGGCCTTGCTAAATGGTTTAACCCTTTAGTCCCCACCATCCTCATTGCACTGTGTGGCTGTCTGTGCTGACAGCAGCCTAGGAGGTTAGTTCTGCTGGTGGCTGCCCCAGCAGCCTCCCTTGCTGCACTAGGATCCAGGTCTTACTCCTCAGGCTGGGCTTTTAGTCTCTGGCTCCCAATGGTGCCTTTGCTGTCTGTCTAGGGTGGGAGATGTTGTAGCTGTGTTTGACCCCGGATATTAGAGAGACAAGCTGCATGAGGCAATATATGTTATTGGACCAACTTCTGTTGGTGAAAGAGACAAACTTTCAAGCTACTCTGAGTTCTTCTTAAGATCTGGGCAGCCCTGAAGCTCTGTGTGGCTCGAAAGCTTCTCTTTTACCAACAGAAGCTAGTCCAATAAAAGATGTTAGCTCACCCACCTTGTCTCTGTGATGGGAGAGACAGCTTCCACCCTCAGCTGACTCCAGACCTACATCAGCTCTCTCCTGACTTGGAGCACAGGGATCTCAAGATGCCAGATGGCTGGTTTGTGTTTGCCCATGTCTTGGGCTGCCAGCTAAACACCACATCTATTGGCAGCAAAGCAGAGGTCTGTGCGGATCTCAGTGCAACAAACACACCAGCTTTGGGACCAATGGAATAGGAACCTTTCACCACTTGCCCCACCCCTCTTTGACAGCAGGATCAGAGCGAGAGGCAGCTAATAGCCTGATTTCCAGACTAATTCTCTCCTTCCAGAATTTGTCTGCTCCAGGACAGGCCTAAATTGCTGCATGAGTCCTGCGTGTTACCACAGTCAAAGCACAGATTTGCCAAGGAACCTTCCCTTGGCCAGTCCAGTAGGAGCTGTGCTGATCTCCCTGGCCAGGGGATGTCCAGGTTCACAGCAGTGCCAGGGCTTTGCATACACCATGATGGATCTGGGTTTAGGGCATCCTCTGAGATGCAGTAGGCATGTAAGATTGCAACAACTCTGGGACTGTGCAGGCATACAGTGGGCACGGGTATGACAGTGCTGGGGCAGTGCAGGTAGGATTGTGACAGCACTGGGACTTCACAGGTATGCAGAGTACATCTGGCATTGCAGGGATACTGAGGCTACGCAAGCACCCAGAATCATGGCAACCCGGTAATGCTTCTGGAATTTTGGCAGCTCTAGATCTCTGCAGGAAAGTGGTGCAGTAGTTGCACTGTGACTGCTAAGCTGAATGGGGCTCTCCTCTCTGCCATCCCAAACCAGGACCAGACCTGTGCCTTTAGAATTGCAGTATACATGAAACTCTCAAGAACCCAGGCTTGGCAGTTAGAGCAGGAGGCTGGGAATCAGGACTCCTGAGATTTATGCCCAGCTTTGGGAGGCAAATGTTGAGCAAGAAAGAGCCTGGAATTCCCAAGCTCCATTCCTAGCTCTTACATTAAGTCACTGGGTGGTCTTTGCCAGGACACTGCTCTGTGCCTCAGTTTCCCCTCAGTGCAGTGGAGCAATTATCCTGTGCCGATGGGGCTGTGATGGTTAATGAGTTAGGGTTTGTGATTGTGAAGCAGACTGAGGTCCTACCATGAAAGATGCTATAAAAGCACAGAAGAGATCCTCATCATGGCCCTCTTCAGATCCATCCGACCAAGGTAGCTGCAGAGTTGGGATAGGTGGTGCTGGTGGGATAGGTGGGAAGTTAGCCCTCTGTTCTCAATGAGCTGTGTATCACACCTGTGTCTCTGGACTAACTCAGTAAACACATTAAAAGGTGTGGGCTAGAACATTAGTTGCAACAAACAGTGCATCACTTTTTAAAACTATTCTCGGGCACAGTTAGCCAACAGGAAGATGGCATCTCACAGTGAGTGCAGCTTAGTTCCTGCTAAAACAATTAACCATTTTGTTGCTAAATTAAACCCTGTGCCAATACATCTGCAACAGAATCCAGCCTGTCCCTTCTGCCTGTCTCCATTGCAGACTAGCTCATGAAGTTTCTTTAGGGCATTTGCTTACCATCTGTCAGTCAACAGAAAATGATAGGAAGCAACAGCTACACAGGCTGATAGGTTAGGATTAGGGTCAGGCCAGGCCAGTAAGAGATAATCACTCTCTGATCCTTTGATGTTGTAGCTCCAAACAGGGTCTTTTACTTACGGATGGGGAGATGGGTATTGAATGGAAGTTCTTTTCCTTCTCAGCTTTCTGCAGTGAGTTGGGCCAGTTTGTATCACAACCTCCCTGAACAGTGGGGAAGGCAATATTCCCCCCTTCCCAATAACGAGGAAAGGAATTGCTGTTTGGAGCACTGGGGCAGGAACACCCCAGCATTCACTCATCCAGCAGAGTGCTTGCCTCCTCTTCCTTTATCCGGCTTCCCATCTCAGCACACATGCTGTAATGGGGCCCCTTCTCTGCAAGAGAAATAACAGTGGAGCCAAACAGTGGGTGGTACAGAAACCTATGGTGAAATGTAATTTCAAACTCAGGAGATGAGGAAGGGATTGGGGTATGGAGCCTCTGGGTTGCTGGTTCAATCCATCCCCAGGCAGTAGTGAGTGACAGTTGTTACTTGCTGATTGCTGGTCATTGGCCTGTCAGGGATGGGTTTGGTAGATCTCTGGTGTGGTGGGTTTCTAGAGCATGGGTGTATACAATTTAACTGTCCTGTTCCTGCCAGCCAAGGGTTGGCTGGGCCATGGAGCCTGAAATCTCCAATTGCCTGGATGGGTCCATTGAGGGCAATGGGGCAGCACATTGTTGGGACAGTGTGGAGGAGCCTGTGCTGCCCTAACATTGTGTGCGCTGGCGATGGAGAGAGGACTTCGATCTGTGGAGCTGTCAGGACAGCATCTTTTGCTAATGCTGAATTTACTGAACAAAAATTTCAAGAGGAAAAAACCCAAATGGCCTGAAGTCAGGAAAGCTCCGTGTGTGGCAGAAGCAGGTAGCAGCCAGTCTGGGCTGCTCAGCCTTGGACTCATTAACATGCTGATGTACCAGGCAGCTCCTGGAATCAGCTGCTGGGATTTTGTTGTTTTTGGCATAAGGAGGCTGTGAGGAGCTCCAGGGACTCTGCTTCCCCCATGCCCTCTCCTTCCTGTCTCTCCTGGTGTGGGCGTAATGACAGAGGAGGGGAAGGGGAGATGGGAGTAAGAGTCAAGTGCAGGGAGGATGGCTTGCCCAACAGATGTTAATTAACGACAGAGGCTCAGCACTGAGCCGGCAGCACCTGATCCTCCCGCTGACCTTTCCCAGTCTCACTCTATCGCTTTCATGCGCACAGCCTGGGAGAGATGTGAGGTGCTGTGATGTAGGGAGCCCAGGAGGCCAAGGAGAAAGAAAAAGAGGACAAGGGAAAGGTGGCTGTAGGACCTGGCGAACAGGGGCTTGGTATGTTCCATCTGGATCGGACACAGCTGGAGAAAGGCGCTGCCAGCATCTAAACCCCTTCCACAGAGTGTTGGGTGCCACCATGCCAAATGGCAGCAGTCGGGTGCTTTTATTAACCCTCTATGTGCTGTGGTTGGCTGCACTCGGGGCATTAGATATATTAGTAACTTTACATTGCTATGGGGAGAGAAGGAAGGGTGAAGCCATGAAAGTCCCTAACCCCATGCAGACGGGGAGTGCAGACCAGAATCCCATGTGCTAGGGCAGTTTAGATCCATAAGGTGCCCAAAATTGCATTATCTCACCAGTTATGGGTCACCTGGGCCCATGATGTGAGAGTAGGGCTAGGCAACCTGCTGGAGGCCGAGTGAGAATGCCTCCCCCTCAAGCTTTGAAAACATTTGGGTCTGACCCACATGCAGGTCCCCAGGGCAGGTGCTCAGATATACTTCAGAGAAGCATCTGAAACATGTT
The DNA here is from genome assembly GCF_025201925.1 of Gopherus flavomarginatus. Lineage (NCBI taxonomy): Eukaryota > Metazoa > Chordata > Testudines > Testudinidae > Gopherus > Gopherus flavomarginatus. The sequence continues at coordinate 29,109,995 of NC_066629.1, read as the reverse complement.
GTGCTGTTCGAGGGTGTGGCCCATTCAGAGCAGGGACCTTTGTGAGGCTCCCACATCTTCTAGGAATTTCACAGACAAACGTTGGGGATGCTGGAGACTTGGCTGGTGTTCTGAGACAATAATGAGAGCCAGTGTGGTCTAGGGGTGAGAGCAGAGGGTGAGGGGTGAAAAGACCTGGACCCTGCCATGCATTCATTATGGGAGCTTTGGCTTCACCTATCTGTGCCTTTGTTTCCCTGCCTATATGAAGGAGGGTCCATGTGTGGCTGCATGAAGCAATCTGAGATCCTCCTCCAAGGAAGGGTCAGTATTGCTGTTATACAGGGGTGAATAGATATGTCTGTATTATTTTGGCACTGTGGCCAAATTGTCCCCTTTCTCTACTCCAGTCTGTTTGCTTGTCTCCTCAGGGGCAAAACCACTCAGTGCCTTGGGGAAAATACCTTGAAAAGAGAATTCCAATCCCTTCTCTTTGGGTTTTGGGAACAGTGAGAGTCTCTCTCTTCTCTAGGATGTCTCTTGGCTGCAATATCTGAAGTTTGCTTTGGTAAATTCTGCAGAATTTCATGCATGTTGTGTTTATTCATGCTGCCCCAGCTTGCTCTGTACCCAAAATGCGAACAACCAAAGGAACAACGTGGCCTCAATAAATATGATTTGTCAAATGAATTACATTATTTCCTGCTCCTGTCTGGGGAGCACAGGCTATGGTTTGTTCACTTGTTAGAGTACAGTATGAATGTTAATGATGTCACCTTCCTGTCCACACACATTCACACGGATTCTCTTTGTCTTAGTTTATTATTTTATAGTCCAAATAAAAAACACCACCACAGCTGTATGAAGAGAGTGGGATCTAGTGATGAGACTGGGGAGCCGGGACTCATAGGTTCTTTTCTCAGCTCTGTAAATCACTTTCCCTCCCTGTGCCTCAGTTTCCTAAGCTGAAAAGTAAGCTTAATACTGGCAGCTACTTCATGAGAGGCTTCATTACTAATATCCCAAAATGCCCTGAGATTTTTCACATGGCAGGTGCTAAAAAAGAGGAAAAGCATCATTACTGGTAGACGCAGCTGTTCCATCCTCAGATACCAAGCTGGGTGCAAAGCCAGGGGGACTGGAACAATCTGTTTGTATAGTGGGGGTGCTGAGAGTCATTGAACCAAACTGTAAGGCCTGTATATAATAGAAACCATTTCAAGCCACGGGGCATGGCAACACCCCGAGTTCCAACACCTATGTGCAAATCCTTCTGGAAAGGCAACATTGCCCTTGTTTCCACTCTTTCCTTAGCAGATGTGACATGTAGGACTTGAGGTTATCTGTGTGACTGACGCACGTTTCAGACAGGGAAAGATGTTTCCTGGAGGAGAGGCAGCGACATTCCAACTGCCTGCCTGGCACCTCTTCAGCCAAGCAGAGAAAGCTGTTGTGGATCAGCAGTTTAGGCACACTCCACAAGGGGGCAGTGGTGCACAAACCCTCAGCTGCAGTTCCTGTGACTCAAGTTAGCAAGAGTCCCAGTTCTTGTCCCAGTACAGTCTGGGGGACAGAGAGAGCCTGTAGCTCAGAGTGCTTTGCACACATGAAATTCCCAAGCCTCCCAACCCCTGCCAGGTCAGAAAACAATCATGCTACTCACTGTCCTTAGTATGGGCAGTCCCAAGCCTCCAAAAATCATGTCACAGAGCCAACAAATAAATAAAAAAATAACAATTAAAATAAAAAAATCACAAGATTTAAGATCTGAAAAAGAAAAGGTTGAGGGTAATTTTATTTGCTTTCCGGTTTCTGAGACTTTAGAGTGTGCTTGATCCCCCATTGATTGCTACTTCCTACTGGGGATCTCGAAGTGCTGTCTCCCTTCTAAAGCTGCCCACTTTGCCTGCTCTCAGGTGGAGGATGAGGGAGGGTTGCTGAGGAATCCTATGAATAAGGCTGCTGCATGCTGCACTTTTATGTCTTCCACAAAAGATGGCATCTCCTGCAACATGGTACCCTGTAGCATCAGGATGGGACACTGGCGTGAGTGCTAACTTGGTGGAAGAGCATGCCCTGCTGTGTTACTCACATACTTCCCTGTAGTGCAGCAATTACTTTGTGGGACTAGTAAGCTATCCACATTGCTCCCTGCAATACAGTGCCCCCAGTGCCATGCTCTCACATTGGTTCCATATGACTGAAAGCAGTATCTACCTAAGATACCAGCACTGCTCCCTGCAGCTCTTGGGTATTCCTTTGAGGTCTAGCCAATATTTTTTTACCTAGACCATACCTGCTTAGCTTGTGAGATCTGAAAGATCATAGACTTTGACACGACAGTTGCAGGGCTAGACCTGAGTCCTGAGTCTTTGCTCGCCAGAGGCCACATTTGCTTTCTTGCTGTGACATTCCTCCCTGCTGGCCATGGGAGGGTTAATAATATAGGGTGTCTCTCTCTCTCTGGCTGTGGCCACTCCTGTCTGCACATGGAGCAGGAGGGAAAGGTGTATTTTCATTTCCAATTAGGGCTCCTGCTTCCCATCAGCTGAGATTGATTGTTTGTCCCTGGATCCCCTTCAGCTGTGCAATGCTTTAAGATCCCCTTTAGCTTTGCAATGCCAAGTGGTCCCTGCCTCCAGCTGTCTCCACTCTCCCCAACCCACCTCTGAACAGTTAGTGTGCTGCAGACAGGAAGGTGACACATCCTGGTTAGGATGCTGCTGGCATCAGCCAAAAGTGGGTGGACTGGTTGTACAGCTCCCTTCTGCTTGCAGGAGGCAGAGTGGGGGCATGCAAAGAGCCCAGGCGGCCAGCTGTGTCCTTTCTCAGCTGTATCTGTCATGCCTTTACCAACAGCAGACTCCCACTTGGAATACATTTCCTGAGGTGCATGCCATCCGCTGCTTGGAAGTCTCTATTCCTGCCACCCAGCCAAAGTAAATTGTGCATTTGAAATAGATGTTATTTTCACTGTATCTAAGCCTCTTGCCCCCTCCATTCCTTCCCTCCTTTAGCTCCTAGACTGACTGTCTCCTCTCCCAGGTTCAAACCTGCAGAGAGACTCCTTTTGTGCTGAGGTGCTGCAAGTTTCAATTAGATGTTTGAAAATCTCACTTTTATACTTTTTTGAACTCTTCCTTGTTCAAACTGTCCCAGCTTGACAGCCCTGCAGGGTTGTTCCTGAACTTGTCAGGAAAATGAGCAAGGAAGGACTGTTTAGATCCTGGGGTGAGAAGGACTCTAAAATACCTCCACTAGATTCTGTATACAGTTTATTGTAGCCATGTTGGTCCCAGGATATGAAAGAGACATGGTGGGTGAGGTAGTATCTTTCATTGGGCCAACTTCTGTGTGCCTTGAAAGCTTGTCTCTGTCACCAACAGAAATTGGTCCATCTCACCCACCCTGTCACTCCCCTAGATCTTATTAGATGAGTGGAAGAGGGAGGTCAACCCCATGGAGGGACCTGCCGATGAGGAGGGGGATTTTATAATGGTTTCTGGAGGGGACAGGAAACCAAGGTGATTTCAATGGAAAAGGATAGCTGTGCAGCCCCAATTCTAGGTACAAAAGTGGGGAGATGCTGCTCCATGCATGAAGAGTAGGATCTCAAGGAAGTCAGGTATCAGAGGGGTAGCCATGTTATTCTGGATCCGTAAAAGCAGCGAAGAGGCCTGTGGCACCTTATAGACTAACAGACGTATTGGAGCATGAGCTTTCGTGGGTGAATACCCACTTTGTCAGATGCATCCGACTAAGTGGGTATTCACCCACGAAAGCTCATGCTCCAATACGTCTCTTAGTCTATAAGGTGCTACAGGACTCTTTGCTGCTAAGGCAGTCAGATTGGTGGTTGGGAGTTGTCCAGCTGAGAAGACGTGAAGACTCAGTGACCAATCTCGGTAGACGTTGTGGGTCCAGGGGAAGGAGGAAGGAGAGAGTGGAATGCCTGGATTCCTCATGGGAGTGAGGACCTGCAGACTAGGGTTCTGGAGAGAGATGCAAGTGGTGAGGGATTTGGATTGAATATGCGGCTTAGTGGAGTTTCATTCAGAGATGAGGCCTGGACAGTTTGGGGTGAGGATGGAGCAGAGGGGTCTGGAGTTTGGTCTGAGAAGCCTCTTCTTGCCACTTAGCAGGGCATCGGTTTGGGATTCGTTAAGCTGAATTAAATGGTGTTGGAGTCAGGCACTGGTGGTGCAGAGATGCTTAGTGACTAAAGGACAGAAGCTGTGACAAGGGTAAAGTCTGGAGTGCACGCAGGTACACTTCACTTCCACACGTGTGTACATTCACAAACATGTACATGCAAAATAGAGACAAACCTTTAGTGATACTGGTTTTGGCTAAACATGGACCACAGTATGTATGTAAACAGACTCCTGGGTAACTATAGTCACATATACTTCTTGCATAGCCACATGCCTGAAAAGCCACTTGCAAGGGTGCGTGACCATGGTGAGCATTTAGGCTCTGCCATTTCCTTACAATGTGTGAACTCCCAATGCAATCATGCATGATTTTAAACTGAGCAGCAAGTGACAGCTAGGGTTGACTGCCAGAAGCTGGGACTGGATGAGAGGAGATGGATCACTCGATGATTGCCATGTTCTGTTTATTCCCTCTGAAACATCTGGCATTGGCCACTGTTGGAAGACAGGATAACCGGGCTAGATGGACCATAGGTCTGACGCAGGATGGCTGCTCTTAGGTTGTCAAGTATCAGAGGGGTAGCCGTGTTAGTCTGGATCTGTAAAAGCAGTAGGGAGTCCTGTGGCACCTTACAGACTAACAGACGTATTGGAGCATGAGCTTTCGTGGGTGAATACCCACTTTGTCAGATGTATCTGGCGAAGTCGGTATTCACCCACGAAAGCTCATGCTCCAATACGTCTGTTAGTCTATAAAGTGCCACAGGCCTCTTTGCTGTTCTTAGGTTGTTCTCTGATCTTCCTGCATAGTGAAGAAAGAAAGACCTGTGGAGATGTGGGTGCTCACAACAGCAGCGTCTGACATACCTGCTAGTTTTAGGTAAAGTACTCAATAATCCCATTAGTTCTGTCCACTAATTTGCCACTCTCCCCCTCCCATACACACACAGTTTACTAAGTTCCCATTTTGGAGCTGGTTGGTCAGACCGATGACCCAGCCCTCTTATTAACTGTACAGCACTCAGCTCACACTGAGTCTGCTTGGATGTCTGGCAAAGCCTAGCTCATGAGCATTAGCATAGCATTACTTGGTGTATAGAGCTTGAAACTGTGAGGTCTTTGTTTTGTGTGTACTGTACCTTTACGTTTCTGTTACCTCTCCCAGAATGCAAAGACAGCTGCCATTCTCTTCTGAGGTGCTGCACCTGTTGTAGAGATAACACATGCTACACTCTCTCCTGGAAACTTTACTTTTGTTCTTGGCATTTTCCTCATTCTAAAATAAGTGGCTTTAGGCTGAACATTTCTGTTTTGCTGCTTCTGCATGGAAATTTAACTCTTGTTTGTGTAGTTACAGCCCCCCTAATGAAACAACACTGTACCTTTCCATGCAGCAGCAGAATGTCTCAGGCCAAAAGCATCACAGAGCCAGAGCACTGGATGACCCAGTAGGTACAGTCCTTTTAGAACCTTATTTGCTGAAAAATCAAAGTAAAGTACATTTCTTCCTAGCTGACAAAAGCGCTGGCATTTGGTGACATCCATGAGCCATGTGTAAAGGACTAATCATTGATTTAAACTGGAATAGGCTACAACCTGCTAGAAGTCATACCAGGAGGGAACAATTCTGCACTGGTGAGGCGATGGACCTGAATAGGGATTTTGGTGACCCCACCGTAATAAAACACTCAGAAAAGGAAAGACTTAAACTTTCACAGCCAACAGTTCAAAAGCAAATAAAGGATTTAGGGCCTGATCCTGAGAGGTGCTGAGTACCCCCAGTCTCCACTAAAGTCAGTGACAGGATTGGTCTCTTAATCAAAGTAGGCATCCTGCCCTTTACTAGAATCCTGTGGAGAGTTTTCAAATGCTCTGATCATTAGTAGATCAATGAGTGAGTCAGATCCACAACAGCAACAAGGAACCTCCCTCTTCATTGTCAGAGTTTAATTAATTCCCAAGCAAGTGGAGGAGCTGGTAGGGGCTAGGGCTCTCTGGGGGCTGTTTTTAATTACTGTGCCAACCAAGCCAGAGACTCAGGTGCAGACATTTAGCCAATTTGCTAAGCCTGCCTACATGGGGGCTGTCTGTCCTCTGCCATTAGCTTGGGCAGCTTTCCTTATGTCTGAAAAAAACTCATCCCTCTTCTTTCACTCCTAGGCGCAAACAAGAGCACCAGTCCTGAGTGTGTAACATTATAAGATTTGCTCTTTTGGAGTTTCCTTATTTTTGTGTTTGTTTGTTTATAATTTATTTTTAATGCTCCTCATCAATGTCCTTTAAAAACTTTGCCTCTCATGCCATTATTTCCCTGGGCCATAAGTGCAGGTGAGGCATTTAGCAATGGGGGTTAATTGTTTCCCATCATCTCTTTTTTTGCAAGGTGTTCCTCTCAGACAGGCCACTGGGAGGCCAGAGGAGGAGACCTAGATTAGGAAGCAGTTAATCAGTGGAAGAGGCAAACTGGGGCTTTTATTTTGACAGGGCACTGCTTGGCTTCTTGTATGAAGGCAAAGTGAATGATCCTGTTTCTCCAAATGATTATTCAGACTCAGGAAGAGAAAGAGAGAGAGAAAGGAGCACTCCATCCACAGAGCTTTGCCCACTTTATAACAGCATCCTCTCAAAAACACAGAAATTCTTAGCTGGAGGGATCTAACAGACAGTTAAACAATAATAAGGATCAAGAGTGGGGAAAAAAAATTGTGGAGAAGGTTCCTGTAACTTCAGGGGGGCAAGAGGGAAGTTGCTGCTAAAAATCAGCCAACCAACAACCTCCCCCACCAGAAACTGAGTCTGAATTCTCCTCAAGTGAAAGTGAAACAACTAAAGGAGTGAAAGTGTGTGCGAGAGGCAGAGTGTTTGAAATGTGTGTGTGTGTGCTGTGCATGTAGGTGAGACTCCAGTGCGTGTGGAAAGAGCATGATCCACTCCCCAGAGCCCCCTGCAGCTGGCTGGAAGGCTGTTGGTGAAGAAGATCATGAGCCCTGACTGCATGGCTGTCCCCCAGCAGCTTCCAGATCCTCATCTCCCCTCTAACAAGCTTCACCGAGCAGACAGCTGCTGAAAAACCCAAAGGAAAAAAGCACAGGATCACTATGGGAAATACCTCTGGCCTTTCTTGAGACCTGGAGTAAGAGAAAGGTAAGTAGTCTTCCAACCACTTTCTTTCAATGCCCGAGTGTTTTGAAATGAGAGGACTGTCCTACAGGCAGGTCCATTTTGTATGGTGTAGTGATAAGTCTGGGGCTGGGCAGAGGGAGTATTTTTTCCAGCATGCTGCAGACTTCCTAGGTGTTTTTCTTAAAAGATTGGTTAGAGTCCTAATCTGTATTTTCCCCTGGAGACTGCAAGGGTCCTTGTAGGGAACTCCACTTTTGCCTTCCTCTTAGATTTGTGAGGAATGTGGTGTGTCTTGTACTTAGGATTCCTGGTAGCAAATGAAGACCTGTAGTTGCAAATGTTTAATTGTTTTGAATTTAAAATTAAAGGTCGTCTTGCTTTTTTGTTCTTGTTTGTGAGCAAGTGCGCTCCCTTGCCTCCTGTTGGTATGCAGGGCTGTTCTGGGAGCTCAGCTTGGGCTGCTGACTTGGAGTACAATTCTATGTCTGTGTGTTATTTTTGTGAGAAATTGACAGTTTCTTTTGAACATCACCTCAAAGCCCAGATCTTTGATTATGGCTGTCATTTTCAGTCAGCCTAGCTGGCAATAGGCAGGGGGTGATGGACAGCACAGGCATCCAGTGACTGGGTAGAAGTCACTGAATTGAATCAAAGTACAGCCAGTGTGAAGAGAGCAGGCAGGCCCTTTGGCAACTGAAGGTTGGCTGTGTGGCCCCAAAGGCTTCTGGTCGCTGTAGTCTTTTCCTTTCTCTTGTTTGTCTGGCTACTCAAGCAGAAGTCTTTGCTTTTCTCTTAATTTTTTTCATGTGCTCAGAAATCATGGTGGGCTGCAGACTGCTGTGCACAGAGACTGAACACAGGCCAGTCAGCAAATGCAGCATGGCAAAGTAATAGATTAGCGCCCGCAGCAGGCTTTACAGAGAAGTAATCAGACATTGTACTACAACTCCTATGGGGCTGTTTTGTTTTTAGGGAGTGAAGGTGGCAGCATTGAGAGGTTCCTAGACAGAGGTGATAAGAACTTCTTGTGGAAAGGGCACTGGTCTTAGAAGAGCCTGGATGTATTGGGTGGTTTTCCAGTATCTCATTTCTGTCCCTTCTGCTCAGTTTGCAATGTGCAGAGGGCACTTGCCTACAGCTCTGGAGCAATGATGCAGGGGATCCAGCCCTCTGAATATTTCTGTTCACTCCTCACTGCATGGAGAGTTTTCTGAGTTGTGGATGTGTGGGAGAGAGGCCCTGTCTGCACCTCCCTCTCTCTGGGTATGTGATGAGCCTCATCTCTGTTCTCTTTGGCCCTTGGTGCTTAGTTTTTGTGTTTGGAAACTCATTCTCTTAGGCTGCAGTGCTTCCCCTGTGTGAGGGCACTGTCATTGGCAGCAGTTCCAAAAGCAGGTTCAGAGTACTTATTCATGGCTCTGCTACAAGTGTGACAGGCTTACCTGCCGTGCACCTAGCTTTCCCCATATGCTCCAGGTCTGGCCTGCTCTTTCTGGGACAGATCTGGGTTTCACAACTCGTCACCAGTTGGGTCCAAACCCTGGGGTGGCTTGGAATAGAACTATTTTATCTGGAACTGTCGAAGTTCAGGTAGAGTCTGAATAAATGGTTCCAATTTTGGCCAGTCTCTTAACAGTGAAATAGACAACAGGGAAAAGCTCTCCCTATTCCCCGGAATATCTTACCAGGGGCTTCTCACTGTTCTCATATGGGAAGGAAGGATGCCTGTTCAGTTTGCAAATAGCAAAACTCCTTTTTTCTTCTGCATTAACCTTCCCCCCCGCCCCCGGCATCCACATGAATGTGCCCTTCACTGTTTTGTGTTGAGGTGGTGAAGTTGCCCCAGCGCTGCTTTGTGCTAGCAGCCACTTGCTGGGGTAGAAACATGAGAAGGCTGCATTTCTGTACATGTAAGTAATGCTACATGACAGGGCATGCTGTTGTGGTGTAGTATGCAGCGTCTGTATGCCTTGGGGCAGTGCTACATGACATAGTGTTCCGCTGTGGTGTCATACACCTGCGTCCAGGGCATGTAAGGCAGAGCATTGCCAACACTGAAGGCACAAACAACTGCACGCTTAGGACTGTGTTGCTGTCTTTGCAGAATGGAATACGAAGGATTTAGCTGCTTACTCTTGACCTATGGACTCTAGTCTCCTGTGAATACAGCCCTGATTTCTTGCCACCCTTTCCAAATGCTGCATCATGCCAAGCAGGAAATGATGACATGCCATCAGTCGCAAAGTTCTTTGCAAAGGAGAGTGTGCATTGTTCTCCCTACTTTTACAGAGTGAGGGAGAAAGAAACTGAGGCACAGAGGGGGAAGTGATTTGCCCAAGGTCATGTGGTGAGTCTGTGTCAAAACTGAGCATCCAAACCCTTAATACTATAGCTATCTTTTTTTACATCTAATCTACCATTTCTGCTGGACATAAATATCCTGTGATGCCCTCTCCTCCCTCTCTAGCTATATTGCATAGTGAACTGAGGAGAAATCTATCTTGTTTTTTTCACAGGTTTTGTGCCTTAATCATGTTTCAGTTCTCTCTAAATCCAAAACCAGAACTTAATCTTTTTTTTGGGCGAGAGTTTATAGGAAGAGTATTAAAAATATACTCAAGAGGCTAATAATAATATATACTTATAGACTTTAAGCCCAGAAGGGACCATCATGATCATCTAGTCTGACCCCATGCACATTGCACAAAATATTGCTTTAAAACCTTCTACGTATTAACTCATCTCCTGTAAGATGGGTTCTGTTTCCCCATTTTACAGATGGGGAGGAAAGTAAGATCTAGTATTTTGAAGTGACTTACCCAAGATCTCACAAGGCAGTTCAGAGCTGAGATTAAAACTCAGGCATTACTGGGGGCACTGGAACAATTTGTATAGTGGAGGTGCTGAGAGCCATTGAACCAAAATGTAAACCCTGTATATGATGGAAGCCACTTCAAGCCAGGGGGTGAGACAGCACCCCTAGTACCAGCACCTATGGGAGTTAGTGGCTTGCAGTCCTGTGCTCTAATTGCTAGGCAGTGTTGTCTGACTGCCAAAATGCATTGAGACTAAACTCTGCTTTGGTTCCACTGGTGTAATTCTGGAGTAATTCTTGACTGAGCCTGAGGCCATGCACTGGACTTCTACTTATTTAGGACCTCTAAGACTTTGCCAGCTCTGTCTGTCTCTTTTGTGGACAATTCAACCCAGTTTGCACAAGCTTTTCAAAGTTTGGTATTCTGGGAAGGGATCTTTGCCTTCTCTTCCCACCCCTGGAATCCACCTTCCTGCTAGCATCTGCCGTGTTCTCACCCTTGCAGCTCTACTTCCTGAGTGAAGAGGCCTGAGAGGGTATTCCCCTTTTATCACCGTTGCTTCTTACCTAGACAGAAGGCTCTCCTTTACCTCACCAAGGTACCTCAGCTGCATTCCTGGCCCATGCAGCCTGGAGGCCAAAGGATTTTTCTGCAGTTATTTTGTCTGGGTTTAACCTACCCCCACCCACCCTAGGCCTGATGCATCTTCCCCTGTCAGGTACAACAGTTGCGAAGTCCAAGTCACTGCCAAGTCTCATCAGCATTTCTTGTGCCTGGTCTCTTACTTATCGCCAACACCATGACATGTTTCCCTTGGCTGCCTTAGCTGGTGGCATTGGGTTCATCTGCTCTGGTGAGTGAGGCTTTACCCATCCCTGTGTTGCAGTCTGCTTGTTTGCTCTCTCAGTGTCTGCCCTTGTGGGGATCTAGAAGTAGAAATGAACTTCTACAGGTGAGGAAGACTGGTTGGGGCCCATCCCTAGTGGGCAAGACAGACTGGATCCCAGCTCTCCATTCCCCTGATGTCTGTCCATTTCAGCTGTGAATGTCTTCAGTAATGGACACCTAGTCCCTTAGAGAAATGATTCCTCCATGGAATGAGTCTTCTGGAAGAATCTTCCCCTCCTTTGCTTGTGCTCTTGGACCTATCCAAGAATCACAGCCTTGTGGACAGCAATTGCATTCCACTGCCAGTCATATGGTGGCCGAGTCAGACAGACATAGCTCTCTTTGGCTGTTCGCTGCTGACTTACTGTTTCCAGACCCTTCACTGTCACTGCTACTCTTCTGTAAAAACATTTTCCAGTTTGGCACAAAGTTGAGGCTCATTTTCTACCCATCCCACATGCTGTGGGGACCATGTGAGGTTTTCCTCATCCATTCTCCTGCTCCTTTGTTCAGGTAATTCTAAGATCACAGAGCCTTGATGGCATAAGATGGCCATGCTGGTCACGTTGGATGTCTGCCCAGAAATACCCAGAGCCCCCAGTCTCAACTGAACAGGACCCTGGAGGTTGTCCTACAGCTGTGGTTTTCCACTTGGTGGCGGTGGTGGTGTTCTGGCGAAGACACAGAGTTATATCAGCCACTGTGTCCTCTCCGCAGGGTGCTGGACCCTGCCCTTGCAGGGGTAGAGACTCAGGACAAGTCTGTAATTAAAGCTGTTGCTGGGATAGTAATCTCTGTTAGGAGTGAGTGTGTGTGTGT